>NW_008246062.1:1611230-1681696 GCF_000691975.1 Corvus brachyrhynchos
GAATGCTTATCTCAGTCTATTAGGTGGTCCTGTGGTTGAAGGTGTAGGATTTGAATTCACTAGTTATTACCATGTTCCTAAGTATTTTAATGATTAGCTATAGAGAGAGGCAGTCTTTATGCAGTTTTGTTGCATGTGGCATTGGTTTAATCTAGAACTTTTCATTTGTATTTCTTACGATTAAAGTAATGTTCCTGGAAGTAGGACAATACTTTAGAGACCATACTGAGATTTCTTTTGAGTAAGGAAAACACAGTATGTGTTTCTACTCCATTTGTTTTGTTTAATGTTTTGAGGATGGTGGATGTATAGTAATATTGAATGAAGAGTATGGCTTCAGAAACCTTTTTGCTTCCTCTTCCAGTTTGTTTCTCAATGGTAACTGAATTGTGGCTGGTTTGTTCCTAACACTTGGCTTCATATTATCACATTATCCACGTTGTTCCGTATTTGAAAGCTATTACTGATTTAATTTTTTCTCTCTGCTCTTACTTTCTTCTTTGATTTTCAAAATCTCATGTTGTCTTACACACAGTTTCAGCAACAGGAATGTGAAAGGAATGTTGGTGCCAAACCTTGCTCTGCTGTTGGGCTGTACATAGTATATTGTATTCAAGAAACTCTGGTCCATGCTTTTGATAGGTTGTGCCCCAAGGGATGGATGTCTGCTTTTATTTCAGCTTTCAGTCACACATTCTTGAGATCACTGACTTGTGATCCATTTTTGAGACTGACATAAGAGAGACCTAAGTTAGTGGTGTTAACTTTGGGTGACTAAGTGTGAAGAGGGGGAACAGTTCCGCACTTCCTGGTCTTGTGCTTCACTTTCTTTTATTAGCCGCTGAATGAATTTCTGAATGTTTTGAACGTGGGGAAGTGCCAAGGGGTAGCTGTCTGAAATTTGTTTTAGAGAAGGAGTTGAATAGAGTTATGAGGTTGGTGAAGGTAAGTTAATGAGTATGTAAAAGTGTTGTTTTTTTCCTCAGTGTTTGAGAAAACACTATCTGATACATGTCTTCAGCGTGTTGGGTTTCTTTGCTGTTTCTTGATGTCCAGATTAGCAGCAATGCCCAGGAACTCTTCTTTGCATCTTAGGAAAAGATGCTTATTATCTTTTTTGAATAGTTCTCTGTTAATGACTGCAAGTATAAAACTCATTTCAACTTCATACCTGTACTCCAGTTTTTGTTGTTTACCATTTTATCTATTGTACTAGTGTATGTTTCTGGATTTCGTCCCAGTGACTTTTGCCCTACTTGATTTAATTGAAGATTCCCTTGATTTTCTCTATATTACTGTTGGAGCAGAAATGCTAGAGGTTAAGAGTTGTCTCTAATGAAGCTTGTGGGGTGTTTTTAATAGCAGCTTTTGTTATAGGACTTTCTTGCCTTTTTACTTCACTTAATCATGGGCTGGGCTAGGTTGACAGGGACTCCTGGAGTGTTCTAGTCTCCCCTTGCTCAAGCAGGGCCAGCTACAGCAGGTTGCCCAGGACTGCATCTGAATGTCTTTTGAATATCTCCAATGGACACGCTGCCACCTCACTGGGCAACCTGTGCTGCGCCAGTGCTTGCTTGACCTCAGGGCACAAAAGCATTCCCTGATGCTCACAGGAAGCCTCCCGTGTGTCAGCCCATTGGCTCTGGTCCTGTCACTGGGCACTGCTGAAAATAGCCTGGCTCTGTCTGTGTACCTTTCCTTCAGGTACTTACATACGTTGGTGCGGCACCACATCCCCCCCAAGCTTTTTTCTCTGGGTTCAGCTACTTGACATAGTCATATCTGTAGTCCTTCAGGCAAATTCAACACTTATGTCTTTACTGGCCTTTGAGAAAGAGGTGGATTAAGCATTGAATTTAGTATGGATGGTGTGATATTCTCAGTAATTCATGATTCTTGATTGGTGGAGAAATGGGTAGGTTTAGAGAAAGGACTGTGAAAATGCAGTTAGATGCATATTACAAATCTGAATAACTTCTGTGCTTGCAAATGAGGAGTAATTAACTGTCCTGGTTCTAGCTGAATTGAAGACAATAATTCAGTCTGTGAGGGAAGAAACAGGTCGAACACTTGATTGTCTAATAGTGATAAAATTGCCCAAGTCCTTTGTATGTTCTGTCTAGGAATTGCGTGGATTGTAAGTGATGACTTAATGTCCAATACAGCATTTAGGAGAGGTTAGACTGAGTTCTTAATGTACTTCTGCATGTTGAACTGTCCATTTTATGAAGCTGTGAACATCAAAATTATTTTTAAAAGTACTTTTAAATGAGACTAAAGCCCAAACTTTGCGGAATTACATGAGTCCTAGTGAATTAGAAGGCAACTGGACCAGCCTAGTTTTTGTACTCTTGCAAGTCCAGACACCTTCCCCAAAAACCCCAAGACCCCCACAACTGTAGAGAAAGGTTGAAATAAAGTTAGATGGTTAAAATTACTTTCATAGCTAGGGTTATTGAGTCTGGGAAGTGCTGGAATGACTCTTGTAGAACAGTCATCCAAAATGAAGCATCACTGAGGTGTAGTTTCTGCTAGGAAACCTGCCTCAAATATTTGGATGACTTTGCTCCCTTGCTGATTCTGTGGGTTGTTAGGGAGTGCTTTTCAGAACTTTGGCCATGAGAGGGAGCAAAGCAAGAATGTATGACTTTTATATTTGTTCTCCATAAACAAATCCATTAAAATGACTGATCAAGAGAAGATATTTAAGTGTTTCATTAGTTATGAAATGACTCACCCACTATAAAAGATGATAAAACATAGTGCAAGAAATTGCAGAACCATCCCTTTTCAGCTAGTTTTAGTCCTTAAGTAAAAATTGAACACAAAAACATATTGAGTGAGGCATCTTGCCTTTCAGGCAAAAACAAGCTGATTTTGAACATTTGAGTCAGGCTGTGGTAACTAAAGGCCTTTCCACCCAGCAAAAAAGCAAGTAGCTGTTTGGAGCTGGAACTAAATGTAGGGGAAAACAAGTGAAAGAGTTGAGCAATTGGAGTCAGCATCATTTTCCTTCTTGAGACTTTGTTTAGGAGTGGTGAGAGGCCAGGAACTGGTTTTGTGGTTGTAGGTCCCCTTTTTTGACAGACCCTGATTGAAAAGCTGACATACAGTTCTTCCTCCTTTTCCAGTTGCTGCCCAGTACTGGAGAAAAGTTAGGATCAGCAGTTAACATGGACTTTCAGTGATACTTTCTGTGACTCAACAGACAGGTTCTAATGCAGTGTGTAGAGGGAGAAGGACAGAATGAGTTGCTTGTGGAGGAGCAGGAGGAGGATGTGGCTTGGGGGTAGTTATAAGACAGGTTTGGAGTGAGGGGAAAAAAGGGGAAGAGTTTGGTATTCTTGATCTTGATATGATGGTTTGCTACTTTGATTTGTTTGTTCAGATTATTCAGAGTCAGGTTCATATTCAGAATCAGTAATGCTGGGGAACCTTAGGTGTGTCTTAACAAACAACCAAAATTCCTGCTTTGATGAACTGCACTGAAAGTGAGTAATGAAATAATGCTGGGAATGACCAGCCCTGGTGGAATACTTGGGGAAGAGAAAGGGGTCTCTTGTTCTCAACATCCCTTTTGGCTGTTAAATCTGCCTGGTGGATTTTTTGACACTATGTTTCAGGCCTTTGAAATGGTGTTTCTCTGTTAGTGTGTAGTGGCTGGGTCTCTGGTAATATCAAATGCAAAGTTGTGAGATTGTTTTTTGCATCTTACTTTTGGTATTCCTACAGATGTGTTTTTGTTTTGCATTTATGGCTGTGTGTAGTGCAGCATCGACAACTTGCTGTATTCCCCAGAAGTTTATATCTGAACAGATACACTGATAAGACTGTGAAAGATTTTTTTAAGGTAATTTTTTTTTTCTTTTTTAAAAGAGAAATGTTGAAGGGGATAAACTATCTCTTCTGGCACTCAGTAATTCTGAGGAAAGTTAATTCTCTTGGTAGATTCACTTAGTCGTTCTGTTGAATAAAATAAGAACATTACCACCTCTTACATTTCCTGAAAAGTCTGAACTTCACACTTCTCAAGTTCTCTGCCAGGTGAAGTGACCTCATGTAAGCATAGGTCAAACACTGTGCTAAACTTTGCTAAAATATATATGTGAACTTCATTGATTGTGTCACAGTTAAAACCTAAAAGCGTCATTCTGGAAACATGGCAAAGCCTGAAAATAGAGCTTCACACTAGGCTAGTTTATCTAAATGCATGTTTGGGTATTATAACTATTGTATTTTATGCTGGTATGGTATTTATGGCTAGAGAGGTGTTGGGCTCTGCTTTCCTGATATCTTAAAAATCAGCTGGGAGGAAGTGGTATGTTTAGTTCTTCCAGAACTCGGTGTGCATTGACCTCCCAAGCATTAAGCTTCAGGGATGTATCAAAGCTTGTTGAAATACTGACCTATAATATGTATTCGTCATCTGTCTTTTTCAGAAGTTATGTATATATATTTAAAATTACCCAAATTTCTATTTAAAAAAAAAAAAAAAGTGGAAATAACCCCTCAATTTAACTTACCAAAAAAAAAAAAAAAAAAAAAAGAACTTTTAAAGTTCTAAAAAAAAAAGGATCTCTATTAAGCTTTTTGGATTTAAAAGAAAAAAAAGTTCTCCAAAAGCTCATCTTGAAGAAGATGATGGGAATGTTTTCCAGTGTATTAAATTCAAAACATCAGAGCTCCAAGAGTCTTGAGGTTTACCAAAACATAACATATGTTTCTGGAACTTACACTTTCAAGTCTTTTTCAGCAATTGGATATCTCACTAAAGGTCTAGAAGAGTGCAGCTAAAGTAATACTTGTTTGTAGTGTGAGAATTTTAGTTTGACATCAGTGTACTTCTAACTGTTCAACAACTTGCATTTCAGTTATTGTAAAATGTTTGCTGACAAGCAAGTTTCAGATAAATATTTATTTAATTTGAGTTGCCTCTGAAGTAAAATTACAGCCTTTAGTGTGTTCACATTAGTTTGTAAGGTGGATTTTTTTATTTTTTTTGATTCACCAGGTTTGTTTCATCCTAGTTTTTCTTCTCACTTAGTGTTGTTGCATTCCTTGGGCTCTGTTTTATTCCTCATTTGAATTTGGTAGGAACTGATAAATCAGTCAAACAAAGGTTTGTGTTCTCAAATGTACTTGCAGATTAGAATATACATTAAAGTAGAACATTTAATGTATATTCTCAGATATGGAAGGCCTTACCCTTGGTGCTGTGTGTACTAGGAATTTTCTGGGTTTTGTTTGTTCTGTATATGACATTTGAAATTTTAGAATGGTTTTAAGGAAAGTTATGTCTCTGGCTCTTAGAATGAGATAATTCATTTAAACATGCTTTTTCCTTCCCTTTCTTCTTTTTCTGGCAAAATAAAATCTAAAAATGTTTTTCTTGGAGGTATTTGCAACTCTTCAAATGGACTTTCATGAATAAGTGGAAGTAAAAATTCTGCTCTTTTAAGTTGCTGTTTTCAGCAGTTGTATGTGTACTCTGCAATGTTTAAATGTAGTGTATTGAGAGTTGTTTTTTTCCCATTCTATCAGTCCCTTGCATTTGATCCTGCAAAGAAATCCCTATGATGTAGCTGCGAGCTCACAGTATCTTCCAACAAATCTTAAAAACTCAGACTTCATGGCAGTGTTCTTTTGAATATCAAAACTAAGGTCATGCTAACACCTGCTTCCTTAGAGTTTTAGAGCATAGCAGTAGGGTTGGTAAGTACGGTTTTTCTAATATTAGACATCAAAAACTGGAGGAACCAAAAGGACAGTACCTACTTAGATGAGGCTTGTATACTTTCAAAGAAACTACCCTAAACCCCTGCAGAACAGCAAGTTTCAGTGTTTTGAAGGTGAAACAATGAGCAGCTTTTTAGCCATTTACTTTCTGCTGATTGCAGTTTGGGGTGAATGCTCTCTTGTACTTTTTCCTCTGATCAGAGGAGGTATGTCGCATTCTTCCTTTTAAATTTTTATTTTCACTTTATTCTACTGATTCAAGTTCTTACTAGTTTTCAAAAAGCCATGTTTTGGACAGTGTACTCATTGAACTTGAAAAACAGTCTTGTGTTAAATTGAAAACACATTTAAGGCATCATACTGTTCTGCATTTTAAACTTGCCTACCATTGGTTTCTGAATTTATTTATAGTGTCATCTTGGCTTTTTCAGCAAGTGTGCCTAACAGCCCCCTGCTGTGCTAGAATTTTTAAACAACACTCTGTAAATGACTGAAAATGATTACTGTGTTTAAAAAGCTGTTACTTAAGTTTGTAATGCAATTTTTAGAACTTGTAACATTTTATCTTGGTTATTCCTTGTTCATCCTTTGGTTGATTTCTGTGTACATACAGCTTTCTGATTTGGTTGGAGAGAACTGATGTTTACAACATGTCTTCTGCTGAAATGGTTTTCAAGATTGTTGTTGTCAAACCATTTGTTTATTGAAGTTTTTATAGATGCAGTATGCTCTCTGTAGCTGGTACCTGAAATATTTTAATGCTGTTGCTAGAGTTGAACACTGCAGGCAGGTAGCAAAACGTGTATTCCAGGTGCAGTCTCAGAATTCATATGTGTATTGAGGGTGAGGTGTACAGTGAGTATAAATAAGCTGTTTCCAGAGCTAAGATGTGTAGAGTACAAGTCTTATTCAAGTTTTGGTTACAAGTCTAGATTACAAGTTTTATTTCAAAAGTGAGTAACTTCATCTTGCAGGAAAGTGCTTGGTCTTTCCGATTTCCGGTGGTAAAATGGACAGGTGACTGCTATCTTCTTGGAATGCTTTAGAAAACAGATTTTCTACTTAGGCATTTTAATATTGCCTTGCACAGCATATAAACCTGGCATGCTTGTGTGGAATTGGGGGTTGTGATTCGTTACTATGCTGTACTCAACTAACTCGGAATACAAAAATATTATAAAAGGGCATGTTAACTTTATGAAGATAAGGGAGTACATTAATGTGAAAGGAATTTTTTAATGGCCAAATAAATAGGAAGTTTTGAAGAAAAGCTCTATATACTTTTTCAGATTTTGCAAACTTAAAAAGAAAATATTACTCTTGGCCTTTTGTGAATTTTGTTGTGAGCTAGTTTGGCTTGGAAAGAAGTGGTGGAGGAGAGAGACAGAAAACACAAACAACATTTAAGTCAGATTTGCAGAGAAAGGTGCAGATGGAGCTAGGACAGTGGCTGTGGGTCCTTGAAGCAGCATATGGTTTGTTCTTCACCCCATTTATGTTAGAGAGAAAGTAAATACTGAATTAAATGCAGTAAAACTTCAGGCAATTGAATGCTTTATGTGAGCACCTTGTCTCTTTGGTATTTTCTTCAGAAAGTTTAAGAAACTAAGAAGTGAGAGATTAATTTAATTTTGATTTAACTTACAGGATGAGAACATCCTGGATGACTGTATTCCTGATGTTAGATTGGAATTCTGCATACAGGGCTCTTTATTTGCTTGTTACTTTCTAGCATGTTTTAAGTTTGAGGTTGTAAAGATAGTTAATCCTTCATCTCTTTCGATAGTTTGGTATCGTTTTGGAACAGATGAGATAGACCTGACCTCACCTGAATTCTAGAATGACAGAATGAGTGAATTTATGCATGACACCAAGTAGAGAAACTGTGATTGTGAGGAAAATAATGCTCAAAATCAAGTGGGAAAGCTTGGAGTAAAACAAGTTTTCTGACTGAAGCAAATTAACATGAGGATTTACAGAGGAAAGTTGTCAAACCTGCTTGTTTAAAGCTAGACAAAATGGTAACAGTGGTTGTGACTGTAGAAAGAGCAATCCAGAGGTGGCAAAAAAATGGAAGTGATCTTTGATGGCTTTCAGTTCTTTGTGCTGTTTCAGTTGTTTCTTGTCTCTGAGCACCTGACAGTAAGTTAGTAAAAGGATTTCACTCACTTCTCACAGCGTTTTTGAAAAGCTAAACTGAGAGAAATGGCTGATAGTTTTCATTAAAATGTTATGCACAGGGACTGTGAAGAAAAGAAATGGTTAACACTGCCTTACAAACTGTTATTTCTTTTCCTCCTTCTGAAACTTTATATTCAGAGTCACTGCAAAAAAAAAGCCTTTTTTATTTTGGTGAATACTCCTGCCTAAGATGAGTCTTGAGAAATACCATCATCTGGGGCAAATATATAGAAAGATGTTCTGGAATATTTTGCTTTATTTAAAAGAGTGTTTTTCAGTGAGACTCCTGCTTTTCTTTGGTCTTCTGAATTTATGAACAAGGCCTGATTTGTGCTGATGGTCTTCCCTTGGTGTCTAGTTCAAGGGTTGGGCTCTGTACAGGTGTGGGAATGATACTGAGCTCTTTGGTGTTGCCACTAAAACTGAAACTAAAATCACAAATCTGCTATCACATATTATAGATAAAACCTTACTGATTACAAAGTGTATTTCCTTTTATATCACTCATGGCTTGTAATTTCAGCATTGCTTTTTGTTGTGAGTGTTGTAATGTGATCTGATGAGTGGCGTAAGTGTGAATTAATCCTGCCCTCCAAAACTTTTCTGTGGTGGCACTTTCTACTTCATCCCTCATTGTCAATTCTAGTGTGAATTAAATAGGTGCCCCTTTTTTCTGATGCAGCGGAGTGTGTTTCCGCAAGTGTGAGAACGTCTCTGCTCTTGCTCAGCTATTTTTAGTCCTCTTGCTTGTATCTGTTTCTATTCAAAGAATTCCTTTGGAAGCTGTTCCAGGAGAGAGTGGTTTGGTGACACTGGAGGGGGCAGGGAAAGCGCAAGCACGGAGTGTGTTCGTGATCTGGCAGTGAGACGTCCGATGTGCAGCGCTGCTTCCTGTGTGCCACCTTGTTTTCGAGCTTCCTGTTCCAAGAGAATTCCCCCTGCTGTGTATTGTCCTGGCAGGTGTTACCTGATTCTTGGTGTAATTTGGAGCACCTGGGTTTCTACTTGAATCTTCTTACTCGGTTTGTTTTTCTGTGGAAACAGCAATTCATTTTAGGGGCTGTTCAGGTATTGGCTATTGTATCAGAATAGGTAACTAAAGTATGCATTTTTACAGTTTAATAGCCAAAGCCAACAGTTCCCAGTATTTGTTTTTCCCTGCCCTTTTTTTTTTTTTTTTTTTTTTTTCCTGATAATGGCTTATTCTGGGTTACCTTTCCTAGTAAATAGGCTTAAAAGTTTTCATTTGTTATTTAACAGCCTTTATTTTTTTTTTTTTTGTGGTTGCATGCATTACACATCTTGTGAGTACAGGTAGCTGTTGATTATAATGGTAGTGATAAGTGAGGGTGATCCAGTGAAAATTTTGTTTTGTTTTAACTGTTGTATCTTAGAGTTGGCAGTACTGACACGTTGGAAGCCTAAGTGTTGCATGTGCTGACAGCCCAAGCTTTAACTGTTCTGAAAGTGTCCTGCTGACATTGTCAGAATAGGAGCAGGGAACAGTGGTTTTGAGACAAGTCAGTCATGGTTAATACAGGAAGGTCATCAACCCTGTGCAGCTTTAGTGGTGTACTTCAGTCTTATCTGAGATGCTTTGGCCAGTTAAGTATTTTTTTGTGTTGTAGTATTGATGGCTTAAGCAGAATGTGGCCTGAGATCATATGTCCTTTCATGTATTCTTTGAAGAGAACATCTGTAACTTGTGTACTTGGTACTCTGCGGCTGTTTCCTCACCTACATCTCACCTGGCCTTTTTGCTGACCCCAGAGTTCATCTCAGGCTGGAAAGCTGTGCAAATTATTGCAGTCTGAAGAGGCTTTGCCTTGTGATTCTTTTAGTGGAGGGAGCCATTCAAAGAACTTCCAAGTTACCCAGCCCTGTTTTCCTCAATTAATTTGTCTGGGTTTCCTCCTTTCCCTGTCAGAGGGGACGCTGTGAGTTTTAATGAGCTGGCAGAGTGAACAAACCTTGTCAAGGTGGGGCTTTTGATACGGAATGGGTGGATGTTTAATTGTGTTATTCCTTTAAAAGTGAAATCTGTAGATGACTGGCAAAAGCATTGAATATTTAGTTGTGTATACAAAACCATTAAAGATTGTTATGGGTGAATAAGTTGCTTTGGATTAGTTTGAATCTCTGTTTTATTGCCTGTGGGTGAATGTAAACATACACTTCTGCAGCTGGGGGAAAACTGTATTTTAGGTTGACATAAGCTGTATTAGTGTGGCTGTCCTAATGTTCATTATACCCTCCTCTTCTTTGGATAGAAGCACCTCCAAATTTTAAATATGCTTTTCACTGCAAGTTACGAGACATTAACAGGGATCGAAGAGGTTGAACATGAAGTGTTCCTCAGTAAACATGATAGAAGCCTCTTTTCCTGCAAAATAATTATATATTCAAATGTATAGTTTTCTTCAAAACTTGGCTGGGAGGTTTTTTTGTTTTTAAAATGTCTACAGGGAATTATTTCTCATTTTTTGATTGTGCACAGTGGGTTTGACCAGGATCAAGTCATGCTCTACTGGATCCTGGAAAAACAAAATGCATTTCTACCTATGCTGTAATGGTGCATGTCTGCTAAAAAGCAAGTTCCCCATTCCTTGTGAAGTTGATCCCTGTCCCTCCTGTCAGATTCAGCAGTTGTATAGCCACATAGTTTTCCTCTGGATAAGCTTGTTGAACTGACTGATTGTTTTGTTTTAGAGGGTTTAGTTTGCTCCTGGGTGAGCTGACTGAACCGACTCCCTCTGCAGCTGCAGGTTCATTAGCCTGGTTGAAGAAAAGGAGCAATATTTTGTGGTTAAGGAATGGGGGAGCAGGCCTGCCATTTCTGATGATTACTCACAGTTGTGTGGTGTTAGATGTGAGGTGATACTTGATTTTAGTGGAACGAACTGTTTGTGTTCTGCCCAAGCTATGGATTGAACTTTGAGTGAATGTACAGCCAGATCCCAAAGGGGAACTAAAACTCTAGTCATGTGTTTTTTTTGTCCTAAACTGTGCTCAGCCATCCTTTACTTGTGTGAGAGACTTCAAGAGGGCTGTGTTGGTTCTGGCTGCAGAGGATAATGATTTTCAACCCTGAAAAGCTTGCTAGTTTGGTTTCTTTTTCCCTGGCTGCAAGAAGCCTTTCATTTACTAAATACTAGTTAATGTTTTTTCCATGCCTCCTAGTTAATGCAGTGAATAATTCAGTTGGAGTGTCTGTTGCAGGAGACGACCAGGCTGTAATTTTGCCAGCTGCTGTGTTGTTGGAAGCTGTAGACACAATAGTGCCCTTCCAGTGGATGCTACTCAGGAAACTTTAGGAGAGAAAACACCACGGGCCGTGCTTTTTCTGTTTTTCTTTGTGATTGTTCCAAAACCAGAGATATGAAGAGATTTGCAATACTGATGGTTCTTCACCACTTAATGTAGCAGTCATGGAATAAACAGTGAGTGTACTGTGTATTGATTTGGCTAGTATTTTCTTTTATCTCCTGAGGTTCCTTTCCTCCTGTCAAAAGAGAAAGTATTATGTTTGTGGGTGTACAAGCACCACCTCTGAGGCACTGTGTTCTCTGTATACTCCCTGACCTGAGATACTGATGGAGCTGACAGTTCAGGACAGCATGCTGTGTGGCTGCTGATGAGACTCTTATCTGGTGGCTGTTAGAGAGGTTTCATGTAAGAAAGTCTTTTCTCTGGCAGAGGGCAAGTAATAAGGGTCTTCTGTCAAAGATGGCAGGAACATGTATTTTTCCCTCCAGGTCTTAGAATATTTGGACAGGTGAAAACTTTTATTGAAATACTTCTCAGCAGACAAATATACTTGAAAAGTGAACTTGCTGTTACCTCTTCCTCACAGGATCCCCATGATGGCCGGTTGTCAAAGAGAATTCCTGTTTTCTATATATTTCATTTTTATTTGGACCTGTGCAACCTTTTTTTTTGTTCTGTTTTGGTTTTTTTCTTTGTTTCATGGCAACAACTGTGGTCTAATCTCTGTTATCTAGTTCTGATAGTCCAGAGCATGGTGCTTAGGAAACAATGTGCAGTTTGTCTGTCTCTCTCTGTTCCTTGAAGTTTCAGTACAGTTAATCATAACTGTTGGTACCTAGTGCATCTTGCACACCCTTGCAAACGTGGTTCTTACCGTTAGTACAGGGAGCAGAACTTGATTCCTTGTAGATATTGATGTCTGAAACATAAGGTCAAGTCCTCTGAATGTTTTAGGACATTCACTGCCTTTGATTGTCCAGAGTCACTCAGGTGTGTTCGGACAGCAGTGGAGCTGGGTAAGTTTTGCTAACCAGTTTTTCACAAGTCTGAAGACTAACTTGGTTGTGTGGAAGATAAAGCCCTAGGTGGAAGTCAGTCAGGCTTCTCTGATTTTGGTGTGATTGATTGTCTCTTTTTTTTTTTTTTTTTTTAAGTACCAGTTAAAGTTGAATTTCTTCCTTCAGAAATTTCTATATGAGTAAGGGTACTTGTTGCCTCAGAAGCTTCAATATTTTTAAAGAAATGATGAGGACAAGTCTGCAGGATGTTTATTGAGTGTAGCTGGCAGATTTTGGTTAAAACTAGAGAATCACCAATATATACTGAAATGTGAAGCACATCTCTTAGGCAGAGACACTGGGATAATAGGAAAAAAAATAGATATTGTGAGAGGATTTAAAAAAATAAAGTTAATTATAATACTTAACTATCATGGTTGAAACATGCTCTACTAGTGGAAAACATGCGCTGTTCAGTCCCTTGTCCACATCATGCCTTTGGGCTCTGAATATGTGACCAGCCTTTGCCTAACTCTAGTCTTTTGAGGATGAGCACTTTCTCTTCCAAAACTTCTTCCAAGTGCTGTCTTGTCTTTTATTTGTAAGACCTATTTGTATATTTCTTTGTCTTCCTTTGCATAGCATGTGTTCAGGAGTATTAATCCTTAAAATAAACTTTTTTTTTCTGGTTTTAAAGAAAAGTTGTTGATTTTTGCAGATGGGGGTGTGTTCTTAGCTAGTTATAAATTGGCCTGGCAGGATAATCATTTCAAGTAACAACTCAGAGGGCTTTCAAAAGGTGGATAAGAATAGTCACTTGGTCATTGGCTGCAGTTTGTTAATATGACTCGAAGTTTATATATTAGTTTCTGTGTTTGTGCTCGTACTCATGCTGCTGCCAGCAATACTCTTTCCTTGGTAAAACATGGGAGCATGCAGGTAGTAAAATTTCTCTCTCTTTTGGTATTCTGCCAGTGAAGCAGGTCAATATTTTTCCTATTTACCGTAGAAGACTGTAAGATGAGACGTGAATTCTCCCAGGATCCATAAGCTCCTATAGTTCCTTGGGGCGATACAGACACTGAGTCATCAGCACGGCTCCTGAGGAACATGACTCTTGCAAACTCTTCCTGTTTCAAGCAGCAATGAAGATGGTGAGATGCTTTGGACAACAGCACTCGAGGGAAATGCATTACATTGATGCTTTGCAGATGTAATTTTTTTCCTCTGTTCTTTTTCCTCATGCTCATGTAACTCTACAGCTGTAGCAGTAGAATCTGACCTCACTGTACATGAGTAGTTATGCCCTCCTGAAGCAGTGTCCTGCAGCTTTTTCCCAACCCTGTCACTGTGAGAAATCCTTGACTGGTAGCTTTGTATTTTGAATATAAAAAAGCAGTCACACTTTTAAGGTGTTCACAGAGATCTTTGCATGGTTTCTTTATCACAGCTCCTTATCTGGGAATCAAGAAAGTAACTTTCTTGAGACTGCTTCAGGAAAGGAATTGAAACTGCAAATTTTTTTGCAGCTGATGGAAGTGAATATTTAACTTCTAGAGGAATATTGAAAGTCAGTTGCTATTGCCATGCCTGGTCAGTTCCTGGAAGTTCAGGAATAGATTTCCTGTGTTTTGGGGACTTGCAACCATGTCAAGTCAATTTTTATTCTCTGTATCTCTAGCTTTTCTGACTTCGTTGAGTCTAAAAGGCTTAGAGTTCTTGATGAAGGAAGGTTTAACAACAGATCACAGAAAACATTATGATAGCTTTAAAAACCTGCTTTTTATGTTGATATGTGTTCAATTAATCTTTGATTCTTTGCCTTCATCTTTTCCTTCTAAAATTCAATGCAAAAATACAACTAAATGTGTTGGATAAGACAAGGGGTGGAGGCTTTGAAGGGGGAAATTTGGTAGTTTTAGGAAGGGTTGAATTATAATACTTCGTTAATGCTTTTGTAAGCTGGAATAATCCTTGCCATTCCATGTTACACATTACTGGAGCTGCAATTGTAGTGTAGGTCCTTGGACTAAAACTCGCTGTACAGACAGAAAACTAAAACAAACAAAAGGTTGATATTTGGAATGGTTTTCATCTTGGATTCTTCTGTTGCTTTCCATTTTAAATGGAATTTTTAAAATGAAGTCTTAACTACTGATAAAGGCATTTTTATATTTTAGTTTTGTTTGGGTTTTGCCTTTTGTTTGTTTTTAGATTGGTAAAGACAGCCTTGGTCTGTGGGTACTAGGTTCACTACAGTGAAAAAAGAAAAAAACGTTTACAGGGATCTTGTTCATCTTTGTTAATTGTCATGAGGGGATACAGCGACTTTCTTTGCACAAGAGTTTTGGGAAGCCCTGTCTCCTTCTTTTATACTTTCTCCTTTTTTTTCACTAGTGCTCTGTACTAGTGTATAGAAAGTGATGAAACTATTACTAGTTTCATTTAATGTTTTATATGTTTCTTCAAATACAGCTGTTTTGGTTGCTTATTAGAATTGCAGTGTCTGCAAGGTCAGATGTTAACTGCTGATGAGGGACTTTTGCACTGCACCAGACCCTGACATGGAAACTGAAGCATCTGCTTCTCTGAGTATTTTTATCTTTATTAAACAGATTTTAATTAAGAGTTTTCTTCCTCACAGTCTCAAATCTTATTTCCTCATTTGATCTCCAGTTAAAATTAAGTTCATCAGTTTGTGATACCCTGCTCATTACTATTACAGTAGCCTGCCAAACAGATTTGAATATGAGGAGTTGGAGAGAATAAGAAGCTGCTTTGTGAGCAAGGAAATGTTCTTGTTCAGTCCCTAATTAATATAATTAATAATATCCCACTTATGCTCAAAATGTTGTCACTGTGATAATTTGGAGGCAGTCACTCTGCCTCCCTGCTGCCTGTTGCTTCCTTACTCTGTGGAAGGGCTTGAAGCCTCAGCCATGTGTCCCTGCTCAGTGCAGTGTCTTAAGGTGGAGCATGGCCCTCCAGCTGCTGTGTCTGGACACCGCCAGTAGACAGTGGGAGCCAACTTAAGGAGAAGTGCAATAACAGTATTTTGAAAGTTCTCTTTTTATCAGGCTGCCAGTTGTGCTTTTAAGAAGACTGGATTGTGTCTGATGGATTATAACATGTCCTTGTTGGCTTGTTGGGGAGTGTCAAACTGAGCATGGGGTTCCACACTTGCCTGAAGCAAGTACAAGTCCATACTGCTGCCTGTATGTTGCTGGGTTATTTTTTGATTCCAACCTGCCAAATTGTGCTGCTCATGTACCGCACAGTCAGGAGGATGCAGATCTCCTTTAAAAACCCTGTTACGCTGTTCAGGTTGTTTGAGCTCTGTTCCCACAGCAGCCTGATCTTTCTGTGCCACTTCATCTCCCAGGAGTGTTTCAGCCTTTTGTGTGCCTGCCTTTTTTCTTATAGTATCCTTTCATCCTGAAGAACAAATGTGGCTTAAGCCGTGGTGGCACAGACACACACTGAAAAATGCATGCTGGTAAAAGGAGAGACAATGTGCTTGAGGAACCATAGGTTGCCTGGCTGTTAAAGTGTGGGGTAGTTCAGCATGTGCTTTGCAAACACATAGGAGACTTTAATGTAAGTGTCTTAACTGTCCTGTCTAAAATATAAATCACCATATTTTGAGTAGCTTTGGTGAAATTGGTGAAAATTGCACTGGCAGAAATATATCAAAATTCCTAGGTATCATAATAACTATGATATTAATTCAGAAATTATGAACAAATTACCCAATGGAGTTACATTTTCTCAACAAATCTTAGGTCACAATGGGCTGATTCTAGACAATCATATTTGAAACTATAAGCTTGTCTTTCAGTGAAGTTAGTGCTTGCTCGTGTGCTGTCTTCAGGGTTTATTGCGTTCTCATTGTTCTAGGTTCAAATTGTGATAAGCAGTCTGTTCCTTGGAAATACAAACAAACAAAAAGCTAACCCAAAGATCATTATTATTCTATATAAATGGAAGTTTTTGGATGTTGTCAGTCCAGCCAGCAAAGCTTATAAAGCAGATTTTAACACAAAGAGCTGAAGTAATGCTACTGCAGACTCAACTGAAAATGTCCACACATCTTTAACACATCAGTGAATGGCCACGAGCAGATAGTCAGTGATAAATGTTGAACTTGCTGCCCAGACCATCTCCACATCTGCTTTATATTTTGCTTTCCATAGAACATGGTGTTAGGAGCTCATATAACTTTTTGTTTTGTCTGTATCTGGCCTTTATATCAGACACAATGCTCTGAAGTTCTGTGTGTTCTGGGCCTTAGAAGGCAATGCAGTTTGACTATATTAAGGGACTGTGAGACAGCTTGGCTTTGGTCAGTGTATTCAAAAAGTTGTAGAAACACAGTATTCCAATTCAGCTCATACTGCAGTCAGTTCCTGATAAACGTAGGCCTTTTCTTATAGAAATAATACTTTTGTCTCAGACATTAAAGCATTATTGACTACTTTAGCTAGTACATAAATAAATTCAATGTCAGGGTTCAGTTTTGACCAACAAGAATGTATTTCTAAAGTCAAGAAGAGATTTAGATGATAATGTAGGTAATTTTCCTTTTGATTGTAGATGAGGCTCCTGAGCATCATGAATTGGTATTTAAACTGAAGCATCTCCTTGCAGCTTTAATTATGAAATACACATTACCTGTGACTACCAGTGATCAGTTGGGTGTTGAACCGTCCTACTCCATGTGATTGCAGTGTGTACTTATCTTCCTGGAGAAAAAGGAGACTGAGGGGAGACTTCATTGCAGTCTGCAATTTCCTTATGAGGGGAAGAAGAGGGAGGAGAGTCAGACACTGATCTCTTCTCTGTGGTGTCCAGTGACAGGGCCTGAGGGAACAGCCTGAAATTGTGTCATGGGCAGTTTTCTTTGGGTATTAGAAAAAAGTTCTTCACCCAGGGGGTGGTTGGGCACTGGAACAGGCTCCCCAGGGAAGTGGTCACAGCACCAAGCCAGACGTAGCTCAAGAAGTGTTTGGACAATAATCTCAGACACATGGTGGTGTGACTTTTGGGAATCATCCTGTGCTGGGCCAGGAATTGGAGTTGATGATCCCAGTGGGTCCCTTCCAACTCAGCTTACTGTGTGATTCTGTGATTATTGTGCACTGAGCTTGGTGTTAGCCAGCTTGCACAAAGCTGTTGCCCTGGCAAGTTGTGTGCTGAGGCCTGTTCATATAATGGGGCTGCAGTAAACACACTTTCCTGCTTTTTGCACATCTTCTGCCCAGGTACACCTCTTGCAAATTATCCTTCCTTCCAAAAAATTGCAGTTTTACTTTCTAGCCTTATGGGGACAGAAACCAGGCAGTTGAACATGACCATTCTGACCATTTGAAAGATCTGTTTCCAGTTACTGTAGCTGCTATAAACCATGCTCATTGATTAATCCTGTGCTAAATGCTGTACAAACAGGGGGAATAATAATGCCTTGTTTCAAAGTAATTTTAGTACTAGAGAACAAGTAAGAATGATAGCTGAGAGCCACAAATGGGATAGCAATGATGTGTGTGTGGGATTTGGGGTTTCTTTGGGGTTTTTCTGTTGCCATACAGCCATGATATGTTTAAAGCAGGGTGATAGGTAGTTTTATAAATCGTTTCTGTAAATATGAGGGGGAATAAAACAAAAGTACTGACTGTAGAGGCTGGATTTAAAGGTAAGCATCATAATTTCTCTTAAAAATGAGAGATGAGAAGTAGAATTGGGATTGGCCATGACTTCCATGTATGTGCAGGAAAAACAGTTTTGATGGTAGGGAAAAGAGGAACTGCCTACTTCATGAGTATGACTTTTGTGTAGTTTTGTTCTGAGTGGGTGTGAGAGCAGTTAAATTCCAGGTATCAAAACTAGACAGCAGGTATTAAAGAAGTTTGAGTGATGGAGCTGGAGCTAAAATTTCAGCAGAGTAGCCAATAAAAAAAAGTCTGTATGTTAAATAACTGGAAAAAGCTGTGAGATTTAGATGTTTTTTAGAAGTACAGATTGAGGCAAATCCCAATCAGCTGACAAAAATGCTTTCTATCCACTGCATTTCCCCCTTTAGTGTAAAAACTGCAGTAAATCCAATAATAGTGTATTAAAGCTGCTTTCTTATGAGTCTCTGTATAGAATCAATGGTAAATGCAGGAGGAATTCAAACTACTGCATTTATGTTATTTGGTTATTGAATCAGTACCCACCTTAACTCATGCTCTTTTTTTTTTCTTTTTTTTTTTTTTTTCCAGATTTTGTATTTTGTACATACATTGTTTTGTATATACTGTATATGATGACTTCGGTGGGCAGTGAACGTACCCGGGGCACTCGGGACAAAATGCAAATTTCAGCCACACAGCCAACACAACCACAGAAACAAGTAGTACAGGTATGTGATGTGCTACTGTATCAACTTCTTTGACTTGAAAGTGACAATGTAATGATACAAATTTCTTCCCTGAGTCAGTAAAAACTGAAAAAAGATGGAATGAAAACTCATGGTTTATTTTGGAAGATTATGCTTGATTACTTGCTTTAATTACTCAGTAACACAAGACAGTGTTAAGTTATTCCTGTGTTGTCTCTAAATGAGTTTTGTGTTCTTCAGCAATGTCTCCTATCATAGAGGAATTCTATGCTTGTGTCAGGATTTCAGTCCTGTGACCTCACAGTCCTCAGGTCTCAGCTCTTCCATCTGCTGGCCTCCTGATGGTAGAATATTTCTGGTCAAGAGAGAAATTTGGATGGATGGGAGAAGCTTCATTAGATGTATGTTGTGTTCTACAGCATGACTCAATGTATCTACAGGTCACAAAATCCTGAACTTCTTGCTCAGTGACCTTACCAAGTGGAATGGTCATCCACTAGCATACTAAAGTTTTCAGTATCTGTTACATGGAAATTAAGTTTCACCTCACTGCCATTGCTTCTTGGTCACAGTAGTTGTGTGCTTGTGTGGGTTACAAAGAATTTTTCTGCTTCTGGCAACTCAGTATTCTCTTGATGGATACATCTCAAAATTCAAAAACTGCTGGCAGACTGTGGATAAGTCTAGAGGTGCTCTGCAGGGAAATATTGTCTTTTATTGTTTTCTGAACTGGTCTTCAATATGGACACCCTCTTGGTCTGTTTTGCACAGAATTAATCATGTGACCTCAAACCTTTATCACCTCCTTGAGTTGCAGCCCTTGGCATAGTGGTGGTTCATGGTAATGTATCGATTTAGAAAGTGACTTTCAGCAGATGAGTTGAATTTGGTTTATTTTAAAACAAGGCTGCAGGAGTATGGCGAGCAACCTGGCAGAATTGGTGGCTTCCCCTTTTCTGACATTTCACAAGACAGCAGTGGAGTGCTTGCCTGGTTGGATTCCCTGGCACAAGGCAGACATAGGCAAATGGGAGCAAGTCCAGTGAAAAGCTGCAAAGATGGTTGTTACACTGAAACACAGAATGAATGAGGAGTGGCTCAGAGATGTGGGTTTGTTCAGCCCCGAGAAGATAAGGCAAGGTTGTGTCTTCTATTCAGGTACCTCATGAAAGGGTATAGGAAAGGTAGAAACCAACTCTCCTCAGAGAGACGGTGGCACAAGATACAGCACTGGTAATTCCAACTGTTAAAAGGAGAAAAAAAAATTACTGTGGGCATGGTCATGGTGTATCACTAGAGGACCTTCCCAAATTACGGGATATATTGATTTTAGGCATTGAGACCTTTTCTGCATTTTGTCCATTTATTCTACCTTTTGCATAATAGATACTGGTTCTGTCACTTCAGTGGAAAAGGTGGTTATTTCGTATGCAGCAGTTACGTTTTAATGCACTGTATATTTTACTGTTGGTGTATCAGATGGACCTTTCTGCTTAGTCAGTCTTTGGAGATCAACAGAAGTCTGTGGATTTAACTGTTTAATCACCACTGATTCATTTTTCTGAATATATAATAGTGTTTATTTCCCAAATGGAAATTCCACTGTCATAACATCACATTGATCATAATTTAAATTATTTAAGAAATTACATCATGTTTCTTTTGCATTGCTTCTGGATAATAAATGGCCATTTTACCATTTGTAAGATCTATGTCTATTACTGTCATAATCTTGTGTTTTGTACACTTCTGTTTTCTGGTAGTTTGAAGTTTTTAGTTTACAATTTTTTCCATTCTTATAATGAAAAGGTAATATGTCTTGTAAGGTTGAGTTCGGGCTGTCTCATAGTGCTACTACTTTCTTAGTCACAATTAAAACTTAATTATACTCTTGATTAGGATACTACAGCATCAGTTCTAACAATGGTGCCTTAAAAGTAAAGAATCACTACTTGCTGGGTAAAAGGCCAGAATGTTTTGTGGCACTGGTCTGATGTTTTTGTGTAGTCATCTTGTGGTTTTTGTTGTTTTTTTTTTTCCTTCTGAGTCTTCAGTTCCATCTGGGTGTTATCCACTGGCATGAATATGGGTGATATTGCATCTACAAGTTTCTAAGCTCTCTGAGGAAAACTGAAGATTCTGTCACACATTTGTAATTGTTTTAAAATTGGTATGTTTTTGTCTTCTAACATGGGCTTGAAAAAAACGTTTGTTTACAGAAAAAAATGAATCTTAGTGGATTCCTGATTTTTGGTAAAATATGCCATCATGTCTCTACAGAAGTTACATTGTCTGAATGTTTTTGCTCTGGATATCTTCAAAGAAAATCTCTTCACTAGCTTGAAAATCACAGTGTGCCTGTGGAGGCTGTAATAAGAGTGAGAAGATGGATCAACAAGACTTAAATTACTGAAACCAGGAGACATTTTGGTTCTGTAGTCTGCTGAGCTCTCAGCAGTCACCAAGAGCAAGCTCCTTTGCTCAAAGCACCTCACTGATAGGGAGGCTTCTGTGGAGGGTGGAACTGAGGAGTTCCAGTGCAGGCTGTCCCCTTATTACCCAGTGGAGTGACTTACGAGGCTGTCAGCATGACACTTAGAAAAGGTGAAGTAACTCAGAATATGTAACCGTGTTACAAATGTCTCTTGGAATGTTGTCTCTGAGCACAGATGTCACTTCCCTCACGGAACTGGGACAGCTGCGGTAACTTTTCAGCAAATAAGCAGGTGGTGGTGTACGTTGAAGTAATTTTTAGACTCTTCTCAGCATTTATGCTTCATGATCTCCTCTAGAGCTTGCATTTGTGGTAAACTCCAAAAGCTAGACAGTCTGAGCCTGATTAGGTCTGACCTTGTGAGGCACAGAATTTCATATGTATATCCTGTGAGGTGGCATGCCAAATGGTGAGAGCTGCCCAGGGTGAATCCTTTCTGTCAAAAATTCCAGTAGATGAGCTGGTCCACTCAATGAAGAAGAACCTCTGTAGGCTCAGCAGCCTCATCATGGGTCCTGGCTCTCTTCAGTATCAGCTTTCTCTGCATGCGACTCTACAAAGACAAGTAGCCTCTTGTCTTTGAGCAGAAGTCAAATGAGGTCCAGGATCTTGTAGCACATCTTGTCTTTGGTATTTTCTCGGGAGTGCAGTTCATAGGCTGCAGGTGCCGCACTATGAAGAGTGACCTGTGTGATGTGACATCTCTGTTAGAGTTGTTTTCTCTCAGGGGCAGCTGTTTGGATTTATGGTACTTGACTGCATCTCTTTCAGTCTCTTAGCTTTTGTGCAAGTTGCCAGTGTGCATTTTTGTCCAGAAACATTGCAGAAGCACCAGGTACTTCATCAATAGCAAGTTCCTTTACCAGTTTTCTGAGACCAGTCTTTGCTTGTAAAAAAAGCCCAGTCCAGCTGTTCATGGGCAAAGTCTTGAGACATGACTCAAGTCTTTTTAAGCTCATAAAACTCCAGAGTCAGGTTGTTGTTGGGAGAGCTGTGGAAGGTGATGTGAGCAGGGATCATCAGAGGTGTGGTTAATTTAGAGATACCATTGCGAGTTTGTTGCAAGAAAACTCTTAACTCTGGAGTAGTAGATCCTAAATGAAATTAAAAGCGTTAATGCTAAAACATACCCTGGTGCTTCTATGTTATTATATGGTGGTCTTGTCAGTGTGGTGACCTTTAACTGTGTTTCAAACAGATTAGAATGTGTTGAAATTGCTTCTCTCCGAAATAACATACAAAACTATAAATGGGAATAGACAAGATATTGATCCCTTCCCCACAGCATCTCTGTGCTTGTTTTGTATGTTCTTTTTGAGAATCTGTAGGAAAAAACAGTGACACTAGGATATACTTCTAAAAAGTATAGTTGCCTTTTGTGTACTTTATTGGATGTTATCTTTTTTCAGGCAACAGCAGAACAGATTCGCCTCGCTCAGATGATCTACGATAAGAATGACGCAGATTTTGAAGATAAAGTGAAACAAGTATGTTTCTTACATGCAAGTTTTTTTTTGCCTCACAATAAAATGCTCTAGAGCTGGCTTACATTTTGGAGCTAGAGCATCTGTTTCTGGTTTAGATGAAACTTTTTCAGAAGGACATAAGTTTAACTATGAAAAGATGCTCTTATTGCACTGTAAAGTCTGTTTACAAGAAATTTTGTGGTGATATAGCTCTGACTGTATAGTTATATCAGTGTATTTTGCTTTGTAGACAAACCCTTAAGCCAAAACTCATTTGTGCTGATGTCTCGTCCACAGTGTATCTCTTTAGTATGGTCCTGATGATTAATGATTTTCAGAATAAAGAATGCATTTGGCTTGTCCACATGTACCTAAATGTGAGAAAAATGTCATGTGTGTAAACTGAGTTTGGCTGTATCTTGGAAGTTTTTCAGGAAAAGTAAAAGTCTAATGATAGCTTAAAGGTGAATCAAGGTGTTACTTACAAAAATAAATAATCTGACCTCAAAGATCTGCGTATGCATTAAAATGATAGAATTGCAGTGTATAAATGAAATCTCATACCATTTCCTTTCCTTGGTGAGTGTTGGGTGTTAGATAATCAAGGTTCCTTTACCCAGTTATAGCTGAGACTATTAATTCAAGCAGTCCTGACAGTCTGGGTCTCTGTTCTGTTGTGGCTACTGGTGATTTTGTCATAGTGAACACATCACAACTCAGGAAGAACCTGTGAGTACACCCAGGAGAGAAGAATGAGCTTGAATGCATAAATGCAGCAAAGCAGCAGATTTCATGATTTCTTGTCATCTGTAAAACTACCTCTGAAGCATTATTAAATTCTTTTTTTTGTTCTTGTTACAAACTAGTTCTGTTGCTGTGCCAGAAATTAAGTCTTGTACTTCATGAAGTAAAAAGACCCTAATCAATAGTGCTTGTTGCTGTGCTGGTGGGAAGGAGATGAATTAAGTTCTGCATAGAAAATCTCCAATATTTTACCTTCTGCATATGTATTTCTAGCTCATGTAGGTTTTGTTCTTTGGATTAAGTTGCTGAATGCCCCATGACATATTATTTCTGTCCCACACTTGTCAGGATGTACACCACGAGTTCAAGGAGCATAATTCAGAGCTAGGTCTCCTTAATCAGCTGTTGCTTGTGACTCTGGTGTGGCTTTATGCTAAAATGGATCAAGGGAGCTAGTCTGTCTGAAAAATAATGTATTTCTTAGTCTGGATGCTTTTCCAGGTGGATCTATTCTCTGCCATGTCTTGCTGTATGTCTTTTCTCGCACTGGGATAAAGAGGGGCTAATTTGGTGGAGAAGGAGATAGGATGATACTGAAACTACTGTGGTTCTTTACATCTTTACACTGATATACTGCTTTATCTGCATTGACAACATTTGCTGCAAGCATACAGAACAAAAAAAGGTGTGAAAGAGTGCTTTCTTGATTACCAATTAATTTGTGCTTCTTCCTATCTCTTGTCTGAATCCCAAGCAGATCTGTAAAATGCAGATTTCTTTTTTCAGGATATTAATTTACTCTGACATGGTAGCTATGCACTTTGTTGTAATCTGTGGTCATACTCTTATTTTCTTATGATGATAATTTAGATATTTTAACATGTCTGACTTTTACTGCCAGCTTATGGAAGTGACGGGGAAAAACCAGGATGAGTGCATAGTAGCACTACATGATTGTAATGGGGATGTGAACAGAGCAATCAACATACTGCTGGAAGGAAGTTCAGACACGGTAAGGTTTTACTTCCTTGTTAAACTGCTCCTTCTGTTTGCTGTGTTTTTCAGCTTCTAAGAGGAGATTGGAAAAGTTATGTTTCAGAAGTTTTCAATTCCCATGTCTCCATTCAATTTCTTTTGAAGGAAATGGAAACTGGGGCAGTTCTCAACTGCATTCATACCTTGGAGAAGGCTGAATCTGGAAAATGTTGTGGGTGTTCAGCTGGTCTCTTGCAGAGTTCCTCTGCTTTCATTTACATGCAGCAGTTTTAACTCTGCAGCAGAACTCAGTTCTCCCTCACACACAAGCCTGTTTCTTGCTGCAGCTTTTGTAGTTCCTGTGTAGACCCTCCACAATTCTGAGGTGTGAGACCATCACAGTGGTCAATCTTTGTAAACCTAAGGGCAGGGAGATATTTTAAGTTGTGTAACTTCTGTAGGTGTGCATTGCTAGTATTGAAGTTGGAGGAGGTTTCCACATCTGCAAGTTGCATTGATAAGGCTACTTATGACAGGAAAGGATGCAGCAAGTAGTTGCTTCTTTAACTGTGTTGCTCATGTGCATGTCTTAATTGAGAAACTGGAGGGGGAGACCAAACTATGTATATACAACAACAAATAATGTCGCTTAGAAAGTTGCACAAATTTTTTATCCTAAGAGATACTAAGAAAATATATTTTACTGCAGTTGAAGTTTTTCCTGGAGGGATTTCTTACTGTTTGTCCTTAAATTAGATTTCATCTCGTCCAAGTCGGGCAAGTAACCTGGACTTCCTTTCTTGATGATGAACACTCAGTATTTCCTGTGATTTGTCAGGATGTGTACTCTGGCTTATTGTTAATGAGGAAACTCACCTCTCACACACCCTAAGTCTAGGACACACACTGTTCTGACTAAGGGGACTTTCATTCCTATCCCTTTTCATTTTTTATCAGAGTTGAGATATTCTAAAACACAGAAGTATATGATATTGACAAGTTGGGAGTGGAAGAGAGCATTTCACCTTAATTAAATCTGTCTGTTCTCTCATACTTCTCATATTTGCCATTTTTTAGTTGAGAGTAGTTTGCTGGTTGATAGAGAATATGAATCCTTTCTTAGTTTAGCAATTTGTTGTAACTGATCATGACATGGAAAAAAACTATCTGAACTCATTTATCAACTAGAAGTGATGTCAGTATGTTCTGCTCTCTTGACAAGGCCCTCTTAACCCACTGCTCTCTGTAGACAACATGCAACTTAGAAACAAGTACAGAGAACTTGAAGGAGTCAAGGAGGAAGGGGTATTAATTGATGAGTGTGAAAAAATTTATTCTTTATGAAAGTTTGTGGGCCTCCAGTTGGAAGGGTTTGTTTTAATACCATTATACTTTAGAACAGTTTAACCATGGATTTGATAGAAAATTGTAAGCTGAGGTACTACAAATTCTGAATGCAGATTCCCAAATCTCTTTTTCTAGTCTCACTCTGCTTTGATGCACTTGATATTTTTTTAAACTTGGTTTGAAAGATGTGTCCATTCAACTGAAGGAATTAGAAGAGCAAGGAGTGATAGCTAAAATGTGTATTTATAATTTATTTGGTACTCAGCCAGTTTTGTCTTAGTCTTTTTTTGTTTGTTTTGGGGTTTAAAGCTGTGATCTACAAGCTGTAAGCTGTGTGACTTAGTCTCTATAAAGACTTTCCATTTGCAGCAGCTGTGGCAGTTTGGTTTGGGATAGTTAGAGGCTTGTGGATGAGCAGAGAAGGACTTGTTTCTTTGCTTAAGACTTGTATTCATTTAACTTCTACATCCATTTTATGCTTTTCCATATTTCACTTACTAAGCCTTTGAAGACAGAACAAAAGAGACCTTCCAGGCTTTTATTCTTTCCATGTAAGAACAGGCCGAGAAGAATTCTTCTTTTACATATTTTCAAAGGTCAGGCCTACAACTGTCATTTGGGTTGCCTCAGGCATTGTCAGCTGAAATTGTAATCAGTTACCTCCCTTACAAAGAGAGACAGCTTCTACAGCCTGTGATGGATCCCCATGCTCAGAGGTAGCACCATCCTCTATCTTAAAAGACATGCCTGACTTCTCAAGGCTTTCCACAAAATTACACTTTTGGAAAGCATGGATCTGATACTTTCATAGTCATCTTTTTACTGATCCTTCCTAAGTTATTTTAAATCTCACTCAGGAGAAATGCTGCTTCCTCTTCAGCTTTGCAGCCTTATCCAGTTCTGGGTATTTCCTGAAATGGCCAAAGATGTTTTGGCACCAAGCCCATCAGTGAAATAGTGCATTCTGAGCTGTACAGACTTGGCTCTTCAGTTGTCCGTGCAGGTATTTTTCCTCTTGTGAGGTGTCTGAAGCACTAGGATTGTTTTAGTGCAGTTACACCAGCTATGGTAGGTGAAGCCGTGTGATACTTACTGAGGGAAGCAGCTTTCTGCCTCAGAGATAAGGTGGTGTTGTTCAAATGTGTTTAGTTTTGTGCTTCTGATCAGTGCTGATTGGGCTTCACCGAAGTTGATTTAGACCTCTGTACCGGAGATGGAACTGAAAAGTGATTTCAGCCCTCATTCTCACCAATGCCATGCCAAAAAATGAGAGAATAACCATTCTCTTTGTTCTTATTCTCCCAAAGGAAACTCTGCAACACTGAGTTTGTAAAGTGCTTAGTTACCTGCTTTTTTCATGGCATTGGCTTCCTAGGCAGATTGGCCTAGCTGGTCATGGCCTGGCTCCATAGAGCTGCTGAGTTGCTGTTGGTGGAACTTAGAGATAGGAATTAAAATTATTGATAGAAAACCTTTTTTGGTTGATACAGGTGCCTGTCAGATGTCATACTTCAGTGCTTCACAACAATTTGTATGTGCAAATATTCTGATATTAAATATCTTAACTGAGCCGTAAGCTCCTAGAAATTGGGATATACATGTAAACCTCTCTGCTATCTTAATGGCTTGCAAATAATACCTTTTCTTTGTCCTTGCTTTGCAGCTATGGCTCAATAGACTAACCATGCAATTGCATAATATGAGTTGCTGAGCTATTCCTGGCAAGTGTTTAGTCATTTTATTTTCAACTCCTACAGATACTCCTATGGAGTTGATACCATCCTTGAATTTTTTTTAAAGATTGAGTTTAATATTAAAACAGAAGCCTGATGTTTGGACCTTGATCCCTTGTCTTGTTTAGACATAGCTTTTCCTGTGTTTTGCTATGTTTGATGGTCTGTAGCTGTTAAGAGTGGATGGTCTGGCTTATCATCAGTTTTCCCAAGCTGTTGTTTTGCTGTTCTGTCTTCTGGGGCTTAAATTCTGGTATGTCTGGATGAAAATTTTTCTTTTCTGTTTGGGTTTTTTCTTTTTGTTTTTTTCCCCCTTAGGCCAGATACTTATTCTCATCAGTCTTTTGTTCAGTGATACTTGCAAGATTTTTTTTTCCTTTTCCCTGTGAGAAAAAGATAGCTCTGTTCATGCTCCCTTGCTACATTTATGGATATATTTGAGTGGAAAACTGTTGCTTGCTTTGCAGATGTTCTATATTACTGTTGTATTCAGTCTTCCTTGAGCTAGTAAGAGTTCATTATAGCCAGAAATATTTGGGATTCTCACATTCCCTAAGAAAATTGAACTTAAAATTTTTTTCTTTTTCATCTCTTTGCAAAAATACCGTCTGCGTTTCCTTTTTATATCAGTGTAGTTTGCATACGTGACATTATGCAAATACCTGGGTTTTTTCTGTGAACAGGGGTGAGAAGTATGCATTGAGAGGTGTCTCCTCCCTTTTGACTTTTGTGTCTGATTCTATTCTACCCAAATAGACTTCCTGGGAGACTGTAGGGGGAAAGAAGAAAAGCCTTGGAAAGGAAGGTTCAGAAAACAAAGAGAACAGAGAGAAACGAGGGGATAGAGAAGTGAGTCGCGGACGGGGAAGTTCCAACAGACGGGGAAGAGGAGGCAGCCGTGGACGAGAGTGTACGTATAGGGGTTAATTTTTAAAGATTGAGATGCTTTTTTTGCAGCTGGAACTGACTGAGCTAAGAGCGAGTGCTTAACGGAACAAAGTCCGTCGGACTATAGCTCAGCGTTGAAGGGATCATAACTTGTTTGTGCCACAGGTATGCTTGATCTGTCTATGTGACTTGGTTTTGGGAACGTCTGTACTTGTTCAGAGACACTCTGTTTAATATAAGTCTCTGTTCTTGTTCGATGAGTTGATCTTGTTATTTATGTAAGTTTTAGAATTGACTCTTTGTAAGACTACTTGAGAGCGAGTATGTCGCTGCACAGCTGATACACTTTTTTGTTTCTTTTAATGAAAAAATTATCCAGCTTTGACTCCATCTCCTTTTATGAGTGGGAGAACCTGAAGATGTTCTCATCTTCTCATAAGGGGAATGAAAACACTGGGATGATTATTAATCTCTAAATATATTTCTCACATAAATCAACCAAAGGTGAGTTTCTGCAACAAAGAAAATTCATTGTTAGTTGAAACATTTCAAGCTTTGCTATAGTTGCAGTAATACATTGTACAAAAGCAAACTGATGTTTCCAAGTTAGATAGAGTCACATTAGATCACCATTGGATACATGTTGCTTTTTTTAGCTAAGTTTTGTCAGCATTCTCAAAGCTGTGTGCATTGCCTGTAATGGCTGTTTGCCACACTAATAGATGAGAAAAGACATCAGTATGAATACAATACGTTTAGCTTTCCACTTATGAGCAGGAAAAATATTTGCAATATTAGGCAACTCATCTTATTCATAATTGGAAGATATTCAACTGTTGTGCCAATATAGCCATTGTGAATCTTTGTAGGATAGAGTAATGTCAAAATGAAAAAATGTTAATAAAACATGCAGCTAGACTTAGAAAAGTGTAAATTAGATCCACCAAAATGAAAGCAAAGGGCAAAATTTTTTACTGGAGAGTTTGTCTCTTTTTGTAAACTGGAATTAAAGGCATTTCAGATGGTTACCAAATCTTGGTATTTTCTTCCCAACTTTATGTCCAAGCATTGTTGGTTTTCTTGTTACCATTAGGAGAAGTTGTGCAGTACAATGTCTCAGCAATGAGTGTTTCAAGAGGCCAGTTTTTTTTTTCCCCTTAATGTAGCCAGCCATATTTCAGAGTACCTTGTCAGGAGTTTCCCAGAAAACAGATTGCAGAGCTTTTCTAGTGCCTTACCTTCACCCAGTCATCAGCCCTCTGCTTTAAATACACTGGAGAAATCTCTTTCCATGCTTTGTACAGGGATGCAGTATGAGCAGACAGGAGAAGAGTCGGTGTTATTGGTTGTCCTTTATTTTTTCACTGTTGTCAACCAGTGCGTTATTGAGGAAACACAGAATGAGGCAGCTGTATTTTTTGCCTCATTAAGCAGAGTAGGCTGCAAAACATGGTGCTTGTAGAGGTTTGTCTCCTGAGGGACTTTTCCTTCTTATATTTTGCTTCCTAGCTGTCCAGTACAAAGGAAGCATAACTTGCTTCTAGCGTGGCCTCAAAGAAAAGGGGTAACTGAGATCTGTTGACCAGCCCACTTGAAAGTTTTGCCTTTTCTTTTGAGGGGTTCAGGTTACGCAGATGGCTGTATTGTCTCATGTGTGAGTCTCTAAAGCTTCTCTTAAGCTGTCCTCTCTCCACAGTTAGAGCTGAAGAGAATGGAGTGGACAACAATCAAGGAGACAGGCCTTCAGACCGTGGGAAACGTGGCCGTGGGAGAGGTGAGATGGTGGCACTGGTGTGGGACTTGCAATGCTTTCATGTCCTGAAATGGAACTCTCCCATTTATTTCTTTAAACGCTTCCTCTTAAGCATTTTTTGGCTATCCTTTGATTCCATAAGCACTTCAGCCACCTTGAACGTGCGTACATCCTAATCCCTTACTGTTTATCGTTTCTTCGTCTTGGAACAACTTAAAAAAAATTGACACAGATCACTTCTGTGGTAATTTCCTGTGTGGCAGGCTGCTGTGCTCTGGCTATGGAGAGCTGTTTTCCCAGATTGACTCATGCCAGCCTCCTGTGAGTGGGAGTGCACTGGGTTCCTCAGGATGTACCTTGGCAACAGGAGAGCACAAGATTCCATCTGTATGGCTCTTGGGGAAGGATTTGATGTGTACTTGTACCATTCCTTTTGGGTGGCTCTGGTGTCAAGCTTGCCTTCTGTTTTTGGTAGCCAATCAGAGAAGGAACAAGCCACCTTAGAGAGATTTTGCTATGAGAAGGAATTTGGCATGGAAGAGTTGATGAGGAGAACTATGGAGAAGGAATACCATGGAGTCTTAGGTATAGCTCTGATCCTATCCTGTAGAAGTGGTGGGATAATGGATTGGATGTGGAATCAAGTGATGTGTATTTGGTTTGGATTTTCACTGGTTGGGGTGGAGAAGAGGCTTGTTTTTCCTTAAAGTAGGAGGAATGAAAATGAGTAACCCGTGTATGGTGCAGATTATGGGTAGACGAGGGTATTAAATAAGTTAAATTGACAAAATGTATAGCAGAACTAATGTACATAGTAAGTAATGTCTGACGCATGAGAAATTCTGCCTTCAAAGGACTCCTTTCTCTTGGGAATGTTGGGCAACAAGGCATTCAGAGGCAGGCACATCCAACTTCATTGTCTCCAGATCTTTGCAAAGATGCAAAGAAATAGCTTCCAGAGGTTTGCGTGCAAGTGTGTCTCAGCTGTGCCTGTGAATCAGCAAAAAACAAATGGTGTGTGCAGAGAAGTAGCTTCGCAGGGCAATGTGTGGTATAGTTCACAGCTACAATTTTTGGTATGTTAACACTTTTAGTAGATGGAATGTAAGTCTTGCTGTTATTTATGTTGTAAAAAAATCCGTTATGTTCAAATTATAAAGGTAGGACTTAAAAAAATTCTTCTGTGAAATGTAGAGATAAATTTAAAATACAGTGTTTTTTGCTTTAACCTTTGCAAATCATACACTGCTTTTGTTATCAAAACTGCAGCTTTCTAGATGAATATCATATCTCAAACTTCATCATCAGATCAAACTGACCTGTCTAACTGAAGAAATAGAAACTTCAAAGAGTTTCTGTTCACTGGCTTCGTGTACATAGTATTACTGTATCTCTGTACCAAATATATTAGACTGTACTGTGAGCAAAGTATCTTAATGAAGTGTCTGTGATAAACCTGTTGGCCAGCTACCAGGATCATTATATTACAGGTGTGTGTATTCCATACAGGAAATACCTGATTAATTTTACAGTGTAAACCCTTGAAATCTGCAGGGAGTTTTAGGAATGTGTGTAATTCAGTTCTTACCGTTTCAGAGATACGTCACCTTCTTTCTTTGGATATTAATAGGAATAATAATAATAATAAAAAGCTTCCTGCTGTTTCATTCTGTTGTCTTTCTTTTCTGTTACACAGAATATTCAAATGAGAGATAACATACTTCAGCTGAAAGTAAACAGATTGCTGGTAATCGCCACAGAACCCGTTTCTAGAAATATTTCATGCAGTGTGTGTGTGTGTAGAAATCTAGGTGCTGGATATGAAATAAGGGGTCAGCTAATTTTCTGAGCAGCACGCTCTCTCTATTTTAAGCTACCTTCTCAGGCAGGAGTTATCTTACTGGCTGCCTTCTAGGAGATTTGCGGGGCCATCATATGTATTATTGCTTCACTGTACAAAAACCTAATTCTAAGAAATGATAAGCAACAGAAAATAGCAAAAATGGGATTGACACAGGGGTGATAATGTGCTATTTATTGAGGGGGAAAAACCCTGGTACTGAGAATTTGACATTCGGTGTGTAGGCACTAGCTTCATCTGGTAGTAGATCTTCCATTAATAACTGTGTCACGTTCCTTGTAACTTTATAGTAGGTAACTTTATAGTAGGTAAACACAGTGCAAACACCACTGGGTGCTGATATGTAGGGCATCAGGGATTTAAAGCAGATACAAATTATTGACTGATGAACAGAAAGCAAAAATGTCTTCCACCATGCGTAACAGGATACATTTCAGCTGTAATTGCTCTTGCCTAAATCTTTTCTTATTAAACTAAGGGTGGAAACTTTGTATTGGAGTCAGGGAGTATCTTGTTTTAAGATGCCCTTCTCATCTGTGCTTCTTTTCAGAACCAAATTTCTTGCATGAGCTTAATTTAGATGTAAGAAATACTGTAATGGTGATGAGCAGTGATTGCATCAAAGTAATTATATTTGTCAGTATTGCAAGGATTTGCAACTCTCTAGAATGGAATCTCCTGAAGAAATTGTGGAGGCAGATGGTTATGTATTTAGGATTGTCAGCTATAGAATTAATCAGCTGCAGTGTTATATAGAAATTGACAAACCTTACAAGCACAGGTTGTTTTTATGCTGCTGTTTTAGTGTTCCTGCATCTTCAATTTTAAGTGCAGGTCTGATTCTCCCAGTTACTCTACCTCATATTGAAGAGGATGCAGTAGAGCTAGAAAAGGCTTTTGAAGGTACTGGGAAGTCTGCAGTTATGAGTGTGAGGAACAAATAGACTAAGATTTTTCTGCCTGTGAGAGAGGACTGAGTGGGTGTGTGGTAGAGATCTGTTAAATTTCTGTAGGGGCATCAACTGATCATGCCAAGCAAGTATGCAAAAGAGAGAATATTATGTGAGATCAGCAGGTTACAGCTTCAAGATGAACTTAGAGAGTTAGTTCTTCATACATGTAGTGAACCTGAGGAACTCCTTTCTGAGTAAGATGATGTGTTGTGGAAAATGTACACATAAAGAGATTTGACAATTTCATCCTAAAAAAGAACCGTAGGCAAGAAAATGAAAAAACATGAAAAATTTTCTTGTATGTAAATTATCTTTGACTAAGGAAGTCAAAGCCACAAACAGTTGAATACCAGGAAAGCATCCAAAGAAGCTGCACTGTGGTTTCAGTTCGTGTTCTCTTCCCTAGATATCTAATTGACCATGGCTTATAAAGGAATAACAGGTAGGTGAGCTTTTGGATTTGGTTCAGCATAGAAATTGTTACAGACTCATGTATAGTAATTCTCCTGCTTTGCAAAGACAAGACAGAATTGTTGCTTGCATTTCTGTTTCTCTCTTTACTTCATTATTCCAGAACAACATGCTGTAAATGTGGATTCTGCCAGGGATTTTTTTTCCTACAAAACAGATATAAAAATGAAAGGAAAAAATGCTGTGTTTTAATTCCAGCTCTTGTTTTGTCTGCTGGCTGTATGGGAAAACAAAACAGCTTATCTTTTTCATAGATATCTCATTATAGTCCAGTTTGTATTCTTGATCTCTTTTTTTTTTTTTTTACCATTTTCCGATAAAAAGTATACTATCCTTGAACCAACTGAGTTTCTGTAACCAGAATTGCATGTATAAACATTCCCTTGGTTCAAAAGCTTAGCCCAGTTGGCGCAGGATATATCTTGGATTTCGTTTGCCAGAACTAGGGAGGATATTGTTTTTTCTAAAACATGAATGTGGAGTAGACCTTCTGGAAGTCAAAATTTGAAGTCTGTTTAGTTTTGCTGTGGTTCGTTCTGCATTAGTTAAGAAACTCTGTCATGTACATTTAAAAAAAATTTTTGCTTAGTTGTAACAAGTCACCTATTTTCTTTTAAATATAATTTTAGAGTTGAAAGTTTTCAGCATGACTTGTAAAAATACTCTAGAGTACATGCAGTATATAAAACTGATGAATTGCTTCTAGCTTTATGGTAACTAATAAGGACAAAAGTAATTTGTATTATTAAATCCAACTTTGCTGTTTGTTTTGGTAGTATGGAGTACCTAGAATACAAAGTTTCTGTACTTAGTGTCTTTACCTCTTAAGGCATAAGCCTCCATCAGCTTGGTGTCTGCTGGGAGGATGGCTGGCTCTGCACTGCCAGATCAGAGACCAGGGCAGTTCAGTTACTGTGTAGTTAGAGGTAAGCACAAATTTAGAGTGTTGCCTGCCCTTCCAGTCTGCATTTCCCTTTTCTTGCAGCTGTTCTTCAGGCCCATTTTTAACCTTGAAGTAACTTCCCCTAATTTAAACCCTGAGTGAAAATCTGAGTTTTGAAATAAAGCACCTGTGTTGCAGTGGAAGGATTTAGTTCTACAAGCTCAGCAGACTTGATTTTTTGCAGAATGGGCTGTTAATTGAATGGGCTACGCCCATCTGAGTTGTGCTTCTACACACCTTTCTCATGCTGTTAAGTGTGCATTTGCTTTTGGGGGAGAAATGTTGTGAAGAGAGAGAGCAATTCTTGCTGTGCATGGATGGTACCATAGTGGAGATGTGATTGTGTGATGAGTGTTTTGAACTCCCAGTGGGTTTTAGTGAAAACAGAAAAAAATGTGCCTCCTGCCTGGGTAGTATTGACTTTTCTAGAATTCATTCAGGAGAAGAAAAGTACAAAGAGTAAGGCAGCCCCATCTACTCCCTGTGGAATAGCAGCAAAACTAAGAAAAGGCAGCAGGTGACAGTAGTAGGAGACTCTTCTGAGAGGCACAGAGGCACCCCTTTGGGGACATGTTGTACTTTCTAGAGGTGTGCTGCTTACCAGGGGCTCTTATCAGGGATGTCACTGAGGCTTTGTGCAGTCCCCTGACTATTACTTGCTGCTGTTGTTTCATGTGGGTGCCAATGGTACAGCCAGGAGCAGCCTGAACAGTATCAAGGGGGATTGCAGAACCCCTGTAAGGGACTCTGGCGTAGGTAGTTTTTCATCCATCCTCCCAGTCAAAAAACAAAGGGAGTTGAAAGGGCCAGTTGTATTTGAAGAATCAGCAGATGGTTACAGGCCTTGTGCCACAGCCAGGGATTTGACTTCTTAGACCAGGGCACTAGCTTTGAGAAACCTGGTCTTCTGGGGGATAATGGGTTCCGTCTGTCTTTGGTCATCATGGCTTCACAAAGGGCAAGTTGTACCTGACCAATCCAGTGGCCTTCTGTGATGGAGTGACTGCAGCAGTCAACAAGGAAAGGCTGACATCATCTACCTAGACTTCTGTAAGGCCTTTTGACATGGTTCATGCATGTCATATCTCTGTATTGGAGAGAGAGGGATTTGAAAGGTGAACTATTTGGTGGATAAAGAATTGGCTGGATGGATGCAGCCAGCAAGCTGCGGTCAGTGGCTCTATGTCCAGATGGAGGCTGATGACAGGTGGTGTCCCTCACGGCTCTGTCTTGGGACTGGTGCTCTTTAGTATCTTTATCAGTGACATAGTGAGATTGAGTGCACCCTCAGCAAATTTGCAGATGATATTAAACTGAGCAGTGCAGTTCACACACCTGAAGGATGGGATGCAATCCAAAGGGACCCAGACAAGCTTGGAGTGAGCCCATGGGAATCTCATGAGGTTTATTTAACAAGACCAAGTTCAAGATGCTGCACTGGGGTTGGGGCAATCCCAGGCATAAATGCAGACTGGGAGAAGAACTCCTTGAGAGCAGCCCTGCAGAGAAGGACTTGGGGCTTCTTATGGATGAAAAGCTGTCATGAGCTGGCAATGTGTGCTTGCAGCCTAGGAAGCCAACTGGCTTGTGGGGCTGGTGAGGAATGTGAAGGTCAAGGGCTGACTGGGCTGCAGTGACTGTGATTGGGTGGAGGTTGACATCTTTGGGGCAGTGATGAGGACACACTGCCATGGCCTTCAGGAGAGCAGAATTTTGCCTCTTCAAGGAGCTGCTTGGTAGAGTGCCATGTGATAGAGCCCCGGAAGGAAGAGAAGCCCAGGAAAGCTGGTTAATATTTAAGGATTCCTCCTTTCAAGCTTGGGAGCAATGCATCCGAAAAAAAGGAAGTCAGGCAAAACTACCCCAACTGCATAGATGAAAAGCAGCTCCTGGACAAACTCAAATACAGCAAGGAAGCCTACAGAGGGTGGAAGCAAATACATGTAGTCTGGGAGGAAGAGAGAGATGAGATTGTCTGAGCAGCCAGGGTTCTGGTTAGGAATGCTGAAGTTATATTGTTGGTGATAAATGAATACAAGGGAAAATGTGGGCCCTCTCTGTAAGAAAACAGGAGATCTTGCTGACTGGGATGTGGAGAAGCTGGAGTTACTTAATGATTTTTTTTGCCTTGGTCTTTTCCCACAAGATCTCCAGCCACATGAGTTATTGAAGGGAAAGGCAGGGGCTGGGAGAATGAATAACCATCCACCGTTAGGAGAAGATCTGGTTTGAGACTGTTTGAGATATCTGAAGGTGTACATGTCCATGGGACCTGACAAGATACATCTGGGGGTCCCAAGGGAACTGGAAGAGGAAGTGGCTAAGCCACCATCCATCATGTTTGAGTTCCCACTGATGGAAAAAAGGGAAGCATAGCCTCCATTTTAAAGAGGGAAGGAAGGCAGACTGGGGGAACTAGAGGCCAGGCAGTCTCACATCTGTGCCTGGCAAGATCCTGGAGTAGATCCTCCTGAAAGCTAAGTGAAGGCACATGGAAAGTGTGAGGTGATAGGTGACAGGCAAACTAACCATCACCAAAAAAATAGAGGCAGGCAACATGGTCACTGTGGACAGCAGGGCTTTTTAGTGGCTTTTAATGGTTTTCTGGCATTTAACAAGGTGGGAACTGGTTTGGAGAGCTGATCCAAAAGTGAACAAATACTGTTTCCTGGTAGTTGTTTGGTGCTCACTAACTGGAAAGTGCAAAACTGTCAATGCACAAAGAGCAGAGCTTGTGATCACTGGTGAGGAAGACCACAGCTGTAGTAGTTCTGATTTAAATGGGTTTAAGTTACTGTGGGACTGTGTGCTCAGAATTTGGGTTCCTGCTGTGAATTCTGGTACAAAGCTTCATTTGTTCACTGACTTTTTAGTCACTCTTAAGAAGCATTAAAAGTTTGTAGATGCCTTACGGGCATTCACAGTTGTTTCATGACGAACTTCTCTGTCTTTAAAAGACTGTACCTTCTGTGTTAAGGCCTTTTAAAAATTTTAACAGCTGAGAGGAGTAGCTTTCTTTGTATGAGAATTTAAGGACATGACAGTGGTCTGGTTGTGTCGGAGACAATATTAGCCCTTTCCACTGGCATCTTGCACTAGTGACCATGGTGTATGAGATCCCATGTCTGAGTTAAGTGGTATTGCAGTGGTTAGCACTCACTGTCCCAAATTTTGAGTTAATTTTTTGTGTGTTTTCTAGCTTTGAATTTAGTGTTTTGGTTTGGTACTTCCTTTTGCCTTAGAAAAGTTTTTTTGCATTTGTTGGTAAAACTTAATTTAATTTGAGTTTTGACAGAAAGCACAGATAGACACATCATTAAGAAGTTCAGGGAATCCACTTGAAAGTCACGTTCCAGATTATCTTGCAAAGTGATGTGGTATAAAAAATGCCTTGCTGTCTAGTAGCCTAAGACTGTGCATAGAACTTCAGGAGCAGCATTATTTCTTTTTTGCAATTTCTAAAATTGTTCGAAGTCTTTGTTGATGTTTTTAGCTAGTAGTTTATTGTGCCCATTATGGGAAGGTATCTTATATATCCCTGGCTTGCTAAAACAACATCTCTTTAGTGTGTGTCAAAAGAAAAAAGCTATTTATTTGATAAGTAAGGTGCATGCAAGCGAAAGAAAATAATAATGCTAAATAATAAAACCTCTCACTGTGGAGAGACCCTGGTAAATTTTCAGATTTTCAGATTCAAATTTTCTTTCTGTGAGTGTGGTTTCTCTCTTTGAAGCTGGCTGTTCGGCGTGGGCCCCTCAGGGCCAACCGGTGTAGGGTCTCCCGTTGTGTTCTGGTATTATTGAACAGTCCAGAAGAGAAGAAGAAGAAACCGAAGTCCCAGGGAAGCAAAGGAGTTTAACTCCTTGTCTCTCTCTTCCAAGAAAAGGGTCCAAGAGCTGGGAAAAGCAGGAAGGTGCTTGCCTCCACTCTGCAGCAGCAGCAATCTCTGTGTCCTTGGACACAAAACTGCTTTGAAAAGTTTACCTGCCTTTTTTTTTTTTTTCTTCTTTCCCTTGGACTCAGTTTTAAAGGCACAGAAAGGTACAGGATTCATGTATGGGCATAGAGTAGGTGATAGGAGATTCACATAAAGTCACCCCAAGACAGTATGCTAAGGTTGTTCTTTCAGGCTTTTGCACTTGAGATACTGGGGTGACTTACCTCCTCTTCTAAAATCCATTTCTTCTTTCATGACAGCTATTTCAGTTATCTCTGTACCTGATGTCTGTCTCACTCAATACTATTTCTGGTTGACTGTTTGTGTGTTTCACAGCTCCCAATTGGACTTGTACCTCAGGCTGTCAGAAAATTGTTGATCTTGTTTCTGTACAATTTCTGTAAATGGTCTTTAATGCTGTATTGATAGTGGTAGAAAGTAATTTTATTACATGATGGCCCCTACCATATCCCCAGGTAAACTTGTGTAGCTGGTTCTACGCTTAAAAAAACTTGGACAAAAAGATAATCCAGAGTGCTCTGACTTCTATAGAGGATAGCAGTAGAGTAGGTAGGTTGAGCAGCAAGATTCAGTGGCCAAGTTGGAGGCAGTTGGGTACAGCAGGGTTTGGGGCACTGTTTTTTATGGCAAAGAGCACATGGGCTCGGTGAAGAAGGATGTTGAATGCCAGGTTGCAGCAGTTGTTGCTTCTTTCCTAACCTCTCTCTGCCTTCTCTCCAGCCAGTTGTGAAAAGAGAGCAAAATAATGTAGTGGTAACAGAGTTGGTCAGTATCAGACTTAAGCTATTCTATGTTTTTGTCCCAACAAAATGCTGTGTTGCTGAACAGAAAATCTTCCTCTAGTTTGATGCTTCTAAAAAGTCTTGAAAAAGTTGGTCCAGAAATGTCTTTTAATACTTGGACAGTGAATTGGGGTAAGGGAAAGAACGAGTGGTGAGAGCAGGAAACAGAACGTCATTAAAGTAGAACCTTGATAAACTGGTGTTACCATGTCCTGGGAGCTACTGCTCTTGTTCAGTTTAGGTAGTAAGGAAAGTAAGGAGTAATTCTGATGCGACTGTGAACAGCCTGTCATAGGTAATTCTGATCTATGGACACCAGTGTATTGGCGATTTAGGATTATAATTTTTGTGTGCTCAGGTAAACTTGCAGTTGCTTGGTGACTTATAGTTACCACATAATTTTGTCATTAAAATAAACATTGTTTTGTTCTCTGAGTGAGGCTCTTGACCTCCTTTTCTTGTAATACAAAGTAATATTCTTAGCCTTTCTCAAAAAATCCTGAACAAACTGGAAAAGCCTTACATAAAACCCCTAAAAAGGGGGGGAAGGAAATCTATGCAGAAATATATCACATATAAGAAATAGTTGGTAACACTTTTTGTAGACATTTGCTTTGTTTATTCTTGAATAATGCAAAAATTTTCATGCCTTGTTGACAATATGCAATGTGCAAAAATTACACCATTCATTGTATTAAGAAGCTCATAAACTGAGACTTGTATTTAAAATTGGAGAAAACAAATACTTGTTTTTGTTAAAAGAGAAATGAATATTCTGGTGGATGATAACAAGGAAGTTAAGTAATTTGAATTGGGTAATTTTCCTGTGTGATTAAGGGGGGGGCGCAGAAGGAATGTGTGGTCAGAGGTTGACAAAAGCACAGGAGGGTAGACAGGTGGTCTGAAGCAGAGAAGGAAGCAAATGGAGTATTTCAACTTTTTTCTCACAGATAAGGAGTGACAGAATTGCTTAAGAGATCAGGATGCTTGGAGAGGCTGGGCTTCTAGAGCATCTTAGGCAAGAATGAGACAGTAGGGACAAAATCCTCAACTGTGTCTAGTAATTTGGCAATAGCAGTCTTTGGGGATGAGTGTTTAGGTGAGTTCTCTTAATAGCATTTGGAGCTACTTCGTCAGACACAGAAAAGCTGGCGAATAATTGCAGGTCCTACTGAAATGCGCGGTCTTAGGTTAACCATGGTTTATTTGCGTGTGTTAGGGAAGCAAATTCTGTGTGGGAATTTGGGAAGTGAATGATATTTAACTTCAACTATGGTCGTTTTGTTGTTCAACTGTGGCATTCTTTAATGTGACAGACGAGTGACTGGTGGCTCCTCTGCTGTTGCTGTTAAATGGTGTTTTCTCTCCTAGGGTTTGGACGTGGCAGAGGGAGAGGAGCGGGGAGGTTTTCAGCCCAAGGCATGGGGTAAGAAACATGAAGAGCAGAGATTTTGGCAAGGATCAAACTCAGTGGCAATATTAATTGACAATGTTGCCACTGTATATATGGATATTACTGTATGTTTGATAAACCAATATGGATGCAAAAATTGAAAGATCTCTTAGATGATGATTGGAACATTTTTGTCTTAAACCAGTGTATCTATATAGGCATACCTGTGGAAACCTAATGTATGTCTACTCAGTGTTAGTATCTCAAACTTGGAGAACCATACCTGCGATCAGTAGCAGCCACATAGTGCCTTGGAGGCTGAAAGTTGTGTGGTGCATATAGTCTTAGGTCAATTTAAAACCAGATTTATTTCAGTGTAAGGTAGAGCATGCAATTTCTATATGAAACTTGAAAGTGACGATTCTAAACTTTGTTCTGTTATTGAGGTTTCATGCTTTAGCTGTTTGGACTCACATGGACCTTAAAACAGATTCAGAAGAAGTTACTCAGCAACTTAAAAGTTTGCTCTCAATTTTGTTGGAATAACTTGCTTTATAGGAATGTAGCCTCCACTACTTTCACTCAGTGTCTGCCTTTATGACACTTCATGCAACATTAATGATGTCATGATGAACTGGAGGCTTGTTCTACTTCTTTAGTAATTCTTCTTGTTCATACTTGCAGATGATGAACTGGAAAGAGGTTTTCCTTCAATAATGCTTTTTTACCTTTTAGCTGCATCTCTGTATTTTGGCATTGCAAAGCCAATAAAAACAAAAAAAAACCCTATAAAACCAGTCAGCAGAGCACTTTGGAATAACCTTACTGGTGTTCTGACTCTTGTGCAGGTGTGGTGCTCTGAAAGGACATGATACTGGTTACTTATCAGTCAGCCACCTGCTGAAAAACTTAACAGTTGAGAGAGTCTTATCATTGTGTGTATAAACTAATGCTCTATAATACTGGGAGGAACAGGGATGCTGTTAACTGGTTTTTCAGGAATTGATTTGGTTCAGTTTCTCTACAGGAATTTTATTTACCAGTCTCTTCACTTCTATCTCTTCTTCTCTTTTCTCCCTTTTTTTATATCTGTCTGCTTGCAGAAGAAATTTTTTTTTGAAACTAAAAGCTATCAAGATAAATTATGTGGAAATCAAGATGTTAAATCTAATACAACTTCAGCTAAAAATTATGACACTTGTGCTCATGAATGACCCATGTGTTCTCTTCCATTTCTTAACTTTCAAAACTCTAGGACATTTAATCCTGCAGACTATACGGAGTCTTCTGCCACTGATGGCTTTGGGACAAAGTCAGAGATTTGGGAGACTGGTCAGAATGATGCAGATGATGGAACTGGTAAGATGCTTCAAGAAGTGGAAGGATTGGAATGAAGACCTGTAGCGAATTGCAGTTAAAATAACTGTTCTGATAGTGTTCAGTTAACTTCTGAAAATTTGTATACGTCTCTTGTGACACAGGTATTAGTTGATGTTTAACTGCTGCTGATGTGCAGAGCCTGAGTGTCTCTCTAATGAGAATGACGGGAGGCATTTTGCAATTCTTTTATTACAGTGCTAACAAACCCTTGAGAGACAAAGGAATTTGAAGAGTCACTGGAAGAACCTTGTATGTACAGAACTGTTTAGATAACTTAATACTGCTTAAGATCTCACTTAATGTAGTTAAGGAGCGTAAGTCCTCATAGAATGGATTGGTCCACAAACCTTAGGCAATGGGGTGTGAATATCTAAGAAGAAAAGGAAAAGAAAAGGTTTGCAAGTATGAATTCATTCAGTGACACTGGGATGGCTTTGGAAGCCCCACCTGCACAATGCAGAAGTGGAAAGATGTGAGTCTCTGGGATGGAGGAGAGTTCCAAGATCTGACATTTTTGAAGAGAAAAATTATTAACTAAAGCACAAGTAGGCACTGGAATGGAAGCCAGAAAGCCATTGACTTGTCTGAAGATCAAGGCAGCTGTGTGTTTCTGTATGAAGTCTCAAGTGAGAAGTACACACTTCCAGCTAAAGGCAAGAGACTGATGTAGTTTAGAAAGGAACCATTTGGCACCAGTGGTCTCATGGTGATTCAGAAATGAGGAGAGCAGCCTGCTTATCTGTGATGGGAAAAATAGGATACCTTGCTGCTTCCTGTGTTCTGTGATGGGAGATGAATGCAAAGGAAGCCTTGTGTTAGAATGGAGAAAGTCATGTATATTTTTGTCCTAACTTGGGAACCACTGAGTGAATTTCTTTTAACTGCAGCAATGGGTAACTCTTCTGATCTCTTCATTGGTGAAACCTACTCAGGTGATTTTTTCATCAGCTCGTGTGTCAAGTGTGGAAGCTGATCCTGAAGGGCAGAGTGTGCTCTGTTGAGCTCTGCTGTGAGCCACTTGAGAGGCAGCTTTCTGAACAAGCCGTTTTCTGCTTAACAAGAGAAGACAACAACAGGCTCAGAGTTTAGGGAGGCTTATTAAGCAGCTGGCCTGTCACTCCGAATGCCTTGTGATCCAGTGTGGAAGAGTGGCTTTGAGTGTATTGGTGGTTGTTAATGGGAGCATTCTTGCCAAATATGGTATCTTTCTAAGGAATTACTTTTTAAATTACTTGGTGCTGTAGCACAAACAGAAATGCACCTTTTGTTTTCACTCACATTAGTTTTTCAAATAAGGAAGATACCTAATGTCTTGAAAATTCCTCTGGGGATTCTTATGTTGTTGTTGGGGCAGTGTATGTTATCACAAGTATTGTGGAAGCTATAAGGTTAACTACATTAAGAAAGATCTGCAAGAAAGCTACAAGGAAACTGGGTCAGAGGTAGAGAATCACTGGTTTGTTACTACTGATTGAAGCTGTAGGGTTGTGGCTTACATACGACTTGTGCTCCACTTCTGAAATGAACCCAAGTGTTCTGAGACCCTCCCTGCTAACTCAGAATAACCTCCATGTGTCTCTGTTACAGCAGCCTCTGTCCTTGTAGGCATCTCCTCAGTGTTCAGTAATGGAAGAATTCTGCACAGGAGTAAGGGTAGCTTGGTGTGGGTAAACAGATCCCTCTAATAGTATGAATGTGTCACCATAAGGGGTGTGCTGCTGACAGAGTGGTGGAAATTCAGTTTTGGTATCTGGAATTTCTGTTTGGATGCCAAGCTCATTTTTGCTGTGCGCATGTCACGGACAACCACACTGGATTTCAGTAACACAGCCTAAGGCATGCATGGAAATTTGGGAAGCATTGTGTGGAGAAGGTGTGAGAAGGCATGAGTGTCATTATGGGGAGTTCCTGCAAAATACTTGGTTGTCGGAAATTTAAAGTAAACTAGGTAAGTGTGAATGGGTTTTTTTCGGTGTTAAGTACCTTTTTGTTGCTAATCTTAATTTACTTTCAAATGAAAAAGGCACCATAAGTGACAAAACAAAAATGTCTCTCTAAAGAATGATTTATTTTATGGTGTTGCTTCTTTAGACAAGCTCTAGGAATGTCTGAAAGAAGTCCCTGGTCCAAAAGGAATCACTTCAGACAGAACAAGCTTTAAAATTGAATTGTTAGTTTTGTCCAAGTGGGTAGCACTTTCAGCCTTGTGATGGAAAGGGTCTTGAGGGTTTTTAGAGGAAGTTGCAGCTGGGGGCGTAATTTTAAAGCAGAAGAAACTGCTGGGAAGAAACACAGAAGCAGTGGTAGGGGGAAAAAGTGACACACAAGGTACGGGGCTGGAAGTAGGTGGCACAAAGTTGAGCATGATTTGACTTGTTAATCCCAAACACTAATTTGCAGGTTTTTCCACCTAAATTTACAGTGCTATTTTGTTAGTTACAAACCAACTGACCCAGTTAAGTTCCCAATGTGGAGTAAACTAAAATTTTTAATGTGGGAGCTCTATGTGTATGGAAAGCTATAAAGCTTGCAGTGGGCTTTATAGATGTCTGGTAAGAGTTTATGCAGGAAGGACAGGAAGGAAATCCCTCTCTTTATTCCTCATTACCCAGTCCCACTTCTTATTTCATCTAAAAAGAAAGTAAACAATATTAGCTCATGCTAGCTACTTGGAAAACTAGTGTCTTTCATCTGCAGTTACATTAAAGAGGAAATAACTGGGTAACTGCCTAGACAAATAAGAGATATTTGCTTATCAAAATATTGTCTGAAGACATCATATAAATATAAACTCTTCGTGATGTTCCGAGTTACTTACTAAATATTTCTTCCTTTAGCCAGTGCTGGGGAAATGAATATTTTCATTGAAAATAAATACAGTATTTGTTTCCAAAATGTAGTTTCTGTTGTGTGTACTCTGAAAGTGCCCTAGAACCTCATGCCCTGAATTCTTGCAGATGCAAGAGGACTCATGGTAACTTGAATAGTATTTCTAGGTTCAGTGTTGTGTAACGCAGTAGAAAAGCTAGCTGGTTCTTCGGACGTTAAATTTAGTGTTGTTGGTTGAACTGAAGGCCAAGTCTTTAATAGTTCATAATGTTTAAGTCTACTTGTATTCCAAATAATACAGCATCAGTTTTCCTGCATCCTAATTTATATAGAAAAAATGTACAGCTGAAAGGCAAAGAGAAGGGACAGATAAGTAGAAACCAAATGACCAATCCTCCTCCAAAAGGGAATAAACTTGAGCAGCATGATTCCTCTCTTACATTTTTTGTAATGTACAGGGCAGGGGGAGAAAATGAGCGCAAATTACAGCAGTTGTTATACACGAATTTTATTGGAGGTTCTCACTTCTCAAAGTTGGTTTTAGAAATGGCCTTGTGTTCTGGTAATTTACTCACATCTCTACTTTGATAGAGTTTCATAAGTTTCACTGAAAAACTTCCTTTGTTATCTTAGTTATGAACAGCCTTAAATTACTCTGAAACTGAAGAATGACAAGAAATAAAAAATAAATTATAGGATAACTTTCAAGAGGGACAGTTGTGTTCTTTGGAAGGTACAAGGAAGTTGGTGTTTGGGTTTTTGTTTTTGTGGGGTTTTTGTGTTTTGTTTGTTTTTTTTTTTTTTAATATCTGCGGTAAAAGTCAGAAGCAACATTTTAAGGAAACCTTCAAATCTTTCTAGAATGCAAATGTAATCCAGAAGGAAAGAATTAGTACATAAGTTTGACATAGACCAAGTTAAATTTATTTTGGGGCTAATATCAATGGTTATTCAAAGAAAGGGTAAAAAATTAAGTAGTGTGACAGGAAGAGATGGGAATTCGAGGAAAATAGCTGAAGACTAATCAAGAAGTGTATTTTTATTGTCTTGATAACTTTCTAAAACTGAACTTGTTACAAAGAGAAACAGGAAAGAGTCAAAAATAACCATCTAGGTTGAAGCAGATATGACAAGGATCCTTGAAAACACAAAGCATTATTTTGATGGAAAACAGAGAACTCTTGAATTGTGATGCTTTGCAAAGCTTGGGGGAAAGATTGGGAAGAGGATGCATGAGTTGCAGTAATGCCAAGGTGGATTTTGGACTAAAAAGAAATTGATGCGCCTGTTGCAAGATCTGACTTAGAAATCCCATCAATAGGAGGAAGACATTCAAAATGGATTTGAGAAGTGCAGAGAAGAGTACTGAAATAACTTAGACTGGAAGGATTGAGCTGGGAAGGAAGAGTGTTAGTAAATGACACTAGTTAACTTGGCAGCTTGGGTAAGCTAATAAAAGGGTGAAGGGTTGTACACAGTATTTAAAAGAATAAACTCTCAGAATTAGTTTTATGAGAAGGAACAAGAGATAATTGTTTAAATTGAATTCAGGAAAACATCACAAATATTATTCCAAACAGGTTTGGTTCCAATGGTGGTGGAAAATACTTGAGTGTTTGGCTTGATGTATCTGAGCTCTTTTAGAGTTTATTTTATCAGACTCCAAGCTCTGTTTTAGTGTTCTAAAGGCTTGTCTTCTAGAGACAGACCCTGGCACTGGCTTATGAGAGATAAATACAAGCAGGGCAAATACTTGTATTTCTTCTTCAAAGAAGAAATACTGGGGGGGAGGGGTTCTGTGCTGGTCAGGGGAAGGAAAAGAAAATCAACTCTTCCTCTAAAAGGACTTTTCCTCCTTTTCAAAATTTCTGTAGAAATGTGTGGATTACTCTAGAAATTTGAGGCATTGTAGTAGTTTTGCTACAGGGTATGGTTATTTGTAAAAACATCAGCCCTGGCTAGGGGCTGTTTGCTAAAATGTGAGCAATGAGATGTTTCAGGCAACTCTGTATTGCTCCACAGAGCCAACGCAGGGTGGATGTTACCTTGCTCAGGACCTGCCAAATAATTTTGGATTCCAAGGTATAAGCCTCCACTGTTTCCTGCACTGTGTGTAACCTTCATGGTTGCCCCGTTTGCCTGACTGAACTGGCGCCGCTCAACCCTCCTCTGCCAAAACCTGCTGCGGTGTCACGGGGTACGAGAGGAAGCACCAATGCAGTGCTAGCATTACACCAGGTGGCTTTGATGCTGTCTTTGGGGGGCTTATTTCTGTATTAATGCATCTCAGACAGTTCCTGGTTAAGTGAAAGGAGGTGGTTGAAGCAGTGGTCCTTTTGTTTTTGTACTTGATCCACGGTGCTGGTGGCACTACCTTTGGTGCTGGTGTTCTCTTTGCTCGTGGTTGCATAGTTTACACAAAGGCTCTGGTTGTTGTTGGGATAACCTCCCCTGTACTTCTGCTGGTGGTCAAGGCCTTAAGTCCTTTTATTGCTCTTGCATGTCTCTACCTGCAGTTTCCAATAGAAGGGGTCAGGTTTTTGCATCCATAGGATTGTTTTCTGTAGTTTTCCTATTTCTGCATGCTCCAGTGTTTTCCAAATCAACTCTGCCACAAGTTACAGGAAGTGTTTTTTAGCTACAATGGAAATTTAAAGACTGTCCTGCTGCCATTGTAAGAATTATTTATAAGATAAATTGCTCTCTCAGGGGAAGGAGTTGGAGTTGTTCTACTCTGAAGCGTGAGATAACAGGTTGGAAAGTAGTCCCCACAGGCTTGGGTCTTGAAATTGAATGTGTTGAAAGTAGGATTGTGGATATCAGAGCAGGTGCTGTGGTTATGTTTTGTTCTGTATGCATTTGTGCATGAAACTAGGGGATCCTGTGGCAGGGGTGAGGAGCCTCTCACCGTTGTTGGGCCCACAGGAGGAAGTTCTTCCAATGTTTGGTATTAATTGCTGGGTGCAGATGTGCATTCATGCGAATTAAGTCTGGTACCACAGTGGCTAAGAAATTGCTGAAACCAGAAATTAATGGCAGGGGAATGGAGGAGTGGTAGTGTTTCCCTCCCAAAATTTTAATTTTGCAGACCAGTTTCCTTGAGCTTACACCCTTGTTTCCAAGTATATGTCCAACCTCCATCTCCTTGCTTTGTTTTCCACTGATAATGAAAACAGGATTGCTCTTAAAGCAGAAAGATTGAAACACAGTGTTGTGCCTTTAACTTGAACCTGTTTTCTTTCTTTCCCCCAATTATGATAGGAGCATGGAAAAACTCAATAGAAGAATGGACAGCAGAAGACTGGAATGAAGATGTAAGTGCAACTTGTTGGATATACCAATTGATTATTTACTCTCTTCAGTCTGTGTTGTTTTCAAAAACTAAGTATTTGAAGTAACACCCATTATTTCAAGTTTATTTTCATAAGAGTGAGAGATTGTCTCAGAAATCATCCCTCTTGCTTCCCCCTGCAGGGTGGCATGTCAGTGTTATTCCTGGAAATGTGTGAAAATGTCATGTAACTGATACGAAAACTCCATCCTTACCTGGTGACGGGGGTGTATCTTTCGAGATAATTGAAAGAAACTCTTAAATTCCTAGGTTTTCTGTATCAGTTAATGTCATCAAAAGCGGACATTTTAAACCTGTCCTCAGTTTCTTCAGTATGTGCTAGAGGTGGACTAAGGGCTAGGGGTGGTGGAAATTTATGGGCTGTTCTCACCCATGTTTGATGCTGGTACTATACAACATTTGTAGTATGGGAGAGGTGCTGAGCAATGCTGACTAGGGATGGAATTTGTTCTAATTAGTTACTAGAGCTGAATAATTTGCAAATGAATTTTGAAATCTCTAGCCATTGTTAATTTTTATTCATTTTGGATCCTGGAAAAATCCCTGTAACCTAGGAGAAAGTTGTTTGTCTGCTAATATTCAGAAAGAGTGAATAAAATGCCAAGATGCAGATACATTAGCCCAAAACAGGCAACAAAAAAAAAAAAAAAAAAAAAGGAAAATATTTTATATCATTTGTTCTAAAAATAATTGTATTCTATCACCAAACACATTAGTGCATTGAAATCCGCCTTGCAAATTTTGGCAAATAAATCTGTTACAGAAGGACCCTTACTGAATGTGGGCTTTTGTAGGAGTGCGCCCCAGTCCTGGGCCAGATGCCATCTAGTGACTCTATCAATGATTTGGAAGTAAAACTAAAACAATTGCTTAATAAAATGTTTGTGAAATCCAAAAGGTATTGGAATAGCATTTAAAAGTAAGCCAGTCATGCAGAGAGATTTGGACCTCTGCAACGTTTGAGCTGTCCCAGTGAAAAATGCTTTCATATAGCCAAATATCCATTTGTTTTATAGGAACACAGACACACCTTAAGAACAAGGGCCTGGTTTCTGGAAAGCAGCAACTGAAAAGTTCTCAGGATTGTAGGGGATGATGGAAAAAGAACAGCTCAGCATGAGCTGATGCTCTATCTAGAAGTTCCTATTGTAGTCTTTTTGCCTGTTGGCACTCTTCCCCATCTCTTAATCATTCTTGAGTTATTTCTGTATGTGGATGCTTCTGAACTTGATTCTTAAGGACCAAATCCAATTTCTCATTGCTTTTACAGATGAAAAATTGTGTATAATAGCTGAAAATGACTGATCAAAGAGGTCATTAAGAAGGGAGATTTTAGTTTAGGGAATCTGAAAAGGATTACTTTAGGAGCATATGATGGATTCTGGTTTTAGTCTAGCAGAGGTATAGTATGAACCTCTGTCTGGAAAATGGATCCATGCATTTAAGTGTATAACAAACAGTTCTAGGGGCATGACTGTTGATTAAAAGAATCAAGGAAGCTGATATATTTCCTGTCTGCAGGAAAAGACCAGGTGTTTCTCTGAAGAATATTTCTGTTTAAATGTGGTGTTCTCTAGTCAGATAAAAGTTATGAGCAAATGAGTGAAGTTTAACGTTGTTTGACCTGAGAAGAATTAGGTCTTTGTGACCTAATAGTCCTGTCTGGTTCTTATCTTTTGTAGTGAGTATTGAGCAAGTATAATAGGTTGTCTACCTGCTATTAAATAGAATGGAAACTGCTTGTGGTGAAAATAGGAGGTTGTATTTTGTTTAAGGGATATTCAGGGCATGAACAATGAAGGACTAGGCAAATATTGAGGTACTGTAGGTGGCTTTGGATTTTGCTCTTAAAATTGTGGTCATGCTCTCCTGGCTAAAGAATGTAAAGTTTAACTACAGAAACTATCCAAAGGAGGGAAATAGAATAAATACAAATTGCCAGAAAGTGGGTAATGGCAAACATTTTCTGTAGTGTTAGTAGTACTAGTTTATTTGAAACAGCAGCAACACTTCTTAAAAAAAAAAAAGGAAGGAAAAAAAAAAAAAGAGAAAGTGTGTTTTGGTGGAAATGGTTTCTTTACCAGGAAGCAGCATGAGAACTTGTTCTAATTTTTTTACCTTTGCTACATCATACCAAAACAGTAATAAGCTTTTTTTAATTTCTGATTTGTTGATGTTGAATTTCTTCAAGGATGCTGGAGTATATTTTCCTCTTCTCCTCAACATTCCTGTATTCCTTTAGGAGCTGGTAGCTAGTTGTCAAGTGTGTTGTCTGTTTGGTGATTGGAGAATGATTTTATTATAGGAACAGGAGCTGGAAAGCACGGGCATTTCACTGCAGATGGAGGACATACTGCTGTGAGGCCAGCACCGGCAAATGCCTCACAACCATTCATTCAGTTCTGGGAAAATACCAGAGCCTCAGTGAAAGATTTGTGAGTGTAGTGTGCAGCGAGCTAAATGGCTTGGTTAGGAGCTGAAAATACTGCTTCTAAGAAATACTAAATACATCTGTGTAATAAAACTTTGCAGCAGCTGCAGCACAAAACACGTGTTTTGACGAATGCTGTAATCTCTGCAGAGTCCTGAATTAAGTGCTTGATTGGACCTTGTGGCAGTGAGTTTGCCACAGGATGTAGTGTAAACCTCAGTGTAGCTGAGCTGGTAGCTGGAGACTTTTGTTTGCATGCTGGTTCATCTGTAGAGAACATTTACTCTCTCACACATCAAGCATGTTTTTGCATTGTCACAAACATCCTCCTTAATTAGCTTAATTTTTGGGATTCATCAGTGTTTTAGCCATGGTTAGTCTTTTCCTGGGTTATGTGAATGTAAGAAGCTATTGACATTACAAAGAATTTAATATTTAACCAAGGGATTGCAGACCATAGAGTGCTGCTTGTGCCATTAGCTGACTTTGTGCCATGTAATGCGGGAATATTGTAACACCCCAGAAAGTACAGTAGAACATTGCTCTAAACTAAAACACACAATGGGGAAAGGGCTGAACAATAGAGGAACAGCCTTTTTAACTGAAATGTACTTAAGTGGAATGTTCTTTCTTTGTTTTGGTCAGTACATAGAGCTGTGGGCTGTCAGCATCAATCTCAGGACAGGTGATCCAGAAATGAGGGATTAAAGTGTATTGTGTTGGGCAGCAAGGGAAGGGCAAGAAATGGAGGGAGGAACTGTGGTAGTACCAATTTCTTCAAGGCCTCATGTGCTGCTTGTAAGAGGGTGCTGGGAGAGTATATGAAATATCTTTACTTTGCCTCTGAGTGGTGACTTGCTCCCAGACATCTCTTCTGTGCCCTTCTTAAATCAACAGTGTTTCACAGGAGAATCCCTATCAGATGTCCATGTTCAGGGGTACACATGTTCTCAGTAGACCTGCCTGTGGGATGGCAGATGAAATCGGCTCGTGTCCGTGATGTCCTTTGAACTGGGCTGCTAGCAATGTATGCAATTAAAAATGCATCATTTCCTAGAAAAGCTGTATCAAATGGCATGTTCTGAAGGTACTCTTTGTGTGTGTGTTTGAATAGGTCAGTTACTCTTCAGTCAAAGACAAGGCTAAACCAAAGGAAGTAAGGGTGATTTTGTGAAAATTAAGTTTAAAATATTAATGTTGTACTTGCATATCTCTGTCTTGCTAAACCTAACCTGTGCTGGCTTAAGACCTATTCTGGTTTGCAAGTACTCATGTCAGTAGAAACAAATTAGCCCTAGGAAGTTGTAGCTGTTCAACTATTACTTTTTAAACAAGAAAAACTATTAAAAAAATCCAACAACAGAAAACCAACCCCTTCTTTTCCCCTGAAGACCCAACCAGCTCCTCTGGTTGCCTGTGCAAGTCCCAGGTGCCTGTGCAGTATCTCTCTGTATTGTAACAGCATGGTGAAAAAAGTGCAGCTTTCCTCTGTGGGTGGTCTGACTTGTTACATGAGTGTCAGCATGGCTCTCATTTTATTACTGTCTTTGAACTCTGCTCTCAGAGCACTCAGTTAAAGTCTTTATTTCCACTCCTAACAGAGCTGCCAAGAAAGAGCCATGCGTGCTGGTTCACTGTATTTACCTGTACTTACCTGTACTTACCTGCCTCTGCTGGTGGTGGGAGCTGAAATGTCACATGCAAGGATACCTGAAATGGGTGGGAGCAGTCCAATGTGTTACCCTTGTGCAACAAGATTTATCGGAGTTGCTCTATAGTGTCATAAATTGTCTGCACACTGACACATTAATTGCTTTCTGCTGGTGTATTTCAGTTAAACTGTTTCCCAAACTGATGTAGTTACTTTGGTATACTGTTCTATACTGGTGCGTGTTTTCAGTAGGTCAAATTTCCTAACCCAACCCTCTAATTAAATAGGTACTTGATTCTGTGGAGATGATTTTACTGAAGTTTGACTACATGTTTTCGTCTTCTTAAGCAGAGCTTCAGAGTAGCTGTTTGTAATGGTAGTTTGACTTTACTTTTATCTTGAAAGTGCATGGCCAAAATGCAATTTCTGCAGTTGTTGCAAGAGGGAAGTGTGAGCATGTGTGGGATTAAAATTCTTCCCCCATCTCTTTTTCAGCTTTCTGAAACAAAAGTCTTCACTGCATCTTCTGTTCCAGCAGAGAATCATGTGACTCCTGGGCAAAGGTAAGCTCTTCTTCCATGTTTTCTCTATGCTTTAAAAACCTGCTCCTTGATTAAGCAATGTTAGCTTGCCATGCATAAAATATTGAATAAAAACTCTGTCAGAGATTGGTCAAACTCATCTCAAAATGGAAAAAGCCTTGCTTGCAAATTGTTGTTTCTGTGAATTCCTGACTTACATATTTTCTACTGTGAAAGTGGAGACAAACTTACCAAACAGGTGAGCGTAATACATCTTCTGCATCAGGACTGCTCACAGGAAGGAAGAAAAGTAGCTGGGAAGAAAAGATTTTTACTGTTGAAAAAAGGAAGCTCTGGCTTTAGTGTCCAGAAAATGGAAAGCCTGCCTTTGTAGATGCAGAAAGTGTTCAGAATGTAGTGCTTTGACAAATACGATAAATGAAAGCTTGCATTGGCAAAAAGGTGAATTTCCTGGTAAACATCTCAGCTACAAGCCTTTACTGATGATAGAGGGTTAAGGTCAAGAACCAAAAATGTCAGTTGCTGTCCTTCCTTTGCTTGCCTTTGTCTTCCAATGCCTTGCTGGTGATGTTGTGGAATCAGCTGCCTTCATTAGCCCATGTTCATGGAGAGAACACCGAAGTTTAGCAATGAATACTTCGGTAGTTGGATAACATGAAATCTAAAAACTAAATAGGCTAATGGTACCAAACATCCTGATTCTGCTGTACTGCAGCAAAATTTTCCACATAATATGGATGTGATTTGCATGAGGCATGGTGTCGGGTGGTCTATAGGTTACACTCCTTTCTTTCTTAAAGGTAGTATATTCATATGTTTTTTATTCTGTTCTTCTAGTGGATGTCCCTCAAATTATGTTAGAAAATGTTTTAGTTAATCCACTCAAATTGGGATGGGTTTTTTGTGTTTGTTTCTTGCTGGCAAAAAATTCTTTTCTATCTCTTTTGTATGATAGATAAAAAACGTTTGAAAAGACTGTTAATCAGTAGTAATTCTGTTGCTGGAATGGCAGCTTTAGTATTGTTAGTGCTTGCCACAGTGTCAGTACAGTTTAATCACTGTGTTCATTCCAGCCAAATTTCACTTTGTCTTACAGCATTGATTTGGTGACACTGCTTCAAAAGCCAGTGACATCTACCCAAGAGACAGAAGGCAACTCATTTGAGGCTCCCCAGCAGCAGACCTTCGGCCAAGCATTAGTGTTCACAAATTCTCAGCACAGCGCCCAGATGGCATCAGGAACAGGCAACTCCAGTGCTGTAAACTCTTATTCTCCTCAAAGTCTGGTAAAACTATCTTAAGCTTTCTAAATATTATGTTTCCCAAGTGTTGTTCATGAGTAAATATTTCAGGGTAAACAACTTTTCCAGTGCCAGTCATTTCATGAGGTGTTTTGGTATTTGTTAAAAAAGTTGAAAATAAAAAATATCATTCCTTCCTTTCACACTCCCCCCTCATCCCACCACCCCCCAAAATTACTTTTTTTCATTTTGCTGATTAGTTATTTCTGCGTTTACATGAAGTAATTTTTTATTAGAGCAGATGTGCTAATTGCTTGCTCATGTACGATAAAATAATTTGTTTATAGTTAAGAGTTCTAGGCCAGAAAACCGAGTATGTTATTTCCAAGCACATTCTTGACTACTTCTTGTGGAAGCATGCCTGTTCCTGAGTCAGTTTTGAGGGTGTGAGATGAGGTGTTTATTCTCTAAAAATTGGTCCAACTATTAGTAAATCTATGATATTTTGAGATGCATGGGTTCAATTAAGTTAGTATTATTGGTATTCCAGTGGTGGAAGTTTTTACTGGTCATTTGTTAGTAAGCTAGGTCTTGAATAGATTTTAGTTGCTGCCAGATAGCAGCTTGTAGACATTGACCCTATGATTATGTTCAATTATTACTTAAAAAATTAACTCTGCTCCTTCCCCTCTTCTTCTTTTTTGGTAGTCGGCAGTTCTTTGTTCTGGCTTTGGAGAGCTCAGATCTTCTAAATTGGCAAACTCTACTGGTTCCCAAATCTTGGACCAATTGAAATCACCAGGATTGGGTCAGTTTACCTCTCAACAAACCAATAGCACCACTAGCACAGCTGCTGCGTCATCCTGGGATCTAAAACCACCTATTACTCAGTCCTCAGTCCTCAGTCAGTTTGGTAAGTGCTTTGACACAGCTTCTTTTCTCTTTCTCTCTCTATTAGCTGGTAAGATTTCTTAGTGCCAATGATAGTTTAAAATTACTTTAATGAAAGACTTTCTAAACAATGTAATCCTAGTAATACAATTAGTTACAATCATTCTAAATGTGACATTTATTTGCTGGTAATAGACATCACAAGTATATATATCATAAACTAAGTTTTGTTAAGCTTAAGCCTATCCATAAATGTTATTACATCTTTAGAGTTATTGAGCTTTCCATGTAATGACATCTTTGATTTAGTGTGCTTGAATATTTACATGGAACTTTGTTGGTGACTGTTTTTCAACAAATGTGGGGAAAGACTTATTTTCATTGTAGCTATGCTGCTTTTAGCTGAGTGTAAAGTTGTGTACTGTATTTTGGTTTTGGTTTTTTTTCCACAAATTTTCTCTTTACTCATTACATGAATTTTGAATGAGTACTATGTAATTTCTTCATAATGCGCATAACGCCTCAGTGTTCTTCCTCTAGTGTGCTGCGAATGATTCAGGTTATTTGTTTTGTATATTTATAATTGTATGAATTTTTCATGTAATTGAGTAAAATTAGTAGCAACAGTGAAAATGACAGAAACTTGGTTTCTGCAGTGTTGATCCTAGCAGTATCCTCACTGTGAAGAGGATAGCTCTTGTATCTCTCATGTGTATGTATATATGCTTATGTGTAGATAAGCAGCCATTGGTAGCAATTACTATCTTTGACATACAGAAATTCTAAAAAAAAAAAGTTTGTGTACATTTTAATGCTTTCTAATGGACTTCATGAACTGAATAAAAAACCCTTCACACTGAAAATGCTGTAGATCTCTATAGTGGTTGACCAGTGCTTTAGGTCACTTCATGGCTTTTAGCATCTGAAAACTATGAAAGAGAAGACTTGGGAAAAAACCTGTTCATGTCCAGCATCTCTTTGACTCTCAGCTATTATGAAATAGTAGAAGATTTTCTTTTCTTTTTTTTTCTTTTTTCTTTTTTTTTTTTTTTTTTTTTTTATTTCTTCTTTGCAGGGCAGGGTAGGGAATCCTAAATCATAATACCTCTTTACCCCTTGGAAATAATCACATTTTATTGCACAGTTAACTGCAGTGAAACTTGAAGTGTTTGATTAAAATAATGCAAAACAGTTTCTGAGGACTTGTGTGTGATAATATTGTGACTGTGTAGATAGGTTTGTTCTCATACTTTTGGAAAAAAATAAATAATGCTTGGCCACAGCTGTTTATTTAAAGTAGAAAGTGTATCAACTGTTGTCCTTATTACTGTTAAAGCGGTAAATGATGAATGTGAAATTGCTCTGATGTCTGAAAAGACTTGCAAATGCTATAGAATTGTAACTGTTAAGCATCACCCAGATTCTTCCATAAAGAGTAGAACTGTGAAGAGCAGAGTTCAGTGCTTTAATTTTGATATTTCTTTTTCCCAACACTGACCAGACTTTAAATCCCAGCCTGACCCATCTCCAGTTCTGAGCCAGCTGACCCAGCGACAGCAACAACAAATGCAGGTGGTTCCTGTTCCTCCTCCTGGGCTGGAGTCGTCCTCCTCCCAGGTAAAACTTCGAGAGCCATCACCAGTAGACACCTCTACAGCTGTTAGCAAAATATTACAGCTCCCCACTATCTCTATGGATAACCAGGCAGTGACTGTTCATCAAACCCAACAGAAACAGATAAAACCACCAAAACGGAGGATAACTCCAGCATCCAAGGTGGGTAATTGAATGGCGGCTTGTCCTTAGTAAAAGTAAAAACCACAAAAACCTGCGTCAGCAGTGGTGTGGCCAGCAGGACCAGAGCAGTGACTGTCCCCCTGTACTGGGCACTGGTGAGGCTGCACCTCAAATCCTGTGTCCAGTTCTGGGTGCCTCACACAAGAAGATGTTGAGGGGCTGGAGCATGTCCAGCGAAGGGGGCAGAGCTGGGCAAGGCTCTGGAGCACAGGTCTGAGGAGCAGCTGAGGGAGCTGCAGGGGCTCAGCCTGGAGAAAAGGAGGCTCAGGGGAAACCTGATCACCCTCTAGAAACGAGGGTGTAGTCAGGTGGAGATCAGTCTTTTCTCCCAGGTAACAAGTGACAAGACAAGAGGAAACAGCCTCAAGTTGCACTAGGGAGGGTTTAGACTGGATATTAGGAAAAATGTCATCACTGAGGGGGTTGTCAGTCATTGGAGCAGGCTGCCCCGGTAAGTGGTGGAGTTACCATCCCTGGAACTGTTTAAAAGATGTGAAGACGTGGTGCTTAGGGACATGGTTTAGGACTTGGTAGTGCTGGCTTTAATAGCTGGACTTGATCTTAATGTTCTTGTCCAACCTAAATTATTTCTATGATTCTATTCAGTATATATTTTATATAAATTGCTAGGGATAAGGAGAGCAAAGAGCTTGGTATATTTCTTATTTATAAAGCAGGAAATACTAAGCTGGATAGTTACTAGGTCCAAAATACTGTGGTGATATCTTTTGAAAGCAGCTGCCTGGTTGCTCTGTATGGAAAATGGCTGTTGCTGAGTGTTTTTTAGATTGACTTAGTAGCCACAATATGAATATTAGTGGAGGTGGGAGGGTTGTACACAGATGATACTTTGGTATGGTAGAACAGTATGTCTTACTCCTTCAGCTCCAGATTAGGGCAGAATCAGTGGATTAATTGCAGGTTGGAGATGCATGCAAGGAAATTAAAGCTTTTTTTCTTCCTTTAAGATTCCTGCCTCTGCAGTGGAGATGCCTGGGTCAGCAGACGTGACAGGGTTAAATGTTCAGTTTGGAGCTCTTGAGTTTGGATCAGAGCCTACACTCCCAGAGTTTGGATCAACTTCAAGCAGTGAGAATACCAGCCAGGCGACCAACAATAGCTTATATTCAAAATCTGTAAAGTATGTGTGAGTTGCCCTCCTGCATTCTCAGGTGTTCTTGAAGGGGGTCAAGTTTGTGCCAAAGACATCAAGACACGGTTACAATGTAATGGGAGGGAAAAATATGATGACTTGTTTTCTGTGCGTTGTATCTTAAAGGATGAATTTCTTCTCCAATGGTAGTCAAAATCTCCCTGGATGGGTAAATGTGAAGCTGGAGATGACATGAGTATAAATAACCTTATAATAAGCTATCCTTTATAGGATTTCCTTCTCATGTTGAATTGCCCTGCTTTTCAAGTTTTTTGGGGGTTTGTTCCTCACAACCCACATTTTTCTGCATCTAATCCAGCAGAGTTGACCTCTGTACCATATATTAGTAGATTGGCACCAGATTACAGACCTGATGCTCCTACAGGATGAGAAAATGAGAAGCTAGGCTGTCTGTATGCAGAAGCTCTTACTGAAATGCTAAAATAGCCAATGTGAAGTGCCAGTGTACCAGTAAACCATTTTTAATTCCTTTTTCATTGAAAAATCGGCATCAGTAAAAAGCTTCCTGAAGTTAATTCAGAAATATTAATGAAAATACACTTTCACATTAATTTTAGTTTTATACATTGCATTTAAACTATCTGGAAAATAAAACATTACTGCATGTTTTAAAGTATTTTTTAGCTCTTTGCATAGTTCATTCTGTAACATTAGGATTCTGTTGTAAAAAGAATCCTGTTGTGGTTACTCATCATATATCAGACTTTTATCAATTCTGCTTGTTTAAAAAAGAAACATTATGATCATTAATTATCCTTGGAAAAGGTAGAAATAACATGACTGAAAACTGCTTGTGTGTAAATTCTTGTCGAGGCTGGGCTGGAACGAGGAAGGTGAGTGGTGCTTAGTGCAGCTGATGTTTTGAAGCAGTGATTTGTGGGGACCAAAGCAATATTATGATTTTTTTTTACGTTCTTATATTTTCTAATATAAATAGTGTAGATTTTTTTGCATGTTTAAGGTAGTTCAAGATAACTATACAGGAGCTGATATTTTCATGAAGGTATTTGAAATACTTACCAAGATGATAAATAATTCTTTTTTCCAGTGATCCTTTGAATACCTCTTTGCCAATATCCAATACAGTACAGGACTCCACCTACACAACCTCTGCCATCAGCTCTTCCAGTCTGACCTGCTCATCCCAGAGCACTAGCCCAGTAACAACTTCCTCCTATGACCAGACTTCTGTGCATAGCAGGATAGCGTACCAAAGCTCCATGGCTCCGTCTGAACCAACCCCTCTTGCAGTTGCGGTGAGTTCATTAGAGAAACAGGAGCTTGAAAAGGGGGAATATTCTTACCTGTGTTAGGCTTGTATTCCTCTGATACGTTAATGCTTTGACCAAGCATGCCCAGTGGTATTTTTGATTCCCAAGCCCGCCCTGTTACTTGTTTTCATTTTTCCTAGCGTGTAGTAGTTTTTGGCAATACTGTATTTGGCATGTAAGAGTCTCTGATTTTTTGGGTTTTGACATCTTAAATTGTCTTTTGACCTTTTTTCTTAGTAACACTTAAAATTCTTCTCAAATTTCCTTCCCTGAAGTTAAGCTTTTAAAAAAGGAACTGTCTCTGTATATAAATACTAATTATGGTATTTTGCCATAAATTAACAGTTTCTATAGAAAGGTATATTATTTATTAAATTTATATGGCACCTAGCAAACGGATTCCAAACTTTTTTTGGCCCCTCCAGCATTACTTTTCTTTTGTATTTTAACACCAGTGGGAATTAGTTTCATGTGTTATTTTAATAAGCATGGAAGAAGTCTAATATAGGACAGAGAATCTCTTGAGAGATTCAAACACACCTGCTCTCTTTGTATATGGAATGTAGGTTTGTTTTAAGAGAACTGAGTTTATTAAATGTTTTAGGAACTTGTGAGAGTTTGTAAGTTTATTTGCTTCTGGCCTTTGTTATGTGTTGGCTCAGTCACACTTGTCTTCTGCACTAGCTCGTATGTACTGGTGAGGATCAAGCATAGACTATCCACTTCTGTACTCCAGCGTTATCCAAAAAACAACTGGTGCTTCTCAAGTCTTATCTTTCAATGGAAAAAAATTGGCGTCTCTGTGTAACTTGGATAGTTAAAATTGTGAGTTACATTAGATCAAAAGCACAACCATTTCCTATATGTTAATGCAATTCTTTATTTCATATTGGTGTGAGCCTGAAGTTTATGTTATATACAGTACATGGGAAGGTCTGCTGCTGATGGGTGTATTATGGGCAGTGTATGGGATTCTCTATGTTCAGGACACCTTGCACTTGAGACAACTTTATGATGTGGTTTTTATAAAGGCAGTAAAAATTTAATTTTCTGCCTTGTTGTTCAATTTAGTATGAATACAGAATTTTGCATGAAGCATGTTCGATGTGTGATTCAGTTTGAACATTTAATATACTTCTGAGATGGTTTATTAATTAATTTCTTCTTTGTTTACAGAATGGGCACAGTGGTGTTAGAACCCAGGCAACACTTGACAGTAAGTTTTCAAAGCTTGGTTGAGCACAGGACTTTCTGATCGTTCCTTGCTACTTGCTGTGCACACAAGCATAGCAGTGACATTGGGTTTAAGGTTTTATATTGTTCTCCATGACTAATTTATGGCTGACCCGTTTGACTTTATTTGTGCTTGCATTAAATACTGCTTGCTTCTTGAGTACACTTGAAATATGAAGGCAGCTCTCTACAAACCTAAAATCTACAAACCTAAATAGCCTTAGAATTAGACCTGCTGGTTTTCCTTTTGAATTTACCTGCAAGAAATTATTTAATACAAAATAAAAATACAAAATTAAAAACAACTATGAAATTTCTTAGCAGTTCTTCCAGTTCTGAGTTGGGAAGCTGCAAATAGCATTTAACTGTAATGAAACAAAGTCACATTCTTTGAATGCACCTCTCACTAGGTCTACTTCTATCTCTGCCCTGTTAGAAGCCTGTGGGGACTAAAGGTGAAAAACGTGTTCCCTCTGCTGAGTTTCCTCCCGATACCTTGGAAACAATACCTCAGTACTGACTCTGGTATAAGTGTTAGTTTCTTCATCTTGGCCTATTTCTAATGTAGCCTGTAACACCCCTGCAGCTCTCTACTTGGAGTTAAAATAATTAAAGTATAATGTTCACTCTTCTGATCTTTGTGCTTCTCTGTGGACGTTTTCAAGGACAGCAGTGTGAATTACTATCTTTTGGAATTCCAACGCCCCAATTTTAGGTCTAACCTTCTCTTAAACATGTCGTCAGGTGGGCCATTAGTGGGATGTGTTTTGTTAGTGCCAAGTTGAATTTAAAGGAGCAGGAGTTGTTTATGCTCTGAGAATTACCATTTAAAAGATTGACATATACAAAGACACAAAGTGTTTTCATAGTGTCAAGTACAGAATTAATAAACAGTTTATGAAATTCACGGCAGAACCTGTCCTTTTGCTTTAGAAAACAAAGATCTGAGAATTCTAATACTTTTGTATTCTGTAATGGCTTTACTAGTCTCTTTTCTTATGCCAGCTCTCCTTTGAGAGCATTTCTGTTTTCCTTCTTCCATTGCATCTATTACATGCATCCAAATGATTTTGAATTTGTCTTAACTTTTGAAAATACTTTTTCCCTTCTGCATGTGCTATAATGTTCTTAGTTGTTCATCTCTCATCTTTGCTGTTCTTCTCCTTTAATATCCAGATCTTGAGCTTCCTAAACCCATAATTCAAAGTACGACTGACATGTTTTACTTCTGACCATGCTACTGGTCTCCATGTTTTCTTTTTCTTGCACATTGCATTCAGGCGTCTTGTAAGGGATCTTAAGATGATGATTCTGTCCCTTGTGTTGAGGACATCTACTTTTACTTCAAGATGGGAATCCTGCTCTTAATATATTAAGAGTTTTAAACTCCGGTTTTTATATGAGTTTTACCAGGAGTTACTCGGTGATTTAGTTGCTGCCTTCATAATTACGTTTGTCACTTGGATTTCCTTTTTGTAAGAGGCCAGACGTTTTGTCAAGGCCAAGACCTCTTGAGTCCTGTTTGCATTGCAACCCCACAACCTGACTTGGGTCATGTAGCTAGGAAATCAAATCAATAAAGTGAACAAACTCTAATGTATAACTTCAAAGTGAGTATTTGATTTTTGTTTGGTGACCAATCTAAAAATGTCTTCACATACATTACAAGTTAGTGATGATCCACTGGGTAGTGGTCCCTGGTGTGGTGTGGTAAAATGGCCCTGCAGAAGGCAGGGTTCAACTCCTTCCTGAGTTTTATTGGTGAGTGAGTGTCTCTAATTCTTTGTTGTTTTTTGTAGTAGAAGAGATAAGTGAAACAGCTGGGAATCATGCTGGACAGTATAATTTTTAAGTGTCTTATTACAATATAGTGATCTTATAAACAAGTTTTAATCTGTGTAGCCTAAAAAGTATGAGATTAAACCTAACATTCTTTATTATCTAAGTAAAGTGAGTCAATATTTGACAACTCCTTAGCCATAAGAAATGCTTAATGCTGTGCTCAAGTGTGTCCTGCCATTGTAGCTTCTTTTATTCTACTGCAGTACACTTTTGACTGAATATGTCAAACTGATAAATTGTTATGTACCCTTGTACTCCAACAATCTCAGTTGAAATCTCCAACAGTGCTGTGTAGGTTGGAATGAAGAAACAGAGCTGTAGGTATAACTGGATTTTTACAGTGCCTTGAAAAGGCACAAATGACTTGTGTTTACTGAACCAAAAGCAAGGAATTTTAAAATGACTTGTAAATTAGAAACCCAGTGGCACATGAAGTGCAGAAGACTGTAGTTTACTACATGTGTAGCAGTGATAATTGTAAATCTGTCTTAAGTAGAGAGCTTAAAGGGAAAAAATGGTAGTTCAGTTATGTTTGAATTTTCCTTCATAGCCAAATTGCTTGATATGGTTACCAATTCTTAATGGTAAGATTTTTTTAGACCAAGGGGAGAATGCTACTGTGTTCCTGCATCCGTGATGGGATGTCAAGTCTGCTGGAATTTTAATCTGAATGCCTCTTTTTAACTTGTTGCAGCTACTTCATCGGTTCCAGCACCTAAGACGGAGCCTTCTCCCTCACTACCTTCGGCTGGTTCTCTGCCCAGTGTGGTGTCCACCACGGCCTCGCTTCTGCCTTCAACACCGCAGCATGTGGCAGCATTGCCCAGCTTGCCTCAGTCCAGTGATCTGGCTAGCAGCTCACTCTCCCAGCTGAGCAGGTACAGTGGAGTTGGGATAAACAGAGGGAGTCAATTTTGGGGATAGGACAGGTGCAAGGGTGGTTCCACATGGAGCTGTCAGGCACCAGGGTCCACTTTTTATGATGTGAATCAGCATTAGGAGATTCAGAAGAGCTCAGAATGTTTCTGGTTGCAAAATATGAGCTCTGGGCTGCCTCCTAATGGCAGAGCAGCTGCTGCCTCAAGATTTCATGGTACGTATACAACTTTGTGTTTCAAGAGATTTGCTTCAATCATGCTAGCTAAATTAGCTAAATTGATTCCCCCAGTTTATTTTTCCTACTTTGTGCCTGCTGTTTTTGTTCAGTGTCATGTTTGAAATAATTTCTTAACAGTTTACTTCATAGCCAATTTGAAATAAGTGTACTCTCTTTTTTATATTTATATTTCTTAAAACTCAGAAATAATTTTGCAGGGAAACTGTGTGTTTTCTTTTTCTGAGATATATCCTTAAGATACTTTAAAATAACAGATTGATGTTCCTGGAAGTGCGTCTAGCACAATTCAGCTCATTTGCACTGTCTCTCTGTTTTTCTGAATGCCTGTTACATGAACTTCATCCTCAGTCAGGTGACATCCTGAAGCTGTATGGATTGAGTTATATTTTTGATACTCGCCTTTGTATTGTACTGTTTCATAGCTAGGATGTAGTTTATTTTCTTTTAACGCTCTAGTATTTTTTTGTTGAATAAAATAGTAAATATGTCAAACAAGAACTATTCCCTTTACACTGGAAACATTTTCTCACACCGATTTGTTGAAAAGCTGTATAAATTGATGGAAATTTCAGCTGGGGGTTGATGCTGTTAGACAGATACCAAATCTCAGCCATCATCATGATGCCTGAATTCCAAACGTGTCTGACATGGTAGAGCTGGTGTCTGTGTCTCTACCATAGGTCAGATGCTGAATTAAGGCTTATTAAAAGAGCTGGGAAGAGTGGGTGAGGGAGTGGTATAAAACTCTTACGTTGCACTGAACTACATTTTCACTTGCTCCCCAAAGTGCTGTTGTTGTAATTTCTGCAGAGAGGGGACAGTTTTCAAAGTTAGTTTATGAAACTGCCAACGTTTATTCTGGGCCTTGAAGAGCTACCAGAGTGTTTGCCCTTAAATTAGGTCATGTAGTGTAGCCATCAGCTTTGGTGTGAAAACTGCTGTGTTTTCTTGTGGCTATTTCCAGAGAGAGCACTAAAATAATTTTGCTCTTAGGATCTCTCCTGCTTCTTGTTTAATAAGGAGGGTCTTTTTTGAGCACCAAAATATACATGTGTTTTATATCTTCATTTTGATTACTTTTGTTCAATGTTGTCAGTTTATTGCATACTGTATAACAGTAGGTTACATTCTTCACCTCGAATATAAGGTATAACTTGTCAGTGTAAATGTTTAAGAGGTACTTCCAGTCACCTTTCAGGGAGGCATTTGAAGATCTCTGGATGAATTATGGGGCAAATACCTTGCAGTTCTAATTGGTCGAGTTAACGTTACGCAGCTCAAAATGTGAGAAATACCGTAGTGAGTCTAACCAAAGCACTGCCTCACTTAAAACCTGTCCCCCATGGCAAGAAACAGCAGGGAAAGAATGAGAAACAGGGCTTGTGCTTGTGTGAACCTAGTTTTGATTTTGCACACTGTGTCATGGAGTCATTGCTATATGATTCCTGAAGCAACTATAGTTTTTCTAAAGATACAGGAAATTGAAAAATACAAATGAATGGTGCTTTAGATATTTCTTGTTAGCAATAGTGACTCTGTACTTTAATTTTTTCATTAAAAGATAATAGAATACTGATTAAAGGAAAAAGTGCCTGTAGAGGTGTCTGTATTTGTACATGCCTGTGTGTGTAATATGTGTATATATACACACACTCTTACATGTATTTGTCTTTTACCACTCTGTGTATGTGTATGTGCACACACATATTGAATTTTTATTCTTTAACTCAGGTCCTACTGCATATCTGTATTTGTTAAAAATAGTTCTAGGGAAAATTAATTTTATGAATTCTTTACTATTTCCTTCCAGCTCCCTTTCCAATCATCAGAGCAGCCTCTCTCCTGCCTCAGTGTTGTCTACAAGCACATCACATGTGGTAAGTCCTGTTAGTATTAAAACAGATGCTTGGCATATAGTCAGTTTATCTCATAATTAGGACCCTCTCTTAAAGTTTGATGTGTCCTGGTACCCCAAGAACCAAAACAAGAGCCTTACCTCAGGGAAGAAGGAATGTCAGCCCTCTAGTGGAGAAAAAGTGATTACCACTTGTGATTTGTACTAGATCAGGAATAGCTATGATAGAGGCTTGCCAAACGTTACACAGTTGCGAGGGAAATTGTCATGCCAGCCAGGGGGATGAAATAAAAAAAACTTTTTGCTTGTAACTAGTTTATTAAAAAAAACAACAAACCAAAACCAGACTTCAGAGTAGTGATCTGAAATGTCTCCAAATGCGGACTGTTAGCAGTCTGCATTGGAGAGGTTAGCTGACAAAATGCAGGTGATGGCATGATATACGTTACGTTGCACTTACTGCAGTGTAACTTTGTGATGGTGTGGCAATTTGAATTTAGCTCTCATGCAATAGTTTTCCTTAAATCACAAAAACATCACAAGCATGCAACTTAGTTGCTTGCCTACTATGTAGATAATGCATATCTTTTGCATGTGCTTCTGTTACTTTAAAAGTTTCTGGTTTTTTTTTTTATTTTTCCCTTTTACCAGCATTTTCTGCTGTGGTTTATTTGCTCTGTGATCCTCATTCTTTTTGTCTCCTTTTCTAGCACACTAGTATTGAGAACACAACTTCGCTCCAGCCCTCAACAACCTTTTCAACTGCTTCAACCTCAGCCACTAGCACCACCTCCTCGGTTGTCAGCATGGCAAGCAGTATGAACACTACAAACAGCCTTGGCCTGAGCGTTACCAGTGTGTCTATACCAGCTGCTACCACACGGGCAGCTCCCTTAGTATCTTCAGGTTGGCAATATTGACAGATCGCATGGATAGACAGAGCATTTCAGTCAGAAGGGCTATGAGTTGAGCATCTCGCCAGCCATAACAACGCTAAGAAGTCCACACTCTTCACTGGCATTTCCAGCATGCTGTATTTGCTGGCTTATGAAATAAAGTTGCCTGATTTTATGTATTTGAAATATTTGTTAGGGTGTTATGTGGCATTTATATAGCACATTCTGTCCCAAAAGAGCTTTATAAATACACACCAGAGCAGTTCTGACTTGGGAAGTTTTGGGCTAGAAAATTCACCCAGTTTGTATTCCAAGTTGTGATCAGCTCCTGACTATGAGTTTGCATTAGCTGTAGTTTCAGTCTTTTCTGTGATGTGACTTCATATGGCAGTATCAGAATATACTGCAGTGTCCACATCCCTACTACCACTTCCACAGAAAGGAAAAGAAATTGCACAGCAAATAGCACTTCAGAAGGAGGGTCCATGGAGAAAGAAGGCTGGGAGGCTTCTTGCACTGAAGTGGAAGTGATGCTAAATTCTCTTTCTTCTCTGACAAACCTGAACTGCTAAAAGGAAATCTTATAGAGAGAAGTGAGTGATGTAATATTAAGGATCAGGCTTGGTTACAAGAGGATTTCTCATTTCTATAGCTTGTAAATGAAGTGTCTTATGACTGGCCAAAGTACAATGTTCTTTTACTGTTCTGCCTCCTGGCACTGCATCATGAAGGCAGCTGAAACCATTTCAGTCTTCTCTTTGCTATTCCTAGCTGTAGTAAGTCACCCACAGAAAGTATGCTGGCAACATTTAGTACTTTCCAGTCTATTGCTGGTGGTAAAGGGAATGTGTTGACAGAGCAGAAAATGAAAGGAGAGAATTTGCTTTCTCAGATTGAGAATGATTTCTAAATTTGCCTCAGGAAAGGACTAAGGAAAAGAGAAGTTTCTGTAATTCTTGTAATCTTCTTGGACAAAGCAAATGACAAAATCAGGCTATTTTCTGATAGGAATGTTTTCAGGCTTAAGTAGCCTGTGCTTTCCCTCCCTTGAGGCATGGTTAAACTCTTCAGGCTATTTTGAGTATATTCATCAAACAGCACAAAATCTGCTCTTTATAAGCTAAGACAGCACAGCTGCCAGAACTTGTGAGCTATCTTGTCTCAATGCTGAAGCCTTTTCTTTTCTAAAGGCTTGTTAAAGTGTCTATATTTTGGTTCTACAGGCAAAGCTCCCCCAAACCTGCCCCAAGGTGTACCACCCTTGTTGCATAACCAGTATATTGTGGGACCTGGAGGACTTCTGCCTGCCTACCCAGTAAGCAGTTTCATTGTTTGTCTTTGGTTTCTTAGCCCTTGGCTCAAGTCGGCCCTCCAGACCTGCTACTGTCTATGCCAAGGCATTTCTGGTGGCACATGTTGCGCCTGGAATTCTTGTTCCAAATGCTAAAGAACATCTGAAATATGTTCAATAGAGGCTTATTGTTGATTGTAAACTGCAGAGCTTTTGGTACAGACCTGATCTGGCTGCTGTTGAAGCTACATGGGTGTGGCTATGGTTTTCAGTGTTACTAGGTTTTAGGCCCTTGGAATAAATTTAGACTCCTTTAGGTTTGTGTTACTGGAATGGATTTGCCATAGTAGTGACGGAAATGTACCATGTGTCCTGTCTGTCATGGTTTGAAAGACTGCACATAGCTCTTTGATGTCTGACCAGCATCAACGTATTTTTGGTTATCTGTTTGTTGAAACCAAAACTTTATACCAGTAACTTTTCTATATGAAACCAAATGTGAGGAGATACTCAGGAGGTTGCTTTGTGGTTAAGTCATCAACTCTTTAATCTTACTGCTCTTTGAAGCAATGATTACAGCAAAGAGAGCTGTTGTTCTTTCTCCCAAATCTGAATGCCTGGTAGATTTTTTGTAAGTTCAGGAATGATGTGTCTGTAAAAACTGTATTGAAGATGGGACAGTCAAACTCTCCTCAGTGGACATTGTCACCAGGAAACATCAGAGTGACAAGCCTTTTTAACTTCAGTTCTACTCTCCTTGAAATGCTACAGTGCCCCATGATAGCACAATGCAACATACGGCTGTAGACCTTTACCACAGAATGGGTTTAAGTCAAACTCAGTTCAAAGCCCCGAATTGACCAGCATCAGAAAAAAGTGTTATAATGATGTTGTATTTTTATCTGTCTTTAAGCAGATTTATGGTTATGATGATCTCCAGATGCTTCAATCCAGACTGCCAATGGTAAGTAAATTACTTGATTTATTTAATTTTAAGCAAGTTGTCTTCAGTGTTGATCATTTGTGCCACGTAAATCACCACTTAATGGTGATTAAGAGCTTTTCCTTATGTTCTATATTCTGGTTTTTTAAATACCTGGTTTTTAAATTTACAACAGGACTGTGTAAATTGATAAAGAGCAACTGTTGCATCATGCATTTGTCTGTCTGCAAAATCTCTAAATAGACGCAAGTGTGCTTTGTGCTTCTGAGTGGAGAAATTGCTAATTGTTGTAGCAACATTATGACATTTTGTCTAATCTAGTTGAAGTCTGAGCATAAATGTTTCCTTTTACCAAGAGGTAAGGTTGAACACCAAGTACACAACTTGGTAGCCAGTAGGTGTATGTGACAGGTTTTGGAGGTGCTCATAGGTGTAGATCTTTGCATATGCATTGTGGCAAGAGATGCAAGTGAGCTGCAGGAGGGAGAGTGTGACAAGTTTTTTTCCTTATCTGGATCCAGCATGCAGGTGACGTTTGGCAAAAAGGCATGTGAAACAGGCTGAGCTCCCAGATGGATTCAAAAAGGGTCTCAATCTAGATTGCAGAATTATGAAGAATTTTCCTATCAGAAATGTAGGACAAGGAACTTGGGGAAAAGGTTTGGTAGTAGGTAACTGAGAAGAGTTATATACTAGAGTGATGCAGTGTATCTATAGAGGCAGACATGGAGCAGTGATCTGAGAAGAGTGGATGAAGGCCATAATGTAAGGCCCAAAGAAGTACCAGGTATTCAATGTAAAGCTTGGAGCAGCTAGAGTCAGATGGTTTAAGGTGAGTACAGGGACGACTCAGACAAAGCCCTGTCAGACTGCAATTATTTTTGTGGCAACAAAATGGCAAAATATTTGAAGTTGCAGGGCCAGGAGACACCTATTGTAATGTGTTAACACTGGCTAGATGCCTGGTGGCCACCAAGCTGCTCTATCACTCCCCTCCTCATCTGGTCAAGGGTCAAAATACATCCTGAAAGGCACGTGGGGTGAGACAAGGACAGGGAGAAATCACTCACTGGCTGTGGTCACGGGCAAAGGAGACTTGACATGGGGAAATTAGTTTTAACTCACTAGCAATCAAATCAGGGCAATGAGTAAGTAGATCATTAAATAAAACCAAATCTACAGAACACCTTCCCCTCACCTCTCATGTTTTCCTGGACTCAGTTTCACTCCTGATTGTCTCTGCCTTCATCTCCCAGGTGGCATAGGAGGATGGGGAGTGGGACTGCCTTCTGTGCCATCACACTTCTGCTCCTTCCTCCTCACTCTTCCTTGCTCCCATTTTGGCTCCACAATCCTCCAAAACTTCAACATGAGTCCTAAAATATTTTCTGTTGGAAGAGGTAATCTGATTGCAAGCACCTCTGCCATGGAAAGGGAAACCTTCTCCTGGACAGTGTTGCACAAAGACCCATCCAGTCTGGCCTTGAACATTTTAAGGGATGTGTTAACCTGGCTATGTGTGGGTACTTGCTCCAGTGCCTCACAATCCACATAGTAAAAAATTTCTTCCTAATGTCTGATCTAAACCTCCTCTGTTTCGGTGTAATGATATTCTATGGAGTCCATTACCTGGACTTACGGGCACTGTTCCAAATTTAGATTGCATCTTTCTTCTAAGCTCCCTTGAAATGTTGAAAGGCCATGGTAAAGTCTGCCAGAGCGCGTGACCTGGTCTGCCTGGACTTGTGCAAAGTGTTTGACGCCGTCCCGCACAACGTCCTTCTCTCTAAGTCAGAGAGCCATGGATTGGATGGATGGATTGGATGGATTGGATGGATTGGATGGATGGATTAAATGGATGGATGGATGGAGCACTCTGTGGATAAAGCAGATGAGCTGCAGTGGTGCTTTCCAGCCGTCTCCTGTCTTTATTTTTGTGGTTCTGTGGTGTTGGGCAAATGCTGGGAATGTTTTTCCAAAGAGGTTGCTGCACAAACCTGCTTGGGCAGGTGGCAGTGAGAAGAGTGGGTAGGGGCTGTGCGGAGCCCTTTCTGGAGCCGGGCTGGGAGTAGAGGAGTAGGTGTTGAGTAGAGGTGGCTTTCCGCCGGCCGAAAGGCTGAGTTTGCAGAGTTAGTGAGACGAGAGGCAGCGGCAAGTGTCTTGTCAGAGGTCTTTATTTTCAGTGGCATAAAAAAGTGAATAAATAAGTGAATAAATAAATAAATAAATAAATAAATGAATAAATAAGTAGAGAGAGTCCTTTGCCCAAATCGATGGGAGAGGCTGTATGAATGGAGGCGCAGCGGTAGCAGGCTGCGGGTGCCGTGCGGTTGTTGCAGCCGTGTCTGTTGTCCCAGGAGAGGGGGGGCGTGAGGCACGGGGGGGGTTTGGGGCGTCGGGGGGGGGGGGGG
>NW_008246062.1:1682094-1685755 GCF_000691975.1 Corvus brachyrhynchos
GTGAGCGTTGGAGGCCTGGAGGGGTTCTTGCATGGAGGGGGCCTCGCTGCAGTCTTGGAAGCTGAGGAGGCAGGGCAACAAGACATTAAAAAATAGGCTTGAGTGAAGAAGGATTAGGAAGAAGGGAGGAGCTTTGGTGCTGCTGTGTTGCTTGCTCTGTGTCTGTTGTCCCATGTGTTTGGCCCCAGAGTGAGGGCATGGTTGTGTTTTCCCTGCTTTGGTGGAGGAGGCAGGCAGAGAACAAAATGAGACTGTCCCCCGTGCGGCAAAATGTGTTGTGTTTTGGGATTGCCAGAGCCCTGCCCCGGAGCAGTGGTGTCCTGTTCCGGGCTCTTTAGTCCATGGGAGGTGTGGAGATCTTGGAGGGGCTGGCCGGCCCTGTAGACGCAGAGGGGACCGGAGCGCATCACTTGTGAGAAAGGCTGAGGGAGCTGGGCCCGGCCCGTTCAAGTGAAGTGGAGAAGACTTGGCAGTAGTTTCAGATGCCTTTGCACAAACACACGTAATATGGGGAAGAACGAAGAGGAGTTGAGGGCGTAGGCATGCCTGCGTGGGCATGATCTCCCTGGCCTCGTGGAGACATTGTGGGATTGCTCCTATGAGTGGGGCATTGGATTGGAAGGTTTTAGACGCCTGGGAAAAGAGGGTGTGGAGGCGAGGCGGGGTTTAGCTGTGTGTGTTTCAGTGAGCAAGTGGAAAGTATGGAAATGTTCCTGGGTTAGGACGAGGAGCCATTGGAGAGCTTGTGGGTCCAGGTTAAGGGGGAACCAGAGACACGGGATGTTGGAGTGGCTGGGGTCCGGTACAGGCCCATCGAGCCGGGAGGATGGAGTGGACGAAGCCCCGTATAGCCGGATGGTAGTGGTTTTGCGTTTGCAAGCCCTGGGCCTCGGTGGGGTTTTGAAGCACAGCGATATCTTTTGGAGAGGCAACGTGGCAGGACTCCGGCCACGTGGGAGGTTTCTGGAATGTGTCAGTGACAAGTCCCTTGCGCAAGTGACTGAGGAGGCAGCAAGGACAGAGGCCGTGTGCTCACCAGTAGGAGGAGCTGGTGGGGAATACGATGCTCCAAGGCAGCCTTGGCTGCAGTGACCACGGGATGTTGGAGTAGGAGATCCTCGGGATAGTGAGCCGGTCAGCCAGTGAACTCCCTGGCGGACTTGAGAGAGCAGACTTTGGGCTCTTCAAGGATGTACTTGACAGAGTGCCAGATGATAGAGGCCTGGAGGACAGAGGGGCCCCAGAATGTGGCTGAGTTTCAAGGATCCCCTTCCTCCAAGCTGAGGAGTGATGCATTTGAAGCAGGGGGAACTGGTGCGAGAACGCCAGGAGGCATCCACGGATGGCTAGGGAGCTGCTGGGCAAACCGTGATCAAAAAGAGAAAGTTTCAGGAAGCGGGAAGGAGGACAGGTGGCCTGAAAGGAACACAGGGAAAGGGTACGGTAAGCTAGAGACAAGGTTAGGCTTGCCAAGGCCCCTTTAGAATTGAGTCTGGCCAGGGCTGTCAAGGGTGGGAGGGCAGGCTTCGCTAGATCTCTTGCAAGCAAAAGAATGTTAGCGATAATGTGCGTAAGGAAAGGGGAGACGTGGCTGTCCTGGGCAAAGAGAACGCTGAAGTTCTCAGCAACGTCTGTGCGTCCCTCTTCCGTGCGAGTGCTCCAGCCACACTGCCCAAGTTGCAGAAGGCAAATGCAGGGAGCCCTGCGTGAAGAATGAAGAGCCCAAGGCCACTGTAGGAGAGGCTGAGGTTTGAGAGCATCTTAGGAACCTGAACATGCGCAAGTCCGTGGGACATGAAGAGATTCATTAGCGGGTCCTTAGGGAACTGTCAGATGGAGTTGCTAGGCCAGCCTGGATCATATTTGAAAAATGGTGTCTTGTCAGCTGAAGTCCCTGATACCTGTGGAGGAGGGGAAGTATAGCCCTTGTTTTTAAAACGGGGAGAGCAGAAGAGCACGGGAATACGAAGCAGTCGGTCTGACCTCCGTGCCAGGCGAGACGATGGCACTGCTTCTGCTGGAACCTCAGCTGAGGCGTCTGGAAAGCAAAGAGGTGATAGGTAACAGGCAGCGTGGCTTTCCAAAGGGGAAAGTTGCCATTCCTGGCAATTTTGGTAACCATCTGTGGGTAGGGCTACAGCGTTGGTGGATGGGGGCAGAGCGCGTGACCTGGTCTGCCTGGACTTGTGCAAAGTGTTTGACGCCGTCCCGCACAACGTCCTTCTCTCTAAGTCAGAGAGCCATGGATTGGATGGATGGATTGGATGGATTGGATGGATTGGATGGATGGATTAAATGGATGGATGGATGGAGCACTCTGTGGATAAAGCAGATGAGCTGCAGTGGTGCTTTCCAGCCGTCTCCTGTCTTTATTTTTGTGGTTCTGTGGTGTTGGGCAAATGCTGGGAATGTTTTTCCAAAGAGGTTGCTGCACAAACCTGCTTGGGCAGGTGGCAGTGAGAAGAGTGGGTAGGGGCTGTGCGGGGCCCTTTCTGGCGGAGTAGAGGAGTAGGTGTTGAGTAGAGGTGGCTTTCCGCCGGCCGAAAGGCTGAGTTTGCAGAGTTAGTGAGACGAGAGGCAGCGGCAAGTGTCTTGTCAGAGGTCTTTATTTTCAGTGGCATAAAAAAGTGAATAAATAAGTGAATAAATAAATAAATAAATAAATAAATGAATAAATAAGTAGAGAGAGTCCTTTGCCCAAATCGATGGGAGAGGCTGTATGAATGGAGGCGCAGCGGTAGCAGGCTGCGGGTGCCGTGTGGTTGTTGCAGCCGTGTCTGTTGTCCCAGGAGAGGGGAGGCGTGAGGCACGGGGTGGGTTTGGGGCGTCGGTGTGGGAGCGTGGCGGGAGGCACGTGGATGTGGGTCGGTGTGTGGGGGTGGGTGTTTGCGCTAGCGGCGCATGGTGCGGGTGAGGTTGTGGAGGTGCTGTAAAGAGGTGCGAGCTTCGAGGCGGACGTGGTCCCAGGCGCAGGCGCTGTGGTTGTGGGCGTGGAGGAAGAGGTGGATGTCCCTGAAGTACTTGTTGATGGTGAGCAGCGGGTTGCGTGGTCCTTTGAAGAGCGTGGCGTTGTCAGGGAGGCATTGCTCGAGGTGGTGGATGTAGTGCTGGAGTTTGTTGAGGAGGTCGTTGCGAGCCTGGCTGTGCCAGTGCTGGCGGGTGCTGTTGGTGCCGAGGGTGTGGAAGAGGTGCTGGAGGATGCGTAGGGCGGTGGCGGCGGCTTGGTGCGGGCGGAGGTTGCTGTGGAGCAGGGTGTCGGGGAAGAAGGGCGGCTCTTGGAGGTGGCAGGGCTGTGCGTAGCTGGGAGCGACGTCCTGGAGGAGGCGGAGTGCGTCGCCGGGGAAGGTGTCGTCGTGTGTCCAGAGCTGTTGGCAGGCGAGGGTGGTGGCGAGAGCCGTGAGGAGGAGCAGGAGTGCCGGGGCGGCGTGCGGCAGGCGTGGCTGTGGGGCGTTGGGCGCAGCCATGGTGGGTCTGTGGGTGCTGTGGAGTGGTGCTGGGCAGGAGGCTGGTGAGGCTCGGCGCTGGTGCTGGCGGTGGCTGTGCTTGGGGTGCTGCCGGGTGTGCGGCTTTGTATCGCGGCAGCTTTCCCTTCATCGCTTTCTGATTGCTGGGAGTTTCCGCCCGTGGTTTCCCGTCTGGGCTGGTGGCTGGGGTGGGTTCC
>NW_008246062.1:1689556-1692364 GCF_000691975.1 Corvus brachyrhynchos
GGTGGTTTCCAGTCTGGGCTGGTGGCTGTGGTGGTCTCGGGGCAGTGGTTTGTTGGGGTGTCCGTGATTATGGAGGGTGTTGGTAGTGTAGTTCTTTTGGTCGAGGCAGCGTTGGACATATGTTGGCCCTTGGTTGCAGGGGATTTAAACACCAAATGTTTTGATCTTGGTTGTTTTGCGCTGATGTTGGGGTTTTTTCGTGGTTTTCCTTTCTCCCCGGGTCATCTCTCATTCTTCTTGTATTTCACTGAATTTCCCTTCTTGCCCATAACAGGACACTCCATTTTAATTGTCATGTAGTATCTTGGACTTTACCTTTTTTCCTAAACCTTTTTGTGATAATGGACAGGGGAAGTAACAGTTTTTGGTTCTGAAGAATGCTGAAATCATCCCTGCTTAACTCCTCCAAAGTTAAGCATTTTGAGGATTTTTTAAGTAGTCTTTCCTGAGTGAGAATCACACTGGCGGGGATGTGCCAACTAAGTTTCTAGTGTAGAAAAAAGCAAGTGCTGGTACTGCTAAGTTAGTGGTAAGTAACTGGTAAGTTACTGGTAAGGTGCTGATCTGATTGAGCTGTCCTAGCTTATAATGCATTAGAGTCATGCATTTTATTCTGTAAAATTCCAGTTGCACACTTTTACTGCAGGGATTTCTAGCACACACTTTCTACTAGTGTGCATAGAGATTCCTCCCTTGAGTGGGGACCCATCTCTAGGTTATTCCATGAGGCTGAGAGGAAGTATTTGCCCACAGTCATTGGGTTAATTGCATTGTTCTCTAGTTCATTAAGCTGGCTTTGAAAGGATTGTTTTAATAGAGCACTGTACAAGTAGTTACAACTATCTGTAATGTGGGGTAGATAATTCTGATTAAAATTCTTTAATCATTGTCATAATGCATTTTAATCATTTGTTTTTCCCATATATTTCCTATATAAATACATAAATAAATATGTACCTGATCGTGCAGGACAAAGTCATATAAAGGCTCAGTTACACTTTTATAATACTTTAGAGACGAATAATTTACCAGATCTGGGACTAGGACTGGATTAAGCCACACACAGACTTCTCTGAGAATGAGTTTAGCAAGCAAGGGAGCCCTTTCTGAATTTTAGCGGGAGGCCTTCCCTGATAAATGTTGTCCAAAGCTTCCATTCTTCCTGGGACCCTTCCCAAGACTTTTTGTAATTCTCCATTAATTGTTTTGGGTTTTCTACTTACCCTATGCTTGGTTCTTTTTTGCGTTCATATGAATAAATTGTTTCTTTTTACACTTTGAAAGAGTTGTAAAATGGTTTATTTCTCAGGAACCTCAGGAGCTTAAGTCCAGATGGCCTTTGAGGAGGTGGCTCTGGGTTTAAGCACCTGAGCACTGAATGTTTATTGATAAAGCTTCTGCAGTCTCTTGTTTCCCTTTCACAGTTTTACTTTCATTGTGATGGGGTTTAAGAAGTCTCCTCTAAGCTGTTGCTTTTGAATGATAAAGGAGTTTTTAAAATTTAATTTTTAATGGTCTGTTTTGCCCTGGATATCCCAAGTGCAGTGTGATGGTGAGAGGAGTTGGTATCAGAAGAGCCTGCTCATGGCCTTGTCTAATGATGCTTTTAGATATGTCTCTAGGAATGGATATCACTCAACCTCTCTAATCCCTGTTCTGGTGTTGTATCACCAGAATACAAAAAATAATACAAATGCATATATTCTTTCATGTTTGAATTCCCTGTATTCTAGCTTGGTCATCACCACCACTCTTGTTTTTCTCTGAGAATTGTTTAGTTCCTTCAGCCGCCTCAGAGAAGACAGAATCAATGAGGTCCCCATTGTGATGTCACAGGGTATTTCTGGTTGGGACCATCAGGAGGACAGTGGTACACTGTGGAAGTTTCATCTTAAGGAGTCCTGCTGTGTACCTGAATATGTAAGAGAGCTGATGGAAGAGCTCACCAAGCCACTCCCCATCATTTACCAGCAGTCCTGGCTATCCAAGGAGGTCCCAGACAACTGGAGGGTGGCCAGTGTAATGCTTATCCACAGAAAGTGTCAGAAGTAGAATCTGGGGAGCTACAGGCCTGTCAGCCTGACCTCTGTGCTGGGGAAGCTCATGGAGATCTTCTTGAGTTCCCATCACATGGCACGTATGGGAGATCCAGGTGATCAGGCCCAGACATTATGGGTTTGTGAAAGGCATAACTACGTGACCCGATCTCCTTCTATAACAAGGTGACTCTCCTAGTGGATGAGGGAAAGGCTGGGGATGTTGACTTCCCAGACTTTAAAAAAGTGTTTGACACTGTATCCCATAGAATTCTCCTGGAGACACTAGCTGCTTGTGGCTTGGATGCTCTGTTCCTCTGTTCCTTGAGTTAAAAACTGGCTGATGGCCTGGCCCAGAGAGTGCTGGTGAATGGAATTACTTGCAGCAGTCAGCTGGTCACTAGTGGTGTCCCCCAGGGCTCAGTGTTGGACCCAGTCCTGTGTGGTATCTTCATCAATTATCTGGATGAGGGAACTGAGAGCACCCTCAGTCAGTTTGAGAAGAACACCAGGTTGGGTGGCTGGAGGGCAGGAAGGCTCTGCAGAGGGATCAGGACAGGCTGGATCCGTGGGCCAGGGCCAAGGGTGGGAGGTTCAACAAGGCCAAGTACCGGCCCTTGGGTCACAACAACCTCCTGCAGCTCCAGGCTGGGATAGAATGGCTGGAAAGCTGCTGAGTGGGAAAGGACCTGGAGGTGCTGGTTTTCCGTGGCTGAACATGAGCTGGAGTGTGGCCAGTTGGGCAAGAAGGCCAATGGCACCGGGCTTGTGC
>NW_008246062.1:1692551-1705245 GCF_000691975.1 Corvus brachyrhynchos
TGGCACCGGGCTTGTGTGAGCAGTAGTGTGGCCAGCAGGACCAGGGCAGTGCCCATCCCCCTGTGCTGGGGGCACTGGTGAGGCCACACGTCAAATCTTGGGTTCAGTTTTGTTTCCTCACAGCAAGAAGGACACAGAGGTGCTGGAGCATGTCCAGAGAAGGGAACAGAGCTGGGGGAGGCTCTATAGAATGAGTCCTATGAGGAGCAGCTGAGGGAACTGGGCAAGTTTAGCATGGGGAAAAGGAGACTCGGGGGAAACTTACTGCTCTCAACAATGACGTAAAAGAAGGTTATAACCATGTGGGGATCAGCCTTTTCTCCCAGGCAGCTAGCAATAGGAAAGGAAAATGGCCTCAAGTTGTGCCAGGTGAGGTTCAGGTTGGATATTAGGGAAAATTTCTTCTTTCTGAAGGAGTGGTCAAGTGTTGGAACAGACTCCCCAGGGAAGTGGTGGAGTCACCATCCCTGGAAATGTTGAAAAACTGAGTTGATGTGGCACTTCATGATACGGCTTAGTGGTATTTGGTCAAAGGTTGTGCTTGATGATCTTGGAGGTCTTTTCCAACCTTTAATGATTCTATGATTCTGTATTTGGTTCCCCTTGTTTTCTCACTCAGCTAAATGGGAAGTGATCATTTGTGTTTGCAGAGAGCAATGTCCTTGCAGTGATGCAGCGTGGAGGTCATTTGAGCACAGGAAACCTCTTTGTCCTGTGCTGGAGGAGGCCAGAGCTGCTTACCTGGGCAGATACTTCTGGAGTGGTGGTTGGAGGGTGAAGGAGCAGCTGGTGCTGGTGGTATGTGGGCAGCTTCCTTCATGGGGAATGCTGTGGTGGTTGGGTTGGACTATATTGGATGGTGGTGTTTGGGTGATGGATTTCTTTGCTTGCTAATGATGTGTTGGGGTGAAGGACAAGGACAATGTGTTCTGTGTACTTCAGCAGGTCCCCATAGCCACTGGGGTATAAGTACAGGCAGGAGCATCCTGGACCAGTTGCGGTGGCTGTAGCAGAGCAGTGAGCAGTTCTGGACATCTCCTGTGGGTTTTGTGTCTTTTTGGTGCTTCTTGGGTGGAGTTGGTAGCACTGGTCTTCTGTTTCTTGTCCAAATCTCTGCAGACCTTGATGGGTTCCCTCCTTGATTCTTTGAGGTGCACCTTGTCGATGCCACCCTGCTTGTTCTGAAGCAGTGCTGTGGCATTACAAAATGGTTGTTTGTGGTGGGATGATGGTTTAGAGGTGGATTTCATGTCTTGGCATTACTGGAGGGTCTGGAAGGGAGAGTGTGGCGGTAAAAGAGGAGGAAGTGTGCAGGGTAGGCATCATGCCATCTGTGCAAACGGGTGCCCCAAAGGTCTGGCAGCTGTAGGAGATGCCTATGGGCTGCAGGACCACAGTGGGTCCCTGAGAGTGGTCTGCTGTTCATAGCCTTCAGCCTGGGCAGGAGGCATTGGCAAGACAGTCTGCAGGAGGAAGACTCATCCCTGCCTGCCTGAGGGGACTGTGTCTTTGCCTGTCAGTTATAAGCATGAAGCACAATGACCACAGCTTTGCTTTTTCATTTGCTTTTGCTTTTACAAAAAGTCTTTATTTCTAATGAAAGAATAAATAAATAAATAAATGGCCAGCCAAATAAATAAATAAACAATTAAGTAAGTAAGTAAACAGAGTTCTGTGATAAATAGTGATTCTCATGAGAGTCCCACAGTATTCCCCCAGTGTCCATGATCTGCTTCCCGTTCATCAGGTGAGGTTGCAATCTGGATGAACGTGATAATTCCACGGGTAGTAAGTACCATCCCTATCCCCAATGCCTCCCAGCTGTCCATGAGTGTGCAATGCAGAAATTTCCTCTTCCTTCCTCTCCAGTGGCCGTGGTTCGGGTGTGTGGGCTATGCCACAGACTGACCCCGGTGTCACCACGGTCATACCTATTTCCATGTCATCTCGTTCTGGCCAGAAGAGGTGTGACTGGTACCAAGCGATCCCAGTCTGTGCTGCTGCTGTCACCACTCACTCCATGGCCACTGGTGCTGGCTGGGGATGGGTGTTTGCTCTCTGTGGGTCTAGTGGGGTCCAGAGCAGCTTGGTGCTTCATTCGCCGTATGAGTCTGTCCACGTGTTGGAAGCAAACAAGAGCTTCGAGGCGGACGTGGTCCCAGGCGCAGGCGCTGTGGTTGTGGGCGTGGAGGAAGAGGTGGATGTCCCTGAAGTACTTGTTGATGGTGAGCAGCGGGTTGCGTGGTCCTTTGAAGAGCGTGGCGTTGTCAGGGAGGCATTGCTCGAGGTGGTGGATGTAGTGCTGGAGTTTGTTGAGGAGGTCGTTGCGAGCCTGGCTGTGCCAGTGCTGGCTGCTGCTCCTTCTGCTGAGGGTGTGGAAGAGGTGCTGGAGGATGCGTAGAGCGGTGGCGGCGGCTTGGTGCGGGCGGAGGTTGCTGTGGAGCAGGGTGTCGGGGAAGAAGGGCGGCTCTTGGAGGTGGCAGGGCTGTATTGTGCTCAGAGTCATGTCCTGGAGAAGCTGGAGTGCATCCCCAGGATCATGGGTCCGCAGGTGGTGGCATGGGAGCCCGGTGGCGAGAGCCGTGAGGAGGAGCAGGAGTGCCAGGCTGCTGTGCCGCAGGCAGGGCTGTGAGCATCCAGGTACAGTCATGGCGGAGCTGTGGGTGCTGTGCAGGAGCCTGCTCTGGCTCAGTAGTGGTGGTTGCTTTGCTTGGGGTGCTGCTGGGTGTGCAGTTTTATGTGCCCATGTCCAGGCTTTCCTTTCATCACCATCTTCTAGAGAATTTCCCTCCTCCACTTTCACTTTTGTTTTTTTGTCTGTTTTTTCATTTGCTCTTTTCATTTGTTTTCTTCTGAGGACTTTTGTCACTGTGACAAAGAGAGGGCCCTGCTATGAGAACGGGACCTAACTCTTTCTTGGGGCTGCTGCCAGGGAGAAGCCTGGCTACTGTGCTATTACAGGAGCTAAAAGTGTTGCAGAAGAAATTTTCCAGGTGGCTGTGCTGGGGATGTGTTTCAGGATTGTCTTTTCACCTGTTTTGTTTGTTGCCTTTTTTTGGGATTTATTTTAAAATTTCTCTACCTAGCAGCATCTATTTTTCCTTATTTCATGCTCTAATATTATTTGTATATAATGTCTATTTTGCATGTTAATGTTTTCTTATATTTCTTATTGACAAATACTGTTAGTCTCTCAGTCTTCTAAAATTCTATTTGTATGTATACATATATGTATATTTTAATACTTTTTATTTTTTCTGTGGCATCTGCGGCTTTGCTAGTGCAAGAGTTTTTCCTCTCTCTGCAAAATCTTGCAGAATATTTTTGGAGCCATTTCTCATACCCCTACATCCAGAATTGATTACCCTCAGTGTGTTGGTAGTTATAAATGTACAGATGTCACAAAGGATTTTTCATCTGCTATTCATGTGGTGTTTGTGATTTCTAGATTTTGGGGGTTTTTAAATTCTGTTGTGAGTTTTTTGTGAAAATGTGGCAGTGCTAGATGGTCTGGGGGCAGGAACAGGTAGGAATATTTCTATTTCATGTGCCAGTCGACTTACATATGAAAAGTGAAAGTGGGCAAAGTTCCAAGTGAAAGTTGTCACTGCTTCCTGTGTAACTTCCAGCAGCAAGAGATCCCCATGGCTGCTGATTAAGCAAGAATGGGATTTTTTTCCTGAGGTTTTTTTTTTTTAATTTTAACTCAAGTAATGTGCATATTGTGTAAAGTCTCACTGTGGATTTTTTTGTTGCATGGGTTCTTTTGGTGTGTTTTACATGGGGATAGTACATTGGGATAGCTGTCTTCTCTGTTCGTCTATTGCAAAGATCTTACAAGTGTCTCAGCTGGTTTGTGTGATACCCAGTGAGCTGCTTGTTGGAACTTTAATCTATTATGTCTCATCACTTACCTTTTTTTCATCCTTTTCTGCCTCACTTTTTGAGCCTATTTCTGATATTTCGCTTTTGGCTTTAGGCAGCTTCCCCTTTTTTAGGTCAGGAGATATCTGTGATATATGAAGAGCAGAGTGTCTTCCCTGGTATTTTCCTTTTATGCAGACATAACTGCCTTGCACTCGTATTTTCTAATGAACGTTTAGTTTGAATATGTGTGTGCACATGTAGGATACAGATATTCCTAAGGGGGAATTACCAGGGAAGGAAAGGTTGATGCAATAATGGCACCATTACAAGTTACAGGAAGCACCTGCAGTACTAAAACTTTGCCACATTATTTCATGTTCAGTGATAGAGGATTGGGTGTAGGAGACAGGGAAGTGATGCATGGAAGTGAAGCAAGGTGGAGGGGTGCTGTCAACTCTGAGAAAACATTTGAGGTGCTATGGCATGAGAGGGGTATGACAAAGGAGGAGACTTTTCCACTGTTTGAGAATATGTGGAAATGGATACATTACTACTTAAAGCATTATCTCTTTCTGAATTGGAAGTGGTGAGGAGTAGAACATGAAAATTAGGAGGAAAAAAGTAGAGTACCAGACCCACAGGTGGAGTTCACCCAGAGAGAGAAGGGCAAACTTCTTGCCTTTTCTCCCAAACTGAAGTCAAAATACTGCTTTGGTTTTTCTAGCATGTCCTGTCATTCCAGAGTGCAAGCTTTCTAGGAGGGCTTGCCTTCTTGTAGAGGACCTAGAAGAATGATCTGAGTCAGTGTTTTTTTTATGCACCCTATAAGCAAAAAATTTGTGAGCACTCAACTTCAATGTATTTTTATTTCTGAATTATGTACATATACCCCTGTACTAATATATTTGTTATAAAACATACACCAAAAAAGCCTAAAAAAAAAACGAGAGAAAGGTTAAACAAACACTATTTTTAAATTCTCTAAGTTGTTATTAAAGGTACCAAATCCATTTTCTTCCTACACCCCAATGGGTTGTGGTGCACACCCCACTTTGGAGACTACTGACCTGAGGTCTCCTGTAAAGTAGTTTAAATAAACTTTCAAGTCATCCAATAGTAACTATTTTTCTCTCTCTTTTAATGTTTTTGTTGTTTTCGTAGCTGACATTTCCACTTTTAGAAAACAGGGCATGCTACAAGGGCAAACCCCTTAGACTTTTATATCCATGTTGTGATTACAGTCCTGGCCTGACCCCAGGCCTTTGACCCACAATGGTCAGTTCTCCTTCAGGCAGTCTCACTGGAAGATGACAGCTCAAGAGCTCGGAGGGAAATCACTAAGTGATTGCCTTTAACTTAGCATTAAGAAATGAAATATTTGTATATAATATGAAAAGTGTCTATGAAGTAGGTTTATTTTTAGTTTGAGGACCCAGGTAAATGTTCAGCTCTGCTGCATGATATAAAGTCAGGTTCCACCCAAACCTCCTTTAGTTCTTGCTTTTAAAATTTCCTTCTATGTCTAGTATGCAGTCCCTAAGATCTGTCCAGCTGTGTTACAGTTTCGGCTATTAATAAATTACGTTGTCTCTTTCCAAGGATTACTATGGAATTACATTCCCTGCTCCTGCAACCTTGACAGGCAGAGATGGGAGTCTTGCTAACAACCCGTACTCAGGTGAGTGCTAGTTAAAGACGAGGATGGCATGTGAGATATGCTGGTTTCTCAGTGCATATATTCATCCTGCTGTTGTTCAAAGAGGAGTTGCTTTTCCCTTCTGTGAACAAAGAAGCGCTTCCTTGTTTCTGCTCTTGCCCTTTAGCTGTCATTGTGCAAAAATGATATTAATGCCATCCAGGATTTCAGCCAGTGGTTTTCATTCGCTGCCATCTGATTACAGCTTAAAACTGTAGCCATAGATGTTGTAGTTCCTGTAATGATGGTATTAAGTCATACTTCCTGGTAACCAGCAAAAAGAAATGCTGGTTGGGAGTGAAAAAGAAGGGATTGATGTATATCACCTCCTTGGTAAACATGTGAACATGCTGCTCTGTAGGCTGCCAGAAAATACAAGTGTTTATGGATTTTCTGCTTCATTATCACTTCTCTTGGGAAGCTATTTTGGGGTTAATAACTGAATTTCCCTTCCTACTTCTTCAATAAGGTGGCCCACGATGCAAGTCTTGCTTTCCTGGCCATCAGCTACTGTCTTCAGAACTTTGGTGGTGTGAGGAACTGGACATCTTAACTAGTCATGCTTGACAAATAAACAGACATTGGCAAAAATATGCCCATCACTGCCTGTAAATCCTAACCTGCTTTCAGCCCATGAAGCTTGGCTAAACAGGTTAACCACCAGGAGAGTCACACTTTAACCCAGCAACCATAGGCTCTCTGGCTATTTATCATGCTTCTGCTTTTAGCATGTTTTTTTGCAGTGATCTGATAGTAATGAGTCTGCTAAGACCATGTGAGATAGGTGAGTATTAGCATCTGTCTTTATCAATGGATTAGCCATGGCACAGAGTTCTGTGCCACAAACAGGCAAATATCCTGTCAGGAACAGAGACAGGGTGAGGACTTCCCATCAACAACTTCAGGCTTTCAGGTGTAGGATGTGTCCTGCTCTGTAGTTGTCTGCTTGTATTCAGAGGATTTAAATCCATTGAATTCTCCACCTTTGCAGTATCTTTGATAGCTTTTCTGATCAGTTCTTTCTTACATAGGTGATGTAACAAAATTTGGCCGTGGAGATTCTGCCTCTCCTGCTCCTGCGACCACACTGGCCCAGCCGCAGCAGAACCAGACACAGACTCACCACACGACTCAGCAGCCCTTCCTCAACCCGACCCTGCCCCCGGGGTACAGCTACACTGGGCTCCCTTACTATGCTGGAATGCCCGGTGTTCCCAGTGCATTCCAATATGGGCCAACCATGTTTGTAAGTGTGACAGCCTAAACTGAAACCCTCCCTGTGCACCACTCTGGTTTTGTTTTCTCCAGCCCAAACACTCTACATCTTGGAATTATAGAAAGGTTTGGGTTGGAAAGTATCATCAAAGATCATCTCATTCCAATCCCCCTGCCATGGGCAGGGATACCTTCCACTAGACCAAGTTGCTCAGAGACCCACCCAGACTGACCTTGAACACTTTCAGGGATGGGCCATCCACATCTTCTCTGGGCAACCTGTGCCAGTGCCTCACAACCCTCATGGTGATGAATATTTTTCTTATAACTAGTCTAAATCTACCTTCTTTCAGTTTAAAACAGCTGCCCTTTGTCCTATCACTACAGAGCCTGATAAATTTTTTTCCCATCTTTCCTATAAGCCTTCAAGTGTAGAAAGGTCTCCCCAGAGCTTTCCTTTCTCTAGGATGAACGGCCCCAACTCTCAGCCCGTCCTCATGGGAGACAGGTGCTCATTCCTATGATCATCTTCGCGACCTCTTCTGGATCTGCTCTAACAGGTCCACAGCTTCCTCATACTGAGAACCCAGAGCTGGAGTCAGTATTCAGGTGGATTCTCATTAGAATGGAATAAAGTCAGTTTCCGCAGTCTGCAGGCAATCTCCAAAAATATGCAACATGAGAAAATACCTGCAGTCCCACCCAGAAGAAAAAAAAAGTAAAAGGCCAGAGCTCATGCACTCCTGTCCAAGTTCCTGTAAATAGATGACAGCTGCAGCTTGTGGATTTGGTATTCCTGAAAGCCCTTACTAGTCTCTGGAGAGTCAAGGGCAGACCCAAAGCTGAGTCAGTGAGCTGAGAGAGCATGGAGGGAGGAGACCCCATGAAGTCAGAAAGCAGGGCCTGGAAGTCTCAGGAGGAAAGAGGTTATTTGGGAAGAGGTGCTACTCCAGGCAGAAGGGTAGATGAGGCTATTTAGGGCCCTGTAGGGATAGTATTTTATGAACAGCCTCAGGCAGGAATTTTTGTTTACTTTGATTCTGTGGTTGTTCTTCTCAGGTTTGTGGGTAAAAATTTGCTGTTTACATTCAGCACATGAAAGAAACATGCGGCCTGTTCTGAGGGAGAGCTGCACTGCAATCACAGGGACAGCTCTAGGAGAAATCCTGGGGCACAAATCCACTATAGCAAGTTAACTGCTCTAAGCAGTGCCATGCCATCTCAGTCCTCCCAACTTCAGACTCTGCTCCTGACATGAGGTGGAAGGTGCCTTTCCCACAGGCAGAGGGAGCCTGTGTCCCACATAACGATGCTTTTTGTTCCCGTCCTTTGTCCAGGTGCCTCCAGCATCGGCTAAACAGCATGGAGTCAACCTGAACACAGCGTCGACTCCCTTCCAGCAGGCGAGTGGCTACGGCCAGCATGGCTACGGCACAGGTAAGCCCTGAGCCCCTGCTTCCCCGTGAGCGCCTGCAGCACCGCTTGCACACCGTAACTCCCTGTCTTGTGCACACCGGCAGGCTACGATGACTTAACACAGGGAACGGCAGCTGGAGATTACAGCAAAGGAGGCTACAGTGGGTCATCTCAAGCACAAAACAAATCTGCTGGCACTGGACCTGGGAAAGGTAACACTTCAAGACTGGAGGTTGCTCTGGAGTGGGATTTAGTAGGGCAAACTCCCAGTGCTGTGCAGTCAACACAGCAGCCAGCTCTAAACAGGGTCATGATCCAAGCTGTTTCTCCATCTCCCTTATACAAAATGCTTTTCTAATGGCACAGTTGTTCCTTCTAAACTCCATGGTTGAACTTTGCATAAGGATTTCTGTGGCTGATGCACAGCTTGGTCCAGTTATACATCGGAGAAATGGTAAGCTGTTTCCTAAGCCAAAGCTTTCTTTGCTGAAGAATATAGTGATCCTTCAACAGTGCTGTGTTTTTGAAACTTGAGCAGGTCAGTGCTGTTGCCGAAATGATCCTCTGCCAAATCATAGCTAGATTTTAAGTTTCTTGGTAGGCACCTGAGACAGCTGTGTGTTAGGAGCAGGGTGTGCACTTTACACATCTCTGGGCTGTCTAGCTGGTGCCTGTACACCCTGTAACTCATAGCATTGTGTCATGCCTGGAAATGTTTCCTTTGTGACCATAAAAGCTGAAGACTTTATCCAGCTTTATTTTACAAAAGCTTTATTCGGCACATGCTGGTTAGATCTGAGAAGTGTATACTGGGCTGCTTAGCACTAACTGGTTCATCCTTGTGCTCAAGCAGGTACCAAGCATTTGCTGTGCATTTGAAACACCAAGTGATCACACTCTCTCTAGTGGAGAAGCAATCAAGAAAGGAGCAGTGTCCAAGGAGGGTTACAAGCTTAGAGCAGTGCCCTTGAGCCCAATCCTCTGATTCACTGAACAAAGCAACTCTTGGATTTATTATGATCCAAGTGAAATGATCAGAGGCACCCTTTATAAAACTGTGAATAAGTGTCTGAGCCACCTTGATGGCGAGTGTTTCTGAGCCTGTTGTGGCACAAGCCAGTCCGGCTGGAAGCCAGTCTGAGCCAGTGACGCTGATTCTGTCAGGGCAGAGGAGCACTGCAGACCTCACTCTTCTGTAGGCTGTGAAAGGACAAGGGCCCAGATGTATAGGAGATGCTGAGTTTCACCAGTCAGGGCACTACTGGAAAGCTCTTAAATGCTTCAATAGAGCCGAATGCACGTCTGATCCTACGGAAAAGCTGGCTTTTTGTGAGTTTCATTGAGTGCTCAGTGCAGCCAGCTGCTGCCTGGTGTGCATTAGAATCTGAGTGTTAATGGCTGGGTTGTGGACCTGAGTGATTTATCTGAGTGGGCTTTTGCGGTGGGAACAAGAAGCTGAGCCCCTTCTTTTGCTCCCATGTGGGGTGCTGTGGGTCTGAGATCATGGAGAACCAGCAGGGCGGTGCATCCCCTGAAGCTGCCACAGGTGCCAGGAGCAAAGCTTGGGATTGTGCTGGCTGGGGAGGTGACATTCTCACTGTTGGTGGCATTTCTGTTTTCCAGGTGTTTCTGTGACCTCAAGTAACACGGGTGTGCCTGATATCAGCGGCTCAGTCTATAACAAGACTCAGGTGAGGAGTGCTGGACCCTCCTCCCTCAAGGCCCAAGGCTGATGATTTCTATTCCCAGGCTGGCCAGTCCCAGGGTCAGCAGGCCATGGCATCTCTGACACTGGCTCTGTTTACTGCTGGAGTGAAGCCTCATCCTCTCTCCCACAGTTCCTGTGGTGTCTGCTCCTGACAGCAGCTGCTGGCAGAGGCTCAGTGCTCCCTGTGCCCACACTATGCCAAGCCAGCAGTGTCCTGGGTGCAAATTAAGTTTCGGGTATTAGCATTTTTAGTTAAAATAGTCCCCTAAGCAGGTGAGTTGAGAGGCTGTTTGCTTTCCATCAGAGGGACCAGGCAGTAGTGACCACCTCTAACACCTGCAGGTCCCTGTCCCACACTCTCCTGTGGCCATTGCTCAGTGTGCAGCTTCCCAGGCAAAGCAGAAAGTGCTTTGACAAGCTGTGGTGTGCATTGGGCTTATGTCCAGCTCCTGTTTCCTCCTCCCTGCGCCGTCAGCAGGGAAAGTCGGTGTCTGGCTGTGATCCATGCTTACAGGTAGGAAGCCAGCTGTCAGCTCCATGCTTAGGGGTCAAGCTTTGGCCAGCAGGAGAAAAATACTGCTGCAAGTTCCTGTGTTTTTGTTGGGCTGCCCTGGATAAGTTGAATAATTCTAGGCTGAGCCCACTCAGTGGGAGGAGGACTGATTAGGCAGCTGCTGCCATCCCATGTCCCTCTGAATGAAAAGAGGTCGGGGATAAAACCCACAATGTCTTGTGAAAATAAAAATGTCAAGAGCCATTAGTGCAGAAGTATGAGGGAGAACAGGAGCTGAAACTCATCCTCTGGTGTGCTTGCAGGTATTCAATGTGACTTGGCTTCCTCGTGGGGTAGGTGAAAGGTTCAGGTGATGTGTGTTTGGGCCAGTCTTGTTCTGGTCTGGTTGGGGCTACTCACACCAGTCTCTGACGCTGTGCCCACTGTCCCCTGTGCAGACATTCGACAAGCAGGGATTCCATGCTGGCACTCCACCTCCCTTCAGCCTGCCTTCTGCTCTCGGATCGACTGGGCCCCTGAACCCTGGTGCTGCCCCGGGGTATGCTCCAGCCCCATTTCTCCATATCCTCCCTGCACATCAGCAGCCTCATTCCCAGATGCTGCATCACCACCTTCAGCATGATGGGCAGGTGAGTCAGCCCCTTCTGCCTCTACAGAATTCCCAAGAGCACGTTGCTCCCCCATCCCAGCAGGGTCTCAGGGTGTTTGTTTCCTTCTGTTGTTTGCTTTGCTCCCCGGGAAAGGGCCTTGGCAGCAGTGGCTGTTGACCAGCTTGGGGAGGGAACCTCATGAAGTTCAGCAAGGGGAAATGCCTGTCCCTTGGGAGAAAACAGCCCCGTGCACCAGTGTATGTCAGGGACCACCCAGCTGGAAAGCAGCTCAGCAGCAAAGTCCCTGGAGGGCCTGGTGGGCATAAGTTGACCGTGAGCCATCAATGTGCCCTTGCAACAAAAAAGACCAACGGGATCCTGAGCTGCACCAGGCATGGCATTGCCAGCAGTGAAGGGAACTGATCCCTGCCCTCTGCTCAGCCCTGGTGAGGCCACAGCTGCAGCATCGTGTCAGTTCTTGGCTCCCCACTGTGGGAGAGATGTGGATATATTGGAGAGTGTCCAGTGAAGGACTGACAAAGGGGCTGGATCATGTCTCCTGTGAGGAAAGGCTCAGGGAGCTGGGACAGTTCAGCCTGGAGACCACTGAGAGGGGATCTCATCGATGTACAGAAAGGGAAGATGTAAAGAGGATGGAGCCAGGCTCCTTTTAGTGGCGTCCAGTGACAGGAACAGGGGTGAGGAGTACAAACTGGAACACAAGAGATTCCCTCTGAATATCAGAGAAAATGTTTTTGCTGGGATGGTGACCAAGCACTGCCCAGAAAGCTGGTGGAGTCTCCATCCTTGAAGTTGTCTGAAGATGGTGCTGGGCAGCTGGCTGTGGGTGATCCTGCTTGAGCAAAGGGTTTGGGCAAGATAACTCAAGAGATCCCTGCCAGCCTCAGCCAGGCTTTGACTGTGTGGAGAGTCCATCCCGCTGTGGACTGGGGAGGGATAGTTTGTGGGGTGTGAAGCCAAGGCAGGCGCTGCTGTCCCCTGTCTGTGGGAGGAGGGCAGGATGTGAGCACTTGTGCTGTGATTCTGGGGAAAAATCAAGCACCCCCTTGAAGCTTGCATGTCAGCTCTGATCTGGTTTCACCTGCATGTGTGTTTACTTTCCTAAACCCTAAATATTCCCTGAAAAAAACACTGTTCAGCCTTGGAGTCCAGTCATAGGACATGATTTTGCACTCCAAGTGTGTGACATCCTTGTCTGGTGTGCCACCTCAGCTCACCTTGGGAAAGCTCCTTTGCTGTGCCTGGCCCTGCTCCTCATTTCCCTTGTGCTTGAGCCTGTTGTGGGTGGGAGGCAGTGGGGTGGTGCATCCCCAAGCTCCTGCTTGGTGTGTCCATGGTTGCTTGGCCTGGATTGTGGGATGTAGAGATGGTGCAGGGCAGAAACAGAGCTGTTCAAGGGGAAGCATTGCTGTGCTGCTGGGTGTCAGGGCTGTCTCTGGCCATGTTGGGGTGGGCTTGTCTTCTTGGGATTGCTGGTGCTATGGCAGCTGATGCCCCTGTCTCCTTTGTTTCCCATTTCTAGGGTGGATCTGGCCAACGCAACCAGCCCAGCACCATGCAGCAAAAGTCTCAGGCTACCAAAACCTATGGCACTTCTCAATACTGGACAAACTAAATCCAAAACTGGGGAGGGGGGAGAGAATGAAAGGAGAGGAGGCAAACAAAAA
>NW_008246062.1:1705258-1707159 GCF_000691975.1 Corvus brachyrhynchos
AAAAAAGAAAAAAGAAAGTAAAAGCCGAAGCCCATTCCTGGAATTATTAGGAAAAGTTAACTGCTCAGCCAAATGTCTGTGCGGGGAGAACTGCAGCCAGCCAGCCAGCTATCCTCTGTGTGACTCGCCTGCTTCCTCTTTGAGTTGCTGTTATATGTAATATATTTATGTATGTATTTGTAAATGTAATAGAGCCTAAATGTGGTTTTCTGCATCTTGCAGCCTCTTTTATTTTCTTTGTAGGAAAACTAATTATTCATATTCCATCTGCACCAGGGCATCCTTCTTTGTTTGTTTTTTGTTTTAAGCTCTATGGGTTTTGTAACTCTGTCAGACAAAAACAAACTGCGCCTTTTTTTGGAGCTGGAGCCCTTTTATTTAATGCAGTTCTAAATTCAGACAAATAAGGAGACCTGCCCTCTAAAAAATCCAAATCAGGGTGTGTCCTGTTGGTTTGATTTTACCCCCCGGCCCCCAATATAGCTGTTATTTTAGAGGGGGAAAATAAAAGAAAAAAATGTTTTGTATGCCTTCCCCTTTCTTTCATTTCCTCCCTGCCTCCCTCTCGCTGTGGAAGACAAGCTCTTGTGGGCAGTTTCATCACTGTGGCCTTGAGCTACAGTCTCAACTTTATTTTTTTCAATTTTTTAATAATAATTAAAAAAAAAGGACAGGGTTTTATTTTTTGTTTGTGGGGGGGTTTTTTGTTGTTGGTGTTGTTTTTCTCTAGCAAGAGAGTTTGGATGGCTCAGTGTGTCCTGGAACCTCCTTTGCATCATTAGAGGCAAAAACTATGTAGCGGTTTCTTAAATAAAAGTATAAGCTGTGTCTTGTACCTCTTTTTGCCCTGAGCCACCTTCCCAGGAAAGCCAGAGCTACTGGATGGAAACTTCATCTGTCCCTCCCCACTTTTTTTAAAACAAAGACCTTGGAGGCAACTCCTGGTCCTTCTTGTCCTGCACCAGTGCGGTGAATGTTCTAGGAGTTTTAATTTCTTTATAGCCCTTCCTCCACCTAATAAAGATCTGAGCATATCACTGGTGTTTGTCTGCATTTTCAAAGGCTCCAGGAGCAGTTTAACTTCTACAGCCTGTCCCTTTCCACCTGCTCCTGCAACAGCAGCCAAGCTGGGAGGGTAAGAGCAGCAGGTGGGTTTGACAATGGTGAGTTCATCTGTGTGCTGAGAGCTCTCAGGCACCCGCAGCAGGGATGGGATCCAGGGCAGCTCCCTCCTTCCTGCCATGAGCATCCTGTCTCTGCTTTTGGTGTCTCCTGGGGTGGTGCTCTGAGTCCCTGCGAGCAGCTGGGATTGGTAAGGACGGAGCACAGCTGCAGCTCTGCCCTCTCTCTTTGCCACGAGGTCCACGGGCTCCACTGGGAGGAAGGGCAGGTGTTGACGGTTCTTGAGGGAAGTCTTCTGCCCCAGGCTTATCCTTCTGATCGTCCTGTCCCCATGTGGTAGAGGAGGTGCGTAAATGTGAAGCACACAACAGGCAAGGGGCTTTTTTTCTTTCAGGATCCATAAGAAAAAAGAAGTCTCTTTCTACCCTGTTACCAGCTCTTGGGCCCTGTGAGACCCAGTTGTCACCCTACCTTCCCCCAGCCTCTGAACGGCACAAGAACTAAAAATGGCATTCCTCTGCCCTTGCTCAGGTTTTGATGCTGGTTGAACTTCAACAGCTGCTCCAAGCCCTTGGCAGCTGCTGCCCCACTGCCACGAGCTTTGAGGCCTGAATGTCAAGGAGAGCAAAAATGTTTCTGCAGGCTGGGGCTTGTCAGCCTGTACAAGGCTGCAGTAGCAGCTGAGCCCTCACAGCAGCAGCCCCTTGTTTACCCCCTTCAAAACAGACCTCCCCAGAGCTGCCTTGACACTCTTGAGGTCTTGTTTATAGACAAGCTTG
>NW_008246062.1:1707574-1708095 GCF_000691975.1 Corvus brachyrhynchos
GTTCCACTGATGGCAGAGCTGAGGTTGCCCAGCTGCACTTGGCCATCAAGGAAAGGAGGGGAAACCCTCCTTCACAGCCTCCAGGGCTTACCCAGTGCGGGGTGGGCTGGAGCCTTTGCCCTGCCTTCAGTCCCATGCTGCTGCTGGAGGAAGCAGCTACGGGCAGTTGTGGGCAGCCCGGTGCTGTGGGGTCAGGCAGGAGCTACAGGCAGGCCAGATCCCAGACAGCACCACCGCTCCTGGTCCTATTCCCCAGTATGGAGACTCCTTTGGGAAGGCAGCTCCAAAAGGCCATCACCCTTCCTCCAACTCAGCTGTGCAGCAGAAGCACTTGGGCCCCAGCCACATTTGACTCAGCAGTTGCTGTGCTGCCATCCATACCAAGTGCAGCCAGTGCAACTCCCTGACACTTGTCCTGCTCATTTTAGCTTGACTGCAGCAGCCGGGGCACTGCAAACACCCTGCTCACCTCCTGAGCCTGCAGGGAACAGCGTGGGACAGGCAGGGCTGGCACCCGGGTG
>NW_008246062.1:1708133-1710157 GCF_000691975.1 Corvus brachyrhynchos
ACCCAGCGGTCGAACTCCTCCTCCACTGTGTCCAACCCTTTCAGGAGCACCATGCCCCTGCCCTGCCAGGGCAGAGGCCAGCAGCAGTGGTGGAGTCCTGCATCCCTGCTCCAGTCACATGAATTCATGAACAACCTTCTCACTGGTCTCCCCCTTCCTGACTTGGGAAGACTAAATATAACTGCAAAGCTCTGGCCTTTTGCCAAAGTCCTTCTCTAAATCAGTTTGTTCTTCAGTCTCAGGTGCACACAGCAGCTTTATTTTGCGATAAAAGTATAGATTATTTATGTATAAATATGCCTAGTGATACCATGGCAGCAATGAACTCATCAACAGCTGTTATACAAAGCTTTGAGTAACCCATGTGACCAGCTCAAACATGAAAGTAACAGCACGGAGATATTTTCATTTCATATTTTTATTAGTAGACAGATGTGCAGAAAAGACAAAATATAACTACTGAAGGAGAAGACAACACAAAAATGCATCAGTTAATTCTTTCTGGTAAATTATACTGAAGAAAAAAAGGAAAAGATCTGGGAGTTCAGCTAAGAAAACTACTAAGAAATCTAGTGTACCCTGCTGGTTTCAGAATGGTTGAAAACTGCATTTGAAGGGACATGTAGTTGCAAATGTAAACGCTAATATTGGCTGAAACAGAAGAAACAGGGTTAAGAAAAAACCAGAATACACAGAGCAGGTAAACATTTTTCTGCAATCTCTTAAATAGTTTCAAAAAAATCCCCTCATACTTCAGTTGTATTTCAAAAAAAGGAAACCAGCAAGTCAACAAGCAATGACACTGCACAGGACAGTGGGGAAGAGAAATTAGTCTGGTTAATGTCAGAGCTCTCAAAAGAGGTTGCTTTTTTGTCATTAAAAAAGGGTAACAGAAGAGTCATAATAATGCATCTTACAACACCAAGCTTGGAAATACAAGTCACTGGAGAGTATACAGTGAAGACGGTCAAAAGTACAAGGGAAATCCTGAAAGATGCAGTATCCTCATTTCCAACCAAGTCATCAGCAAAGCCAGTGTTGCCACACTCTGCTCCTTCACCCCCCCAGCCGCCTGAAAGCCGGAGGTTGGTGCCCCTGCCCTGGTGTGGCCCCGAGTCCAGTTCTGCAGCCGGGAGCATCAGGGGCCCATTTGCCAACCCTGGCGGTGCCCTCTCAGGGCTGGTGTGAAGCCGGGGGTGTACCACACTGTCACTAGACACAGGGGAGCCCCGCTGCCGGCTCCAAAAAGCACTTGGGGCTGAGTCAGTCCTTGCTGGAAGAAGGCTGACACCTCAGGAGGGTGCAGCTGCCTTCCCAGATAACATGCAAGCAGGAAGGCAGTCGACCGAGGGAGCGTCGGGGACGAGGAATCGCCACTGGGCTGCCTTCACTGCCTGCGGCCAGAGGGATGCACCGCCGGCGCAGGGACTGTCCCTGCAAACCCCAGCCAAGCAACATTTTGGAAACAGCTCTGCCTCCCTCACTTCATGCTGAGCTCCGAAGGCCTTCCTCTCCTCTCTCCTCTCCTCTCCTCTCCTCTCCTTTCCTCTCGCTCCGGGCAGCGCACTCGGAGCATTTGCTCAGTCTCGCCCCCGGACGAAGCCACGGAGCGGATCCAGAACAAAGCCTGTTCCCACCGGAGCACCCTCGAGGGACCGCAGCTGGTGACGTACCATGGAAAACCCTGAGATACATGGAGGGGAGGCGCAGGCTCTGGTCAGGGTGATGCCTCTGTACCTGGGGGGCCCGAGGGTCTCGCCCAAGCAGGGCCAGCACCTCCGATCTGCTCCCGGGGCTGCCAGGCCCGGCATGTGAAAGGTGAATTCAGGGCACTGCACTACAGCTGAATGAGCACCCTGCAATGGGGTGAGGGTGCTGAGGGCCCTAAGCTCTGCTAAGAGCTCCCAAAAACATGCAGGAGGCCGAGATCAGGGCACCAGCTGAAGCATACTCCTAAATAGGCTGTCAAACCCTGATTGCTGGCTTTCTTTTCCAGCCTGAAAGCACTGTGTACCCTTCTCTTG
>NW_008246062.1:1710483-1713053 GCF_000691975.1 Corvus brachyrhynchos
AAAAAAGAAAAAAAAAAAAAGAAAAAAAAAAAAAGCAACCCAGGGCTCAGTTGTACAGACCTGAAGTGTTAAGTGTTTATTTTAGGGTTCATATCACAAGCCTTTTCCAGAGACAAAGCTGATTGTGCCCTCTGGGGCTCCAGGGACCAGCTATTTCCTAACTTAGCAGGCTGAAAAGGAATACTGTACCTTTCAGTGACAACCCATCAAGCTCAACACACAGTAGCTTTACACTCTCCGCCCCACACCTTATAAAGGAAAAGCCACCACCACAAGGCTAAACGAATGTACACACGCTATTACTGTAAATGGAGCAGCTAAACCTTGGCAATTTGCTTCGTGGGGATTTTTTTTTCTTCCCAGTAAATGCAGCACTTGAGCTCCCAAAAACCCGGCTTCCAATGGGTTTGTTCCAGCTTTAAATACATTAAACATCTCAATGCAAGACTGTATTTAATTCAAGAATCTAAACAGAAGCAAACCTGTTTTGCTGTGAGCGTTTTGTAGAGAAGTGAAAAGGGGAGTTCTTTTTTAAAAAGAAATCGTAATACAGTGATGAAAGGGTTAAGAATGCAAGAATTCAGACATTCTGTGGAGGGTCTCTAAGAGGTCCATAAAAAAGGAGCGAACAGATCCATACAACAGGAGACAGCAGGAGACAAAGTTTTGTGTTGGGTTTTTTTTTTTTTCTTTTTTTTTTTTTTTTTTGACACCCCCCCCCCCTTTTTTGCTGGACTGCTGCTAGGTTACCGCTGCTCCCTTCTGGCCTGAGTCGGCAGGGCAGTACAGGGGCATAGAGGGAGCAGGTCACGACTCCTCGTTGCCAGAATCATCATCATCGTAACAGTCGGCATCCTCCTCCTCCTCATCTTCATCGTCAATGTCGTCATCGTACAAGTCGTCATAAAGCAAATCTGAACTGTTGTCATTGGAAGGCACTTTAGTTTTGATGCAGTACTCTGCCAGTGTAGTGGGGACCTTCACACCATCCTTCTCTGCCTCAGCTTTGGTAGCCAAAACCTGTTTCCTGTGGGGAGAAGGACACAGCAGGAACATAAGCAGGGCTGTGTGCCTGCGGCTCAACTCCCCACCCTCCCTCCAGGCCCTGCCCAGCCTTCCTGGCAGCTCAGGGTCGGGGGAGCTGAGGTTTGCAGGAAGCACCACAAGCAGCACTGGAAACAATTTGGTTCCTGCAGTCCCGGGCCTGGGAGCATGCCAAGGGTGTTTGCAGCACACACACACACTCAGCAACACATGAAATCAGTTATTCCACAGGGCTCCGCATTAGAGACTTGCCAGCGGCCAAAGCAAATTCCGTTCGCTACCGTGATGGTCATGGATTTCCTAGAATGATTTATTGACTCTGCTGCTGACAACTCTTCCACAGTGTGCTCAAAACTGCAATTCCCACAAGCCTTTCACAGCTCTCAGCTCCCATTGGAGAGTCAGAGCATCTGGGGCACATGGCAGCACCCCAGGACACAGGCCTGGCTGCTGCCTCCCAGCAGGGAGGAGCAGATGGCAGCCTGTCCCCTCACCCACCCACTGCTTGTCAGTCTGCCATTCCCTGTGTGGAATACACCCAGCTCTGCTGGAGCCGAGGGAGCTGCAGAATTCTCTGCACAGACAGAGCCCCGCTGGCCCCACGCAGGACCTCATCCTGCCTGCCCAGCTGGCAGAGACAATGCCAATGCAGCCTTGTGCCAGCAGTCCTGCTCCAGGCTAGGCTGTCCCTCCACAGCAGCCCTGGCCCACGTTCACATCATCCCCCTGCAGCTCCTGACGAACCATGGACTTCTGCAAGGGCAGCAATGAGCAGTGCCTCCAGCTAATCCAACCCCACACTGCAAGCCCTTGACAAATCCTGTTGATGCTCCTTTGAATTGGAGGGACAAGATTATGATTCATGCATGCTTTAAGCACAGAAATTAGTAGGATGCAGTCAGTTTGCATCACATCCCAAGCAATGCATGGCTCAAAGACAAGCAGGGACTTCGACTGGAATTTACTAGTAGCCAATAGGTTTTGCAGGGCATCACGACATATTAGTCTGAAAGAAGAACAATTTAAAGACGTATCAGTCCAGTCCTCCTGCCCCAGAAGTTTGCACTGCTTCTGTGTACTGAAAAGTCTGGAGGGACCAGAAGCATGGACTTCGAATAAGACACTGAAATTAATTTCTGAATTAAATTCTACTGCATGAAGCTGGTTTCAGCAAATTCTAGAAGCAGCCTGTTAGATAGGATTCAAAGGAGGAGCCCAGCAGCCCAGCATCACACACTGCAAAGCTTACCTTATGATTTCAGCATACTCCTTGTCTTTTCCTTTACTGTCCCTCCATTTCCTGAACATGACTGACGCATCCACATTGGCTGGAGAGAATGTGTTGGGCTCATTAAGCAAAGAGATTACACTCAGTAAGATAGTCCTGGAAGAGGTAACCACAACAGCAGAGTCAGAGCTAATGCATTCATGGATTCTGGATGCCCACAACTTCTTTAGGTATTGCATCATAAACTTGTTTAAAGTTAAGTCTTAAGCTGAGGACAGTGTTCTAAGTGAGAGCAGAT
>NW_008246062.1:1713164-1713720 GCF_000691975.1 Corvus brachyrhynchos
ATCAGCCCAGATTTCAGCTCATCTGCCCCATCCACAGATGGTGTGGGGCTGGAAACCTGCTCTGTAAGCTGATCCTGGTAGCTTGCAGCCTCCAGAAGAAAGCCAGGCTGTTTGCCTGCCACCACTATGACCCAAGGCCATCAGAATGCTGCACTGCTTTTCCCCTGCCCTGCTGGGTGGGGGGAGGCTGAGGTTGGGGCACATGTCTCCTCTCCTCAGCTCGTGCCCCATTCAGGCTGCAGCAGCAGCTCTCGAGCACAACAAGGGGAGGACAGTGGAGATGCTTTTCAAGCCCAAGAAAAGCGCCAGGGCCCAATGGGATTCAGCTGCTGGTACTAAGCAGAGCCAACATGAGCCAGTCACGTAACCCTGGCAGGCAGCAGGCAGACAGCCTTCTGGGATTTCTAGCCAGGTGCTGTGCTCTGCTGGCATTTACCAGCTGCAAACACCATCCTCTTGCCCAGAGCTTTCTCCTGCAGTTCCTAGAACCTTTGCACTTGAGAGATGCAGCCTTTGCTGCTCAGGCAGTGCCCCAGCCAGCACAAACACACACACC
>NW_008246062.1:1713757-1724758 GCF_000691975.1 Corvus brachyrhynchos
GCCAGCAACAGCTTCCCTTTCAAGTGGAAGGGACAAACAAGAGACAGGGAATAGTTCTTGAAGCACAGAATTACCTAACAGCCACCTCACAGACCTTGATTAAAGGAGACTGAGAGCCGCAGTTGCGTTTGCACTGATTTAGCGGCATGTTCAGAGCACATCTACCAGATCATGTTTCTGGGTACAATTCCAGGAAATGCCTGGTCATTTGGATACTGAGTATCTTGAAAGGTTTTGAAAATAAACACTTGTGTCTGGACAGACTGTTCAGTACAGCTATCAAGAGAGTCTTATACAATTTATTTTCTAAATTATATAATTCTGTATGAAAAGAGAACAGCAGCTCTGGAAAAAACTGTCTCATTGGACTGGAATGATGAGCATAAGAGATCATTTTCTACTTCATCTCAAGAACTCATTTAAGAGCCTTTGATTCTCTGCAAATGGGGCTGCAAAGCCAGCATGTCAGCTCCAGCATCATGCAGCAGCTTTCAAGTAGAGCAAACAAAGTCTAGGGAAGGCCAGGGACAGGAATTCATGTCTGGATTTAGCATCTGCTCTACCACACTTCCATCAACAGTGAGGAGAAGCCAATTGTCACAGTGGTGTCCAGACACCAAAGTCACTGCAAAGCTACTTAAATACACCACGGCAACTGTAGTAGAGGTGAAGCTCTCAGAGCTCTTCATTCATGTCCAGCACATCAGATCAGCTCCATCACTGCTGATATCCTTAAGAGCTGGACAGAGTCCTCTAAGTCAAACCCGGTTGCTGTGGACAAGGTACAGTAACAGAAAGGCACCCCAACATGGGGGATCTGACAGGACTAAAACCACTAAAAAAGTTCAGCCATGTGGGACTGAAAACCTCAGCACCAGACACAAACTGCATGGGCTGGATATAGGCTGAGTCTCTGGGATATTGTCAGGGATCTGTCTGCCCCTCAGACAAGGTTGCTCTAGCATGGAAGGGAAGCCAGCAGAGGATCAAGGAAACAGACTTGTTAAGGACCTTTTTTTCTTATATATCAACTGAAGAAGGCTCAGACACAGACCAATTTTGTCCCAAAGAGACATGATATAGATTGGCTGGTACCCCCAACCAGCACAGCTTTGTTGAAAAAGGATTTTTAAAAAATTCCAGCTGCTTTCCATTTTGTAGCCTCACACAGCCACCTCTAAAGGTAGGTATAGATTGGTCCAAGTGCATTTTTGCCCTCTGGTATAAAGTAAAAAGTTTTAGCCTAGGCTGCACTGACAGTCATGTTATTGCACCAAGCTGTTTGTGGAATCTGCCTAAATCTTAGGCAGCAAAAAAAGCCAAGAAAAATGGGAATCCTCAGGAAACAAAGCAATAGTGAGACAGTACATCACCTATCTGTGTACAGGTGTACCAGTATCTTGAACGCTGTTCTGAGTCCTGGCCTGTGCAGTTCAAGGACAGGGGAGACTGGGGAGTTGTGGAGAAGGACAACTAAAATGATCAGAGAGCCTCAGTCCTGAGCCTTGCCACCACACACTCAGTTCCATGGGACACAGGAAGCAGTATTTTCTGCCGAACAGCTCAGAGCTGCATTCCTTCACATTTTGCTGTGTGTTTGCTGTATTTACTTATGCCTGCCTCACCTAGCTCCCAGTGATGGGAAACTCCTTACTGATTGTGTTTAAAAAAATAAATGAGCCTGCCTGACATCCTTAGAGGCAGAAGCACAGGTGATCTCTCACGGTTGAAGAATGAAATTCTCCTCTTCAGACAGTTCAACCCTGCTGATCTGAGGGCAAACAGTCAACACTTGGCAGGATTTACAGAATTCAGCAGCTGAGGAGCAGCCCTCCCACACCTTCGGTCCCTCTGCCTCCTGACACTCTGGAGTTTTCCCAAGCCAGATGGGACCCCAGCAGGATGTGCTGCTGTTGGCACTCAGCCCAGTGGGTGATAATGGTAGCAGGCTAGCAGTGGAAGACGAGTTTTATTTTCATCTGCTGATACACTCATTTGCTGAGGAGTGTTTTGTCAAGTCACTCTTAAGCCCAAGACGTTTCAAGAGCATAAGCACCAAAAACTGCAGCTGTGGTGAGGGAGAGCAGAAATTAGAGAACAAGCTCTGTGTCAGTCTCTAGGGTTGAATATAATGAAGTACTCAACATGTATGTGTGATATATGTAATTAATGCCTAAAATTGTTTCCTAACTGTGAGTTAAGGCTTGTCACCTAGTTTATTCTTAATTTGACAGGGTCTTGTAATGAGAATGAAATTCAGCTGCTGTTTCAAAAACATGGACAGGTTAGGCCTTGAATGCCTCTGGTACTTAGCAATCCTTTGTATTTTTGGCAGGAAGAAAACCACCCAGCTGCTCACGACACCACTCAGCAGGAGAGGAGACAGACAAACAGTGGAAGGTGAACAAAAGGCAGGACTCTGCAAAGTTGCTTCTACTGGTCAGAATACTCAAAAACATCCTGTATTGGGTTTGCAGGGCCAAGCTTTGGTAGCAGGGGGGCTACAAGGGTGGCTTCTGTGAGAAGCTGCCAGAAGCTTCCTCCATGTCCAGCAGTGCCAATCCCTGGCAGCTCCAAGGTGCCACTGGTCAAGGCTGGGCCAATTGGAAAGGGTGGTAATGATAATATATTTAATAAGAAAGAAGTTATAATTGTGTCCAGAGAAGAGTGGAGTGAGAGTATGTGAGAGGGACAACCTTGCAGACACTCAGGTCAGTGTAGAAGGAAGGGCAGGAGCTACAGCCTGTGGTCAAGATGATGGTGAGGCAGCTGTGCCCCTGCAGCACAGGGAGGGCACAGGGGAGCAGAGATCCACTTGCAGCCCCTGGAGGAACCCAGGCTGGAGCAGGGAGATGCCTGAGAAGAGGCTGTGCTCCTGTGGGAGACCCATGGAGAGAGAGTAGCTCCTGCTGGAGCAGCCTGTCCTTGAAGGATTGCATCCTGTGGAAGCGTGACCCATGCTGCAGTAGTCTGGGGAGGACTACTGCCCGTGGGGCGGACTCACTTTGGAGAAGATCAGGGAGAACTGGCCTGCCGTGGGAGGGACCCCATGGCACAGCAGGGGAACGCTCCTCGTCCTTAGCAGCAGGAGAAACAATGTGTGATGAACTGACTGTAACCCCCAGTCCCCTAACCCCGTAGGAGGTAGAGCTTGGAAGGAGGGAGGGGCAGGGGGAAGGTGTTTTTAAGGTCTTATTTTACTTCTCATTATCCTGCTCTGATTTTGTTAGTAATATTTAATTAATATCTCTAATTCTAGCCTATTTTGTCTGTGATGGTGTTTGGTGAGTGACCTCTCCTGGTCCTCATCTGCTGCTGAAGAATATCAGAACAATGAACAGGTAGGTAGGGCTGGGAAGACTGGAATAGCTCAGGTGGAGTTAGGCTGGGAGCAAAAAGGTGAGCTATTTCTAGCCCCAGGCAACTTCAGGACACCTAGGAAGGGATGCAACACACAGATGGGCTCGTGATTGAGGGGTGGACCTGACCAGAGAGGCCATCACACAGGTTATCCACCAATGTGAAACTCTCTGCTGCCATGAGTGAAATATCCCTGGAATAGAGGGTGATGGCTGGGTGGCAAACTGATTGCATTCAGCCATTGCCACAAACATGCCAAGGCAAGAGCTACATGCTCACCATAGTAGAGGCAACAACAGGCTGGCTGGAAACGTATCCAGTAAACCGTGCCACTGCTCAGAACGCGATCTCAGGTCTTGAGAGATGCATTTTGTGGCGACATGGTACCCCAGAGAGAACTGAGTCAGGAAATGAGACTCATTTTCAAAATAACCTCACAAGCTCTTGGGCAAAGAAACACTGAGTGAATATATCACATCCCTTATCACCCACAAACCTCTGGAAAGACTGAGAGATGCTGAAGACTCTTAAGAGTGTTAGGTAATGGGGCACAAAAGCACAGAAGCCCCTTGGCTGGTCAACACTAGGGGATCTGCTAATCACCATGGTCCTGCCCAAACTAAGCCCTGTGGACACAACCAGGCCAGCTGGCCCAAATTAACCAAAGGGATAATTCATACCATATGACATCAGTTCAGATACAAAAGCTAAGGGAGAGAGGAGGAATGGGGGACATTTGTTACACTACAGTGTTCACTTTCTGGAGTGGCCTCTACGCGTGCTGAAGCCCTGCTTCCTGGGAAGTGGCTGAACATCGCTCACCAGTGATAAGGAGAGATTAATTTTTTTCCCCTTTGCTTATGCACACACAAGCTTTTGCTTTAGTAAACTGCTTTATCTCAACCTACAAGTTGTTTTCCATGTTATTTTCCTCTCCTCTGTCCCGCTGGTAAGTGGAGTAATAGAGCAGCTTGGTGGGCACTTGGCACCCATTACACATACTCTCCCACTAGTGCTATCTTGAAGAAGATACCAGTGACTGGGAAATGCTTGAACATTTGAGATAATTTGCCTTAGGAGTATGAAACTCTGTGAAGAGGACAGAAAGCTTGGCACTGTCAGCCCAGTACGAGGGTTCGGCACAGCACCCCAGTATGTTCAGACAGACTTGTAAGTCTGGTTCCCACTTGATTCAAGCCTGAAACCCCATAAAATCTTAAATTCCCTCCCAAACCTCTCCCAACATAGGCCTTAGGTCTTGCAGAGATGATAGGCCTTTGAGATTACCACTGAACAACATGTTCACGGTTACCTGACATTTTGAGTAGGGTTCCACCTCTCTGATGGCAGCTCTCCACTTTGTGGGTCATCTACAGGTGGGTGAAGAATTGAAATACATACATCTCCATTCTGCAAGACAGAAAAAAGCACTGAGAATAGCTTGGCTGGAGGGTGAGGTCTGATGACTCAAATCTACCACTCTGGCTGTCTTCTGAGCAGTTTAACCTCATTGATATGAACATCCCAGTGCCAGTAAAAACCAACAAGGACCAGAAATGGTTCTGAATTCTTCCTGGATCTGCTTTATACACAAGGGTTAGCCTGCAAACTGACAAAAAAACCCACTCTAAAGTCAAGAGGTTTAAAGAATGTGGCAAAGCAAGCAAAAATAATAATAATGTAACATAAAACTAAATTGGTCTCCAGAAAGCAAGTACTAGTCTCACAGTGACATAAGCTTTAATCACAGGAGACCCAAAGTAGGGTTTTTTGTGTTCCCAGTGGTAGCTTGAGTTAGCTACAGGAATTTTTGAATTGAAAGGTTTAATCACCATCTACTAGCTCAGGTATGAAAACATTACTTCTCCCAAGACACAAGGATGTTGAACAGATGGTGTGGGGCAGGTTTACACAGCTCCCCTAGGACACAGGTGTTCAAAATACCAGATGAAAAAGCAGGAGATGCTCTCTGAAGGTTTCACTGCAAATCCCTTCCAGCATGCAAGAGGAAGAATATTCTGGCAGCATATGGAAGCCATACAGCCACATAATCCTCAATATGTGTTCTACTCACCAGTGTTATGGCCTGAATACAGATTTAAAGCTCCATAACATCTATTTAAGAAAGCTGTCAACCCAATTCTCCATCAGCAACAGCACTCTGACACAACTGCTCTGTAGGAGTGCTGGAGCAGTATCCACCACAGCTGATATCCTCCACCGAGGCAGACTCCAAGGACTCATGCAGTCCCAGTGCCTTACTGCAGGATGGGATGAAGGCCTGAGGCCAGCCAGCAGATGTTGGGCTTTTCTCTCCCTTGCAGCCAGCTGTGGGGTGAATCACAAGTTCCAAGACACAGCCCCACACCTTCAGCAGGCACAGCCCCAGCTGAGGGGCAGCACTCATGCTGTCCCTTGTCACCCTGGCCCAAGGCATAGGCTGATAACAGGATCAGCTCTGTTCAGGACTCCAGGCTGGCAGCTCCCCACACACCTGATCTCACGTCCTTCCAACACTGCTGGAGCGCAGAGCAGGGCTGCTCACAGCAACAGCATCTCTGCCTTTGAGCCCAAGCCAGTGATCACAGCTACAGAGAGCAGCAGCTCACCTGGAGGGTTGTGATCCGTATCCAGATTTCAGTGGTGCATTAACCCCACCAGGTATGCTAATCTAGCAGGCCCATGTCACTTTGAAGCAGGTTTTAGTCAAGAACACAGCAATGCAGCACCTGGAGCTGCTGAATTCCAAAGGACATACTTATGCTGCTGGAACAGTTTGCTACAAGAAGGCAGTTTCCCTTTTAGGACCCCAACAGGCTTGTGAAATCTTGGAATTTTTTTAGTATCATTCCAAGGTGAAGTTAACTTTACTAATGTTAGATTATGCTCACTCTGCTCTGCTTTTACTAATAATTTCTATTAGTTTTTCCTTTAACCTTTTCCTGGGAGAATGCAATGCTGGTGGCCTGGAGGAGGTAGCACAGCACTTGGGAGAAGTTCCTGAAGCAATCAGGTCAGCAGCATGTGGACAAGCAGATACTCAGCAATATGAAGATACAGGGAAGCAAGAATGTGAGAAGTTTTCATCTTGTTGCAATCAGTGTTTACATGTTTGGAAATTGCACTGCATTAAGAGTCTGGAAATGCAAAGGTATAACAGGGCCTGATGAGATCAGCACCAGGTTCTAGGGATCAGGATAGTCAGAGGCCAAGCCTTTCCCTGCATGCATTTTTGAAAGACATAAACAAGGAGAATGGGGTATTCATCTGCCATTGAGAAACAGCCTACACTTCTATCAGGACTGAGACCTGTTATATCATAAAAATAAAGAGCAAGGGAACGCAGTTTTACCAAAATTCAATTAGATGACCCAAGTAAACTGGAGATGGGAAAAACACGCATTACTCAAGCCTCATTGCTCAGAATGGGAATGTCAGCCCCAGCCTCTCCATCTGGTCCTACCAGCAGATTCTGTAAACTGCTACTTTCTTTCACCTTCCTTGCACTAAGAGGGTTTTTTCTCCCCCCTCCTCCTGAAAAACCCTCAAACATCAAACACTTTGCTGAGATAACTCCAAATGAAACTGAGACTATCCCAGTGCCTCATCTCCATTGCTTAAATGTTGTTTCCAAAACAGCCTGCAAGCTGCTTCAGATTCCCTCAGCTACAAAAAATACTGCTACAAACACAAAGCACAAAGCTGAGAGGTCGAGTATTTGAAGAGTAAACCCAAAATACACCCATCAAGTTTTGGGTTAGTTTCTCCTCCTACCTTCAGTTGTTTCTAGCCAATTTTTCACCTTTCCTACCAGGACTGGGAGAGGGCCTTTCCAAGGCTTGTTTTTGTACATTTCATTTTGGTAACCATTTCCCACTCACCTCCTGCATGAGGATTTCCAGATTCAGAACCAACATCCACAGTATGGGTCTGCATGGGATACATAATCTGAGGATTTCAAAGTTGTCTTTATTTATAGATCAAAATTCCATGTAACTGAAACAGAGCCTTAAAGAGAAACACCGTCCTTGGCTACATGCAAGATCCTGTGCCAAGTACAAGGCCCACATCAGAAAACTGTCAGATTACTGATTTGAGGATGTCCTCAGACTTAGGGCAATCCCCTGGTTAGTCAGTAATTAAAGCTGATTACTATTCTGTTCTGCACTGAAGTTTGGCAAGGTTTCTAGCCATTTATTACTGAGCCTTCAGTGCTGCTCTCACCATGATTATTTGAAGCACACCCATTCCAAACTGGGCATTCAGCAGCAAGAACTTATCAGAAAGGGCTTTCCAAGCCCAAGCCATCAACAGAAGCCTTCATTTGTTCACAGCACAGAAGAGAATGACATTCCTGTTTTCAAGTGGGTTCAAAGGAAGCCTGCAGAACCTCACAAAAGAAAACCTGTGATAAGGTGAGAGACCTGCACCAACAGGAACATTTTGAAATCCTTTAGCTCCCAAAACTATAGAACCAGTGCTCCTTAGCAGGTTGACATTCTTCTAGGATATCCAGAAGTTCAGCTAAGATTTGGCTGACCTCCATTAAAAGTCAAGTTTTGAACCAAAACAGGCCTTCAGCCTTCAAATACAGCTCTATGGAACTGGGTGATATTGAACCAATTGCCTCTATACAGAATCATTCCTCTTCTGGACCTGCTGTGTAGTTCTATTGTGATCCAATTACCGAGAGTCCACAGCCTTGACTACCCTCTGAAAGTAATCTATACACATACTGAGTTTGAGGAAGCAGAAAACTGTCTCAAACACCCCAGAAAAAGTTATTTAAAAACACCTTACCTCATAAATGTTGGGATGCCACATTTTGGTCAGGAATCTGAAGGTAGGTGGTGAATATGGATAGTCAATAGGAAATTTAATGTGAGCCTGAAAAAAAGCAAAATATTTTAGTTATGAAACAGAACAGAAAAGACCAACAAGCAACAACTACAGTGAAAAGATTGGGAAAAAAATTCATTAAGGCTACTGAATTGCTCATTATTTAAACCAGTGCCCAAGTGGCCCCACAGCACAACTCTATGCAGTTTCTTATGAGCAAAACACTAACTGAACAAGAAAAATCAAAACACCTGGGCTGGTAATGCTCAGAAAACAAGCCAAAATGCATTTACCATATCCTAATTCAAAAAGCACTATTCAACAGCTGTTGTTGAACAGGGTAAAATATACTGGGAAAGTTTTAACTTGATAGTACTGCTGTCTTTTTGAGTTCAAAAGCAGACTAAAAAATGTTTACTAAGCTGAATAAACCTGGTTTATATTTGCCTGTACAAATATTTTAAATTACTCTTCCCATGAAGAAAAAAAAAATTGTTATGTAACTTGTGCTAGTTACTTTGCCTTTGTTTGAAAGTTAAGTTGGTCCATCCACCTGTGTTTCTAATACTACATATTTAGCCACCACAGGCATTTTTGTAGTCTCAATTTCATCTGCATCTGTTTAATAAATCAGTGCACCTTGAGAAATATTGATGGGCAATGACAGCAAACATCTTGCAGTGGTCAACAACCATCTGTGGAGCACGACTGAGTCGAGTTGGTTGTGGGAAAGCTGCAGAGATCCTAGCACCGGATATTTACTTCTCTGTGCTGTCCTGGCATTCACAGCAGCCTGAATATGGACTGATCAAGTGCCCAAAATACTTCTGTCTGGAAGGCGGACTTGCATGCTGCTTGCTGCACTGTTGAGCACAAACCCTTTCCTTGGAACTGCTCAACCCACCAAAAAGTCCCACTGCCAGCCCAATGTGGGATCTCCAGAGAAGCATCTTCTGGTCCCTCAACCACAGCCATACTCATGTGCAACTGCAAATGCAAGAAGAGATGCCAAAAGCAAGATTCACATGGTAAGAACAGAATTCCAGGCCACTCTCTTCCACTTAAATACCTAACCATGCCACTAGTTCAACAAGACAAACTATGGGAAGTTTTATTCCATAGTACAAAGAAGCAGACAACCAGATGGATTACAGAGCTGTTAGGGTACCCAGTTTCACTTACCAGCATACACCTTTGCCCCCCAAATTTTACAGGATCAGAGTGCCAGGTAGTCAAGAAAAGGTTTTCTGTTCACCTTTATGGAAGAAATTAATCAGCTCACATGGCCTTATGGTCTGTACATGCCTACTCATGACTGTATGTGGGTATGTTCCAGCAGCACTGAGTCCTCACTCCACAGTCATTTGTCACAGCACGCTCACAGCCAAGAAATTTATGATCCACTTAAACAATCCCAGTGTTTAACATCAGTTGCACAAAGTGCATTGTTCCAAGAGCAGTGAGTGTATGACTCTTGTCACCACACCCCTGCAGAAGAGAATCCTCATCACCACATACTGCTGCAGCAAGGACATGCCTTGCCCTACAACGTGCCACCCTGCACTGGGAGCAGAGCAGAGATCTACCCAGGGCAGGGCACGTTCACTCCAACTCAAGTGCTTGCAGACTCCTCCAGACACTGGGGTTTTCCAAGAAAGCCCATTCCTGTGCTTACATGCAGTTTTGTGAGATCTAAGACATAAAACAGCACAAGGACTGAGATTAAAAACGCAAGAGACAACAAAGCTCAGGGTTGAGCTACCTACAAGATTTCTAAGCAAAATCCATCTTCTCCACAGCCATAGCTTCCAGGTGACCAAAACAAAAAGCACTGTGTCAGTAGACTACCACCATTACCATGCTTATAATCCATACAGATGCTTAAAGAATGCAGGTTTCATTCTTCTCAGTAAAACCTCTCTGCTTTCAAACTGTCTAACCTTGATGGGTTTGTCTCATTAAGACCAATCCAGAAGCTGAGCCTGAGGCACCAGTATGTCCTTGTATATGATGAAGACTCATGCAGAAGCTGTAGATCCTGAATGACTGTTCTGAACTTCTAAATCCTTCTTGACAAACACAACTCTTTATTGGAAAAGGACTACCTGCCTACAATAACTAAAACTATGGAATGAGGTGTTGTGTCACATGAAGGATTCTCTTGAGCTCTAGAAACAGAAAATGCAACTGGAGAAATAAGAGACATCTTTCCTTCCCACATGCAAGCAGCTAAGAATCTAGCTTCCCTGTAATCCATCACATATTTAGAGAAAGCAGTCACATTCCATGTTGATCAGCTATTTCTAACTAGTCTGTAGCTGTTCAGCACATTGAGATGCTGTAGTGGAGCATAAAGCAAGTGAGGCTTCTCTACAAACCTGACTTCAGAGTCAAAAGCCCCCAAAACAGAAAACCTCACATTACAGGCAGGGATTTTTCCCAAACAAAAAGAGCTGTCAGGTCTCCACGGTGAGATCATCCGGAATTTGAAAGTGAAACCAAACACTTTTCCAGGCCTTTACAAACAGGTCTGAGAGAATTACCTCATCTCTTCTGCAAGAGAAACCATGGAAAGTTATGTAAGCCCACTCTGCTCTCATTGAATGCTATTTGCGTTTCTGTGTGGGTTAAGCAAGCCAAGAATTTCCAAGACAAGCTGCAAGACTGCTTGCAAAGATGCAGCAACAGCCACAATTACAGGTCATTTTTTTTCCCCACTGAAAGCCTGATTCTAAATGTGTTAAAAGAAAAAAAAGACCAAATTAAGCAATAAACTTAATTTTAAATAGAGTTCACAGAATG
>NW_008246062.1:1724772-1762060 GCF_000691975.1 Corvus brachyrhynchos
ACAGTTTCACTGATCCAAGGCAAAAAAATCTGTTAAACTCAGCCAGGCTGCTAGGAACTAGAGAGTGGCAGTTTTCAGGAAGGTTGTTGTTAGCTCAGTTACAGCCACGCAAACTAATTTAGGAGGACTAAAGATGCAGCTCGGTTCCCCCCTGCAAGTTCCAAACAGTTACTGCATCCAGCATGTGCCTGACTCCTCAGACTGAGCTTAAACAGAATAGAAATAATCCTATTTTGGTGATGATTTTAGCCAACTGCATGCCATGGCTCCTTGACATCACCGAACATACTTGATAGCTAGGAGGGTGAAGACCAGTCATCAATCAACCCATTCCTCCCTTCCCTAGTCTGTTAGTATTCATGCTTATAGTCCCTAGAAAAATAATAAACTCTTCTAAATAGTCCAGCCTGGCAGAAGATACAGCCTGTTATAAGCTTTTCCAGCTACTGCTATAAGAACTTCAACTTCCAAATTACACCACAGCACATATTTTAAGAATATTGCTACCAGCATAGCCACTTTATTTCCTATTTTACTGCTCCCCTGCATCTTCAACAGTGACTGCACTTCAGGTTCATTAATTTTCTTTAAGTTGGATAAGACAAAGCCACAGGTTCTGCTATGTATGCCAGAAAAACACACAGTCTCACTAGATCTTACGTTATGTGACTGAAAACATAAACCTAATATTTCTGCCAACCACAGAATTATTCACTGATTCAGTCACTATGAATAACTATTACAACAGCTCTGTTTCTTGAGATCTTGCCACACACTTGACTCAACACTTATACTTGGGTCACAGCTACTCCATGCAGCACTTCAGGCTCAGGGCAGAGAGGCTGGAAAACTGCCTGACGGGAAAGGACCTAAGGGAGCTGGTTGACAGTGGCTGAACATGAGCCAGCGTGTGCCCAGGTGGCCAAGAGCATCATGGCCTGGATCAGCAATAGCATGGACAGTGGGACCAACACAGGCAGGACTCTGTCCTAGCCTCAATCCTTGTTCCAGCCTAGCTGTAAATGACACTTCAGGAGTCTGACACTGATTTTTTACACCCATCTCAAGTTGACAAAACTGAGATCCCTAATTTTCAGGCAGCAAGGAAAGGAATGTTGAATCTATCCCTCCTGCCCAGTGCAGACAGGCCATGGGGGAAGCACACACATTTCCTGGAAAGCCACCGGGATCACAACTGATCTGATTTGAGGGTAATGGGGAACACCAGCAGTTTTTATAGTGGCCAGCACAAATTGCAGCTGCTTGGTGTTACTGGAAGTGCCATTTAGAGATTATTTTTATTTCAAAACATCACAAGCTTAATGCCAGCCCTTCAAAAACTGCATTAGTGAGGCCAAAGACCTTTAGCAAATTGTATTTAAGTTCAGATACAAAGGAAGTGCATTGACTTTTTAAACTATTTTGCTGTTATTTGTAATTATCTGCTACAGCCAGCCCACAGATAAGCTCCTAACAACTCTGTGCAGGTACCCCCAAGGTCTCTTACAGATCACCCACCTGCCCTAGCAGACTTGCAGACAGCACAAGGACTCCTAACTTTCCTTCTTAAGGGGCACAACCAGGCTCCCCACTGTGCTCCTGCTGACTGCTCCACACACTGAACATGCAAGAAAGGTGAGAAAAGGAACTACAGGCCACTACTGGGTTAAGTGTTCATATCTAATCCCACAAAATGCCCTTTCCTGCTTCTAGTGCATCAAACATTTATACAATTCATTTAATGGAATCTCCTCTTCCACATTAAGCCTAGATTAGTGCATGCAGTATTAAACACTATGTGCTGGAAAGCATGTTCAGTAGAGGTCAGCAGTCAGACCAGCAGCCTGTTTCTCACAGCAGTGAGGTTTAAAGCACCTTGGTATCATCCAGCTCACAACCTGTAAAACAGCATTATAGCCAGTCACACTGTATTGTCAACTGTTTGGTGAGGTAAAAATGAATGTAGGACCAACACTGCTGTTTCAGCTCCAATTATGACTTATGTCCTAAGTAATTTCTTGTGGCAGAGCTGGGTGCTAGCCTGGTACATTAAATCCAGTTATTGCTTCATTTCCCAGCAGCACTGTGTCAGTGTTTATTGACATCTGCTGTGCTTTCAGAGAACAGGAGCACATCTCTCATCCAAGATGAATGACCAGGTCACTTAAGTCTTGTGAGTCCTGAAAACTCCCTTGGTGCTGCAGTGGCAATATGAACACTAACAGCAGAAAACCCCTTATATCCTGCATTACCTGTACTGTTTCACAAGGAATTTAAATCACGAAGATCTCAATGTGAAGAATGAACTAGATCTCATGAGAAGGACATGAAGCATCTAAACAAAAAAGAAAATACAGCCAAAATACAGCAGAGCAATGATGAGTCAAGAAGTAAGGCTAGCTTACACAATCAGAGACTGGTTTGACAGGCACCAGCCCATTCTTGTTTCACACTAAATCATACCTTGAGTACATTTCCTAATTTAGTTATCTGGGGCATACTACAACATACTAAATATGTTGTTTTCAATGGAAGACTCCCTCTGGTACAAACTAGATTTCCTTTTACCAGAACTTCTTTTAACAGTAAGATGTTATTAGATATTTATCTCTCCATGTAGCAATGTTAATAGAGCTGAGATTGCTGGCAAGTCATCTAACCCAGACCAAAGCAGGTAAAGGGGCGGATTACAAAAGCACCCACCTCCACTCAGCTAACAACTGCCAGGTCTATTTCCACTGCTCTGATTGTCAGTTTGACTTTTCATGATGCAACAAAAAAAAGCTATCATTTCAACAAGTGCAGGAGATGCAGCATTCAGCAAGAGATACTGAGTTGGAAACAGTGGCATCCTGAAACAACAAAGTATTTATTCTACAACCTGCCCATTTTTACTCAACTTTTGCTCTTGTCTGCCATCTCATCACTGAAAAGGCCATTACCAGAAGCTATGTAAGACACATTGCCAAACAGAACTACTTGATCCTCTTTCACAGGGCAAGCTGCTTTACTGAGCTTTGACACAGGAGCCAAGCACTAAAGCAATTTCAGATTCCCATGAGAGAAAGCTAATGTCATATTGAGGTTTATGTAATTTCCCAGGAATTCCTATGCTGAAATATTACTAGATGCCACCCTCAATTTAACCTTCTCTCCAGGATCAGGCCTGATTTTAGGAGAAAAAAAAAAGATTCAGATGGAATATACTAGAGACTGTGACAGGCCAGATGTTAGGAGACTTCTGCCATGGCTGAAGGTCTCATGTAGAGATTGTGCTCTTGGATCTGATGCCTTCAGGCCACAGACTGTACACTGGTTTGAGATCAGGGTCACTGTGTGTGTGCTATGCACAAAGGCTATTCTGTGTGACTATTTTCCAGCCAGAAACAGATGACTCAGTTCTTATTTATATCTGTACAAACACACCAACTTCCCCATTTGTACAAAATAGGAAGAATAACTCCAAATGTGTGAAACGTAAGTTTCCCTGTGCAGCCTGATACTTGCTGAAGGAGCCAGAGATACTTGGAGATACCACATCTAAAGTTTAAACCAAATCATGCATCTCCTCTTAGGTCTTTGCTTCAGAGTAGAAGCTGGCATTTGAAATACCCTACTGCACATATAACCAGGCATGCTGCTATCTGAACTGGTAAAGCTCTAACATGAGCATAACTGTTCTAGAAACAGTTTCTGTCCACTTCAGAAAATGCAATTTTCCATCTCTTTCCATGTGTAAAAACAATAATTTTGCTGAAGGAGTGGTGGGAATATTTGAGACTGCTTATTCAAAGTATCATGGTACATTATTAGCACCTCTGGAATCACGTGTGGAAGCCCTCTACACATGTCAAGTGTTGTCATTTTGGGCATCTCTCTCCACTTGCCAGGCTTTAGGGTCCAAAAGACTGTCTCTTTTATTAAGAACTGAATTAGCCTATGACATATTCAACATCCTGCTCAATCTCACATTTTGGAATTTAACTTTACTGGGTAAGTAATTCATACCTTCTTGAAGCAGATTTACACAGGCAGATCTATGGAATGGTTGACTGTGATACAGCATGATATCCTTCACACTTACCCTGGTAATTTATCACTGGGATTGATTGACAGTGGCATTAAGGGCACCCTCAGCAAATTCACTGATGACACCAAGCTGTATAGTGCAGTCGTGCTCTGAAGGGAAGGGATGCCACCCAGGGGAACCTGGACAGGCCGGAGAGGTGGAACTGTGCAAACCTCATGAAGCTCAACAAAGCAGTGTGAGGTCCTACACCTGGATTGTGGTGCACCCACAGAGAATTGGGTGATTGAGAGCAGCCTGGCAGAGAAAGCCTGGGGGTGATGGTTGATGAGTAACTCAATGTGAGCTCACAGCCCAAAATGCCAAATGTATGCTGGGAAAAATCCAAAGGAATGTGGCCAACAGGTTGAGGGTGGTCATTGTCCCCCCTACTCTTGTGACATCCCACCTGGATTACTGCATACAGCTCTGGTGACCCCAACACAGAAAAAGACATGGAAGTGTTGGAGCAAGTCCAGAGGAGGCCACAAAGTTGCTAAGAGGACTGGAGCACCTCCCCTATGAAGACAGACTGAGAAAGTCGGGGCTGTTCAATCTGGAGAAGAAAAGGTTGTGTGGAAACCCCATAGGAACCCGCCAGTATCTGAACAGGCCTACAAGGAAGCTGGAGAGGAACTCATCATCAGGAACTGTAGATATGACAAAGAGTAATAGGCACAAACTGAAAGAGGGTAAATACAGGTTGGATATTAGGAGCAGATTCTTAACTGTGAGGGTAGTGAGACACTGGCACAGGTTGCCCAGGGAAGCTGTGGATGCCCCATCCCTGCAAGTGTTCAAGACCAGGCTGGATACGGTTTTGAGCAACCTGGTCTAGTGGGAGGTGTCCCTGCCCACAGCAGGGGGGTTGGGACTGGATGATCTTTAAGGTCCCTTCCAAACTCTTAAGGTTCTGTTACTAATTGCAGCCAAAACACATCCCAATTTTCAATAAGGCTGGACAGAGTGTCTGTGAACTCACCTACTCATTCCCACCCTTGCGCCCTTACCAAAACACAGCAGATTGTTTTGTTGCTCTGTGATGCAAGCCATACCATTTGTATCTGTTGGGTGACAAGATGTCCAAGCTAGCTAAACTAAACGTGAGAATACCCTTTCCTTCAGCCTGTTTTTACTATTTTTAGCCAATTCTTTAAACAAGTACCATTCATGAGTCAGTGAATGACTAATTGTCTTGATTCTCTTCCTATGCAAGCCAGGCTGGATGCAAGAGGAAAGCTCTCCTCAAGGGACAGCCCATCACATGTTCTGCTAAAAACACAGGGCAGGTCTTGATGCAGTCACCTCTTTCATAAGCAGCAAGGGGAAAGGCATATTTATAGCATTGTAAGTGTAAACCCTAGCAGGGTGCTGCAGTGTTACACAACTTTGCCTTTCCCAGCATGGCAGGCAGCAGCTCTCTGACGAGACTTCTCGAGCCGGCATACGAACAGCCTTTCCTTAAACAAGGCTTCTGGAAGGTGAATAGCAGCACTCAGGAACTACAGCAGAAATCTCATCTATCTCATCTGCCATGCAGAAGCCAACTAAGCACTCCTGCAGCCTTGTCACTTGTTTTTCTGCCCCTGCATTACTGATCGTAAGCCCTCCTGTTTGGAGCTGGACACAGGCAGTAAACCTAGGCAGACTGAGCAGTAGCATGCGAGTCTGCTGGACTGTACCACTTCCAAGCAAACAGCTAAATCAGCAGCACCATCTCCTAGCGTGGAGACCTAATCAGCAATGTGTTGTCTAGATGTATAACCCTATAGTGATACAACTGTATTACGCATAGCCCCTCCCAGTGTACAACCCATCTGCAAAGTGTCTCCAATCCTGCACAAGTGAAGTCTGATACATGTCCACCAGCTGTCTCCTGCCCAGCATCCTCCAGTTCACTGTGGGAGCCACCACTGTGTCAGAAGGTATTTGCTAGTGAGAAGCTTGTATTTGAGACACAAAGGAAAATATTCACATGATTGCATGATGCACCTGTCAGCTTCATTATCAGGGGCTGCACCGACCAGACCAAGTTTAAAGTTTTAGTTTGGATAAATGCATTAGCTGATACACAGCCATCCTTGCTCCTCAGGCTATTCTTTCTACAGTAACAGGTTTTCGGTGGGTATTTTTTGCTAGCGAGAAGCCAAATTAAAGAGATATTCAGCATTCTGTCATTCTTCACCTCTTTTCATCCCTGCCTTGTGCTTCAGAGGATTTGGAGGTCACAGCATTACAACCAGTGTAACATTACTATGGATATACAAGAGAAACGTACAACATTGAAGTGAAGGCTGCTAGCATTGATATTTCTACCTATGTTCCAACTAGCTGCCATGTCAGTTACTAATACAACATCCAGATAAAGTCAGAAACCTCAGTTCGCTAAAAAATCTCCTGAAAGAGCCAGCAAAAGAGAGCAAAGCAGGTTGAGTCATCTGCAGTGCAGCGTAATTGAAGGTATCATTTATACTTCTTATAAAAGCCGAACTACTGCAGCCAAATGAAGCTTGGTGCAAGAATACACAGCCTTGAAATTCAAGCTTGTATTTAATTAATTGGAACCATTATGTTTGAAGGCATACAAGGTAAGGGTAGCAGTCAGGAAGAACCACTTAAGCCTACCACAGGTTAAGAGGATTAAGGTCAAGGCAAAAAATTAATGAGACAGATGTAAGATGAGAATACATATAGTTTGGACGAAGAAAGATGGAACTTGTAGGAAAGTCAAAGGAAAGTTGTACAATTGTGTGGCCTAAAAGCAACCCTTAAAGTAGCTTTCACATAACGCAGTATTTCCTGCCTGTAAAAAGAAAGCATCTGAAAGGAAATTAGAACTCATTTAATTTTTCTTCCTGTATCTAAGCATATCATAGATATTGCTCTTGATTCAAAGTGTCATATCTGACTTAACTTTAGAAAAAATTTTTGACAGATCATGCATAAGTAGCATAACAGAGAAGATAAGACAAGATCTATGGTAGATCTACAGTCTGCTCTTAGTAAAGAACTGGGAGTGTTGATGAAAAAAAGCCCCCAAATCCAACAATGGGGAAAAAACCAGGCCAGTCTAAGGGGAGCAACAAGGTGAACTGCCATATCAGACTGACAGCAAGAGCTCTTGCAAGAGGTGCTACATTTATAAAGATTTGTAGGAAGAGGTAATATCCCAAGGGGAAAAAGAAGAGATTGACAGAACAAATTTCCTATTGTGAGACATCATTTTCTACTTAGACCCTTCTGGTATTTACCTTCTCATGACTCTTGGATAATTTATTTTTCAGCTCTGATTTTCAAGGTCTTAAACATTTAGCTGAATCCTAGAGAAACAGACAAAAAATGACCTTCCCAAGCGTTCTCATGTGTATCCAGTAGCGACACATCAACTTTGTATGTTGAAGCCTCCTCAGAAATAAGGCACGTTGCCTTCCTGCAAAGACTCATCTAAAAGCTCCTCCACCTTCTCAGTAACAGTATCATCTTGTAATTACCTGTGACTACAGAGACCACTTGTAAGAATGCACACTGTGTGTCTGATAGCTCAAGTACAGTGCTCCAACACGCTTCCACACTCAGAAAATGCAGCATCCATACAGTTAGTTTGGAAACTGGGTTCTCTTATTCCATCCAGAGAAAAATGATACCCACAAATCTGCAAAAAACTAATACTGAGCACTAGACTTGTTGTGTATGGAATAGGCAACACTACCACACCCCAAGACTGGCAAAGAACAGACAATTCATCCATACTTGTACGCTGGACAATCCCATGATGTTATTCTTTCCTGTCTAATCAGATTAATTCTTGAAAACTTAAGTCTTGATGTTGTTAGGCCGTTAGATAAGACACACTGCACCCGATACACTATATCAAATTACAGTGCAGTAATAAGCAATTTACAGCAAAAGTCAACAGTGTTTTATAAGTACAGCCCTGTCATGGGAAACCTACCACAGTTACACAATGAAGCCTGTGAACCATAAAATAACCTGTGCTGGTAATTAAAGCCTTATCTACACTAGGATGAAATACGTTGATGTTAAAAGAAAATTATTTACCCTCACTCACCATTAAATATTTTCATGACTGTTTTTTCCACCTACTAGCAAGCAATACAACAAGCTTCTAGGTGCTGATGCTTTAAGGTTCATCAGGAGTTAATAACCAGTAACCATCTCAAACAGATGATTTGGATTCAGCCATGGTACCAAGAGAATGGCTGTATTTTGATGTAAAAAAAAAATAATAATTCACTGCATGTAAAGAGATGTTACAGTGACAGATTCAGACATCTGCATGCTACTTAGAGAATACGGTTCTTCCTGCTACAGAAATGAATCCAAAGCATGACTTGGAGGAGCCTCTAGTGGTGATAAAGTAGATGTGATTATGAATTAGCAGATGCTCAAGGACAAGCTAAGAGCCTTGCTGGCATTCACATAGCCTATGGACACATGACTCCTAGTCAAGTTACCAGCAATGTGACCTGCAAGCCACACACACACACTTGGGAGCAAGCAGGATGTTTTCAATAGTGCTCAACCTACAAGTTTTGCCTTGCCTTGATTCAATAAGGGAACCAAACAGCTTGCTTCTTTGTCCTCTTCAGCTTGTATGCAAAGTTTAGTGCATGAACTGAATACAGGTATTTCCTGACAACTTGTTTAATCTCTTTCAGACTAATATTTTTTGCAGGGAAGTGGAAGCACAACATCCTGTGGCAGTGAATTCTACAGGTTTAACTGCATGCTGTGTAAAAAATCCACTTTCATTTTGACTACATACTTCATAATTGCGTTTAATGCATATTCATTGTTGAACTAGGAATGACAGTAAACCATCATCCTTCTCTTTGCCTTTTTTTGGTTTAATGCATTTCCCTAATTGTACCCCATCTCAATCATTACCTCAAGAATTCTGAAAGTTTCCTAGAATAGGGAGCGGTGTTGGTACCAGTTTTCTCCAACAAGTTATTCTGACACAGGAAGACCACTATTTTTAAATAAACTGTGTCTGTGCACACAGAAGGCAAGGATGTGTAAGCCTTGCACTGCAGAAACACATCCTTTGAGCAATTTTACAGTGATGTTAGAGCAGTATCTTCCATAGGTAACAACACTGGAGAATGTTTTGCTGCTGCAAAAGGACTTTTCTGGAGCATGAACTTTGATAGTATCAACTGGAAGCAGTTCTGTTTGAACTCCATTTGGCGAGACCAGCAGGTGTCATTAACAGTGGAATTCTTCCAATCCTGCGACCTGTTGCAGCCACACTGATGTGGCACGTAACTGGAAAGCTGCTTTCACTCTTTCAGGAGGTAACATTACCCTTTTTGGTAAGCATTAATACTAATGCAACACTTCCTTTAGCCTAGCACAAAAGAAAAGCAAAAAAACGCATTTGGCAATTTGGCTGCATCGACTCATATATCATTTAGGTTTCAGCAAGAGCCCTTACAGAACTGGAGCATCTGGCATCAGGTACTGAACGAAACAGCCAGCTTTTGTTTGTAGTTACAAGGTTCAGACGCTGAAAAAGTGTAATACTGTTTCAGCACTTTGCAACAACAATTGCAGGCTAGACGCTGTCAAAGTACTTCAGAGGTTTGCTTTTTAGCAGCCAAAAGATTTGTCTGACAACCATGGGTCTCTATCTTTCCTACACTCCTTTTGATATGCAAAGTAGAATTTCCCCCAAATCAAATAATTAATAGAACTGATGCTGATTTTTTCTTCCCCAAATACTACCAAAAGTTATACAACTGTTTGCAGAGTAACTTAGAAGTAACTTAAAAGCTTTCTACACATGATCAGCATGTTTATAGTAATTGCCAATTGTCATGGTTTGTTTTGGAAGGCTTGGATATAATGAAATAAAAAAAGTACAGTCTTTGAGGTATCCTATCCCTAGAAAATAATATATAAAATAGTAAGCATTATTTAAATTATAAAAATAAAAAATTATGTTGCTATGTTAGACCTCTGGATGAAAATTATACTGCAAAATGGCTGGAAGACAAGAAGAATTTCTTTACCCCGATGTTGCCTACAAAGGTATACTTTCACATGGTTAGAGTCTTATTCCTGCATGGAATTCATTTCCTGTAAAAAAACCCAGAAAGTTCTGCAGATGCTACTGTGGAACAAGCATACAATGATGTGCATTTAAGAGCTCTGTATGTCTTGGCAGACTTGGGGGGAGATCACAGTATTGGCTGCAATGGGAGAACACCATAAGATGACCAGCAAGGAATCAACTGTTCCTGTATCTGCTTTACTCTGTGCTGCTCTCAGCTGCTTTTCTCTATAGGAACAGCTACTGAATGGAAGTTTTAGCCAAGAAAACCTTTATGCTATGCGTTTTCAGTTTTAAACGTATCTAGCCATACAAGGGGCAATACCAGCACACGACAGCTCACAAAAAAATCCCAGGTTATGAACCCTGGTCATACTACAAAGAATTTTGAGAAACATATTGGGGGAAGTACCTACACTATAAGGGTGGAGGAATGGTGAACAACTGCATGAACTCATTCCAAGCAGCCTGCCAGAAAAATCACCCATAAAGATCCTTTTGTTCCTATTCTTGGACATCCTGTATTATTTACTAGAGCTGCTGTTCAGTCCCTCCTACCCCACCTTGGCCCAGTTTTTATTGCCTCTAAGGAATAGAATTTTTAGATAAGCAAAACTGTCTCCATCAGACACTGCAACAGCAGTGACCTTCAGCGGCACTGATGACAGTCTGAGGAGTTAAGTATCAGATTCAAGGGTCTTCTTTGCTATACTAAAAGGGTTATGCATTTCCAGATCCAGACAATTTGCCTCCACATCCTTCCAATCCCAAACTTGCCCTGTGAAAGAGACGATGAACTTTAGGAACAGCCCCATCAATACCTATAAAGTACACTAAAGTAAGGGTTTGGGTGACCTGCGTAACACACACTCACAAAAACACTCCCAAGACAGACCTCAGCCATGCCATCACACATTGTATGCATCAGGCACACAAACAGCTCAACCAACCAGCACAACTGTCTCTAAAGATCTCTACACATCTGACCTTTAACACCACACTTGCCTGCTCAGCTTTATACTGTTCTAGAGCAAATATTGATGGACCTGGTGCAACATAGAATATCCTGCAGATGTCCAAAACTACTTGGACTTTAACTGTCCCATTGGAAGCAGAGGATTACACCATGCTACTCAAAAACTTGAGTCCAACAAGCCTGCTTTTTATAATGGAAAACACCTGAAACTCAGTAACTGTCAGACTTTAAAGTACAAAGTGGTTCCATGACATGGCAGCATTCTTTCCTATGCACCAAACCCATGGACAAGGAACATCACTAGTGTCCATTTTAATGTTCACACAAGTATCACAATATTGAATTTGTTAATTTTAATTTAAATCCCCACACTGCTATAATGAACAGGCATATTTCTTGGAGTACAATAACAAAACCAACCCCCTGGGGTTTTTTTTCTTACAAAACACTTCAGTGCACCTGAACAAATCCAGAAGCAATGCTTATATATCAATATGAACATCTCCTTACTACAAAGACACTGCAGTAGCAGCAGAACTCTCCTTCCCTGCACAGCAATACTAAGCAATCACACAATGATGAGAGAACCCCTTTTAACTCCCACTTTGCACCCACTTACCAGAACAGTCATGAATACCTACTCTAATAGGACTATCTTCAGAGTTTTTTAGAAACTTAATTATCACCTTTGGCATCAATTAGGTCAGCACAAGTTGTCGCTTTCTGAAACCTGCTGGAGAAGGAGACAGCACATTTACCACTGTCATGTGAATTCAGGAGGGGAAATCAAAGCCACTACTATCCCAGGAAGTAGCAGAACTCACATATAGTATTTACGACATCATTTATTTATGTTTTCATTTCAAGTCCAATTTAGAAACAGAGGAAGTGAAAAAAATTTGTCAATAAGGATTTCCCTCTCCTAAACAGGGTACCTTCAGCTACATATTTCTTGATGATCAGTCTCTTCTCAGCCACAATGCTGCTGAAGGACTTTAAAGTGTATTAACTTCAGTCCATTATCAACATCACCGACATTAAATATATGTGTTCAAACCAAACCAGGCTTATCAGCAGGGTAAGGATCTGTCTCTCGAAGAGCCTGCAATTCAAGACACCCAATAGGGTTTCAAATTAGCATGCTATGCTTTGAAGTTGTCCTCTCCACCCCAACGAATTACCACCACAAATGGCAAGAGATTTCCTAAAAATTCCTGTTACAGAAACTATACAAGTTTTGTTCTGAAGGTTACTGTTCGGTATTCACTATGTCAAAAGAGAAGCTCTGAAAAGGATTGCTTTTCAAGGGACTTTTTGATATTTGAAGTGCTCAGGTCAGAGCTTGCCACCTTTCAGCATCAGTTAAAAAGTAAGAAATCATATAACTCATCTAGGTATTAAAAAAAAAAAAAATCAGAAGGCTTGACAAGTTATTCCCTATCTCATTTTAAGACAGGCATTGGCATTAACATGCAGCATTACCAAGAATCCTTAACCTTCCTAGCAGGATACTTGAGAGCTACACAAGTAGATGATGGTACCTACCACAGAAAGCAGAGGGAATGATAAAGACCCTTGCCTTTGACTATCACCAGCCTTCGGCTTCATGTGCTGCAAAATAAATTACATCATATTGATTTTGCTAATGTGTTCCAAATATGGTACACTTCAAACAAACCTGCAATGTAAGTTGATTAGACAACACTGACAAGCCAGTCAATGAGTCCAAGAGCAAAAGGGGAACAACATCTAATCTGTTCATGGCTTCTGCTCTAGTATCCCAGGAAACCAGCTGCAGCTGTTTGGTTCAAGTCGTGTACTATGGCAAAAATGTCTGCAATCCCACTCTAATAACCAGCATTTTCACAACTGCTAAGCAGTGTCTGTATGGCAGAGCAGCAGTTCCTCTATAGAATCTGGAGCATGAACTGCACACGCAGAAGCATGGGTACGTCTGGGGAGCCAGGACACTCCCATTGCAGAAATGTTTTTACTAGGTCATCAGACCCTACTTATCACACGAGATTTGCAGAGACATCAGTAGAAAACCCACCTCACCTGCACACAAAGTACCATAATGAAGTACAGGAGCAAGTGATATCATTGTAACACAAGTGACATGATCATTCATTTCCCTTCCTTGGAAGCACCTTGCCACCCCTTGGTCATCCAACTCAAGAGAACTTCCTTAATTTGATTGACACATTTACCCTGTTCCCAAAATGTAAACAAAAAGCATCAGATTGAATATTTTCTACATGGTAATTTAATTATTTTCTTCTTGGTAGTATATTATAGTTTCAATGTCTTGACAGCTATTAGTCTTCAGCAACTGACCTATTAGATCATTAACTTGGTCTAAATCACCTAGAATAATCAAAAATCCTAATTTATTTTAGGTACTATGTGTGCCATTTTAGTCTGTGACTTCACAGCCCTGAAGCACTTAGCTGTCTGTACAGGAAAGATTCAGAAAAGACACCAAACTGACTACCCACACTCCAGAAGGAGCATTTAGACTCCTGTATTCCTCTCAGAGGATGCATTCAGAAAGACATATTTATCCCAATATTATTTCTTTACGTGCTACACAGTTCCACTGGTACTTATCAAACTGTCTTAATGCTAAATAAAAAAAGGCTGTAGGAAAATTAAGATATATAAGGTTAACTGAGAACTATCTTCCTGCTAACATGAAAGATCAGGAGTAGTAAGTACTCTGACATTCTTAGTCAAAACACTGCAGAGACCCCAGGTGAGCCTCGGGTGTCTCAGGCAGACAGGCTGCCACTCTACATTCAGCATCTCATCTGCATTTGCTACTAACTGTATGCACAAATGCCTGTATTAATTTACAGTGAATGGCCAAACCATATTTAAAGCCTTTCTTTTGTTGTTCTTTTCCTCCCCATCAAAATACACACTGCAAGTTCAGCTGCCTTAAGTATTTTATTAAAATCTACCAGGCAGTATCAAGGGCAAAACAGTAGACTGAGCAGACAGAAGCAATTGTGATCTAGTGCATAAATCAGTATTGGAAAGGACAATAAATGACAATATGACAGTCTGATTCAAATATCAACTGTTCGGAAGTAAACTCATATTAGTGCCAAGGCCAGATCTGGATAATCTTTCAAGCTCATTTTCCACGCAGTCAGCTTCACTGTGCTGTAGCATTGTCCCAAAATGGGTTCTTTCACCCACTATGCAAGAGGCCAATCCCCACACAGATTCGATGTATTTGCAGTTCTGCACAGAAATGGGGGCTGCTGGCAAAGCCAGCACAACAACTATCAAAACCTTTCAGTATTTCTATGTTTTAGCAAACAAAGGCATTAATGTTCATTGGCTACAAGTTACATAGTTTCCTCATTAGTTACCATTTTATCTTCTATTAGTTAAATGATTCCCTCACTTCTCAGAACACACCGACTAATAAGCAATTCTCTTCTTTTGAGTCAGTGGGTTTCTTGGGCCAGTAGTCCATGAGTTGGTGGTCCTAATCTTCCCTTGCCAGAATTACTTTTCTTATTTTTCAGAATTCTACTTGCCAGAAATCTCAGTTGTTGACTTTATTAGTTTTTTCTGATCTTGGGAGTTCTGCCAAATGTCCTTGTGGCTGGTTAACTCCTGCATTCTTTGTGCCTTCTATCAGTGATACATCCTGCTTCCCAAGCTTTATTAATCTCCCTCTAGGTCTGAGATAATTGAAACATGTCAAGCCCTAAACCTTAATAAGGCTGTTCTACTGACAAATAATGTACCTTTCTAACACCTGGAGATGAGCATGAAGAGCCTGTCAACAGTGAGGAGGCACTTTAGAACAGAAAATGTTACAGTGAACTCATTAAAGCACTGAGAAAGCTCAAGGGGTACTAGATGTTGAGCACAGGTGAAAATTAGCTGTAGAAGTTGTTAAAGATGCAGCTTGGACTTGGAGATTTCAGTTCCAAGAAGGTACTGCAAAGAGCAAGTGGGATCCTTGTAAACTTTATTGTTACAGTTGTGCATGGTAGAAAGTATCCACTCTGCCACCTCATAAACTTCTATGGAACTTAATTCAAATTATCTAAAAACCTGAGACTGTGTTTAGTTTTTTCCCCACTAGTGAAGATGCCCTCCCTTCCCCAGCTGTGTTTGAACAACATCAGGTATCTTCTCAGTATCTCTGCTCACTACTTCCATGCTTTCTCTGCACCGCTGCAGACATTCGGAGTAGCAGCTATGACAATGCTCATGAGCACATCTGTGCCTGTGCACAAGCAGCTGCAGCACAGCAGCTGCTGAGGGAAACAGCAATGCACTAGGAGCTCAATGCCAAAACACTGCCAGAGCTTGTTTAGATTTACAGCATTTTAAACAAGTGAGGTCTAACAGGTACTGTAAGAGCACGTTACCAGTTACACACTGCGCTGGACAGCTCAGGGTCCCAAACAAGCACCACAGTCAATGTGTTGTCAAATCATGACAAAAGCAGCAGTTGGAATTAATATGTCAAATAGACTATTAAGAACCAGATGAATGATGACAGTGTGGGCAGCATTGCCACTGGCATTTGAACACCACAAAATCCGAAGTGTATAAACTGTTCTTTCCTATCTTATGCTCAGCTATGGGTCTGATAAATCCTCAGTATTACTGCTTAAAAACAACTTAGCATCCAAACTAGCCCTACGCAAGAAGAGAAGAACAAACTGGTGCAAGTCACAACAGAGGTTCCTCCTCCCACCCCTCCTGGCACTACTGTGCAGCCAGGTAACAAATGAGCCAGAAAGTCCCTCGTTTTTAATTTAAAAGGTTTATTTTGGAAGAAATCATCCTTTAGACCTCTATTTATAGAGTTAAATGTCAACAGTTCAGTCGCTACAATGCTAGACCAACCAGCAAGTTGAATCTTTCAGCAAGTGTGGTATTGCATGCACAGAAAAAAATCTCAACCAGGAGCCATTGGCTACTACTGAAATCCTCCACAAATGCCTGTGTTGCCTGTCCTAGAAGACCCATGGGGCAGTTCTGTGTACTGTCAGTTGTGGCTTTAGGTATTAATACTCTGCTGATAATCTGAATACTCTATCAGTACTTTTCTACTTTGGGAAGACAAAACATAGTCAGGGTTTTCCTTCCCATTCTAACACTCAGTATTATCTTGGCAGGTGTAGGGTGGGGGAATGGCAGCAGGGAAAAATAATCTAAGCAAGTTAAATTAGTGACCTGCTTGCTTGTTTAGTGATAAAGACAGCCAAGACAACAATTTTTGGCCAGACTTCATGATCATCTGATTTACAACGCACATTTTAGAATTACAGCCTCAGCAGCACATGTACCTCCATGGAGCATGTCATTAACATGTTTGACTTTTTGGAAGAGTGGAAGAAGCAAGCGCTCACCAGAAGCCAACTCTTACAGAGTCCAGTTACAGCAAAAATCACGTCACCACTCTTCAGAGTACGCCGGGCTTTCAAGAGGGCTCTAATTTACTTATATTTGCATACAATGACCTCTACAGTAACCATCGTTTCTGCAGCTCATTAAAAGCCACAAACCACTTATTGTATTTGTGGGCTGGATTAACTTTGCAGGTTCAAGAGCCCCCAGCAAGTCACAGCCTCATAGTGGATGTTACACAAGCCGTAACACATCTTACCCATAAAATACGCCAACAGCACTGACTGCCTCCTGCAAAAAGAGACAACTTTCAAAATATCCTCCCTCACTCTCATTATACAGAAGTTAACCTCATTTGAGTAGCATCCTGTTTGCTGCTCAAGTTACTCTGCAATATTTTCGGTTAGCCTCTTCCCAACCAGGCAGCATTCAAAGCACGTATTGATGTATGAAAGCAGAAAAAGAAGACTCAGATGCTAAAACTAACACCAGACCACTACCTACAAAGATGACTTTAAAAAAAAAAAAACCAAAAACCAACACCACACCAAAGATAACCAATCAAAAACCTTTGAGTCAATTAAGACTTTGCAGGACAAAGTACTTTCTCCTGCTGGCTAAATGGCCCTTGTGCTAAGTGCAAATATACTGGCAGCTTTGCTGCAGATCCAGTATATTTTATAGCTTCAAAGTGTTTCAAAACAAATTCTGGAAGACATCTACATAATTAACTATTGTTTAGTGCTGCTCAGTGAAGTTATGTCATCTTTTCAAAATAGAAAGCCTGTAGAGACACAGAGGTTGAACACTGTGGCTGTCTATAGTCTGTATTAACAGCAAGTGGGACAGCAATTCAGGTTAAAGAGCCCTGATCTTCCTCAGAGGAAAAACTGAGAAGTTGGATGCCGGGGAAGTGACCTCATGAGTATCCTAGCAATGACGTATGCACAACTTCCTTCATGTTTGCTGCAATGCTGCCCACCTTTTCAGGGTACTAAGTCTACGGACACCAGATCTCATATTTCTCATAGGGCCATAACTACTGCAGCCACCAGGATGAAAACGCTGTGATTCTGCCATCAGCATGAAAAAAAAAAATTCTCAGCAAATACAGGGCACAGTAACCTACACTGTGCACTAAGCAGTGTGTGCTGCAGAATTCGCATTCCCTGTACAGCCACTTCTGTGCTGGGCATTGCAGCCTGTATTGTAGGGGGGTTTATGCTTCTGCTCCAATCTCCAAAATAAACGTACCAGGGACCGTATCTAATTATATCTAAGGTAACACGTAGCTCGTTTGCTTTTTCACTGTGAGCAGTTAGCTTTAAACACAGCTATTGCAATATCAGATTAATGATCATGGAAGTCTGCATCACTAGTTCATTATCCTTACAGTCCAGTAGCTTAACACAAAAAGCCACAACAGCAAGATTTTTAATTTGCAAATTAAACACTGACTGATCTAACATTCTTGTACATGTTATCATAGGACATTGAAATTGCTTCCAGTGTGAAATGTTGTCTCTAAAATCACAGCTTCATCCAAGAGACAACTGACTACAGCAAACTAATGAGAAAATTCCACCAGAAAAAAAAAATGTAAAAAAGTTAGCCAATGACAAAGTGTTTATAAGGATGGGCTTTTAAGTCATCTCCCTGTTGCACTGAAAGATTTTCTGCCACAAAGACATTACTAGGCACAGAGCATGGGACAGAAACCGTTTGAGGCTACCTTCTCAACCCCTATTACAGATGTGTCCTCCAAAAATACAAGAACAAAAGTTTAAAGAGGAAAAGATCCTGCACTCTCCAGAACAGAGTAATTAATAGCTACCTAAAAGTAGCTTATCTTTCAACTTTCTGGACCCTGCTAGACCAGGAGTAACGCCATAAGCATTGCATGGGTGAGCATGACAAGCCTCGTACTTGTGAAATGCATCTCAGGAGTCAGTGCAGACTAGGGACCCACCCTTGAAAACTCCAGGTTCCAGACCCAGCATTCTCCTTATGTTTCTTCTCAGTACTGCTTGCTGACCTGCCCAACAAAAGTGACAAGAAACAAAATGCCCTGAACATGCCCTGAACACTGAGCTCTGGGAATTTAATACTGAACTCAAGGTTACAAGTAGGTATGTGTGTACAAGGCTGACTCAGAGCCTGAAATTCTGTATGTGACCACTTGTACCACACATTTCATTCAGATGATTGTCCTATTTTCCTTAAAAAAAAAAAATCCTCTAAACTGGGACACCTTGTTCAACCAGCTGGCACTGGAGCATTTGGCCCAAAGGCACTTTGCATCCTCCACCTTCTGGGGGGATGCCCTACCCTAAAGGGCATTAAGCACAGCTCTCTTCAGCTTTCCCCTTGGCATCAGGCCACCGTCCAGACAGGAACGCAAAAGCACAAGCCAGAAAACAAAAGGAGACTGACAGCTCAGAGCACAGAGCCTGGAAAAAACTGTCAGGATCAGTAACATTTCACACTGGTATGTGAGGTGATAAACAGGAGCAATGCCTCCTCCCAGCTGAGCACCTTAAGGTACAGATGCAAGTTCCTTCACTGCTGGCTGGGTTTTGGCTCTACCCCACTACGCAGCCAAGAGCCCAGGAGGTAGAAGTTTCAACAAGGGAAAGGAAGAATTCCTCAATATAAACTCACAGCCTTATAACTACATTACCTCAAAAAAACCCCAGAAGATACGGGTTTAAGTGCCATTAGTCCTGTTAGTCCCTTAAAGCTGTAGTGGGAACTAAATACATCTCCAATACTTTTGGCTGAGAGCCACATATTAAATTTCTTGGAGGAGCCATTCCCTGAGGAGGACACAGTTGTCCCCAGACAAGAGACGGCTGAACCTCTCCAAGCCCTCCAAAGCTGGGCATGTAAAATAAGTGGGGTGGCCCTCAATGCCACCTTTCCATACTGAAGTTGTTGACATTTCAGGCACCTCTGCACAATTTTAGTTCTTTACCCTACTTAACACAGATTGCTCTAAAATGGTGATAGTTACAAGGCAAGATGTATGAGATAAAAACACTGCTACAAAAGCATAGCAGGGATCATTTAATAATCCTGTATTATTCCTTAACTTTAAGTGGAACTTTGACCTTGAACAACCAAACTTGCCTAGAACAAACATCTGAGAAAGGAAGAATGTGGAATCAAAATCACAAAATGAAGGGCTCTCCAGTATCCTAACAAAGTAATGCAACCTCCAGATCAGACATCTAAAACATCTGAACACCAACTACCACTACTCCTTTATCCTTTATAATAACCTGTAAGCTCCTGTAAGAGCAGCACGGTTAAACCGCAAAGAGCAGAATGAGATCCAGCAATGCATCTCAAGTTTCCATAAAAAGGGACACAGACGCTTTGTCTACTTTGTGAAAGTGACGCTTCCTATAGCATATTCCATAGTTAGGGAAGGAGGCTATCCAGCATTCTTAAAAGCCTGGCATGTCAAGTGGGAACACAATGCAAGAGCTTTAAAGACAAAATTAAGAGAAGATCCAAGCTAAGGGCTGGCAGTGAGGCTGATTTGAGCATCCATCTGGATAAGTTCCCATTCACCATTCAGCAGTGGAAGTCTTACCAACATAAAAGCATAACAGGTCAGCACAAACAAAATTTTGAAGGTTTGATCTAGAGTTAATACACAAACCACCTGTGTTTTGCTAATTATTGCTAAGCAACATTAAGGCCCACAGTTTAGCAGAGTTCAAAAGGAATTAGGCATTGTATGGGTAATAAGAACATCCACAATTACATAGGATAAAAAAGTTTATAAAAGGATTAAAGGAATACCACACCTAGTGGTATAAGTCAGCCACTGTATCATAGAAACATTTTTCTTTCTGATTGTTTTGCTTAGTGCAGAGCACCAGAAACCATGCCCACTGTTCTAGCAACTGACAGGTAAATTGCACTAAGGATCAGATTACAAAAACCAAAATCAAACTAGATTTTACTATCTCAGGTTCAGGCTGCTCTAGTTAGCTTATACAACTGCGTATTACATTTATCTTGGAATAAAAGCAACTCAAGCCAAACTTTTGCTGATTCACATTCACAAATGCCTGCAACACATTCAACTAGAATTGAGACACTGAAGTCACAGAAGTTGATGTGACACCCTCAAAGTCAGATCATCACAACAAAACACCCAGACTACTATCACCCTGAAACACCTAAGCAAGCAATTCTCTGCTGATTTCAGTGAACAGCTACCACCTAAAGCTAAAAAAAAAAAAAAAATCCAGAAGTGTCCTAAGAGGCTTGCCTTGTCCTATTGTAAAGGGGATGAGAGAATCAAGGTCTCTGCTCACAAGAAGCTTTGCTCCAGTGGCAGGACTATTCATTTTAGAAGAGTTTAACCACTTTGACCTTATACCTTGGACTCCAATATATTGTTCTAGTCCAAGTCTGATAAAATAATTGAAGATGTACAAAACGCAAATATTTTTAGCAACCTGCTTTCCTTGCATCTACAAAAAGCTTAATTTGTCATTAGTCCCATGAAATGGCAGAGAGATTCAGACAAAGGATCTAAAATTACCAAGTCATCTCCACTGAAGTGCCAGCTACCATATGCTCTCTTCAGGAAACTCAGACTACTCCATGTAGTAGTAGTGCCTAGTTTATGAAACTTCCTATATCAAGCTTCGTTTTGACAAAAGGGTGGGTTTGACTGTACCAGGCCTATTTGGAACTTTTAGCTGTTAAACTAGTGAAAATAGAAGGATAAATACAGCAGTTCGTAACAGCAGAGCAGACCACTATAAGCACAGAATTCAAAGTGATTACATGAAGTGATCCAGGTTTCATCTCATACTCCCTCACTTTTTAATTAAATATTCTTTGCAATGATAGGAACTACTTGGAAAACATATCACTCTACTTTCAGAAGTGATTTGTAAACCTTAATCTGTTGATTGGTGTCAGATGAAGTCACAGATACGTTAAGAAGTCCTGTATCAGATAAGCACTTTCAGTGTAAAAAAACCTTGAAGGGTCAGAGGGAGATGTAATACAGGTTAAAAACTTATAAGCCAGGAAGGAGGAAAAGCCTAAACAGGTATTTTTGCCATTGCTCCTTCAGCAAAAGCTACCCACAAATAAAACACCTACCATCAGTATCTGCATTACACCAGGGACTGCAATTTCTAACATTTCAGTACTGCTGAAGCTGGTATCACTGGCCAAGGAAAACATTCCTCTAATTAGGCAAAGCTTCAGAAGTAAATCAACTATTAACTGTAGCACAGGCTTATATTACTATTACACAAAGTTAGCAGAGACTTTGCCTGTGTTGAAAAACGTGGCTAAGCAGAGATAGATGGTCGAATGACTAAATTAAATAACCAGAGCACCAAGCTGGATCTGTATCACAGAAACATCAAGTCCGCCTAGTACCCTGGCTACTACCAGCAGAGCCAAGTAGCTTTTAAACATGCAGGTAAAAAAAACCAAAACCAAACTGATAGAGTGACTGTTCCTGTATCTGCAGGGTAGGACTTTTCCTAGAAAAAAGAAGGGAATAAAGGTGATAGGAAATTAATCCTACCAGCAGTTTTCACCATTTGCTGGCCTTTGCAGCAAGAAGTAGCTTACGAGTTTTTCACTTCCATTTGAATGAAGCTTTCAACTATGACTTTTCACAAGTTACTACACAAAGAGAAGCTCAGAAACCAAGTATTAGATGAAAGGCAGAAAGAGTACACCTAGTCTTCTTCAACTTCTCTGAGCACCTGGTGTTCTGCTTAAGATTCAGTGCCTGTAGAAATACCTGTCATAGTTGGCAGTTACAAATATGCTTGTGGCAGCAGGAAAAAACTGGCTCAAATTCCACTCATTTTACTCAGTTGGGCTTTCTCTGGGCTGTGCTTTTTGTACCGAAGTGGAAGAGAATTAAGTGCTTCATGTGGGAAGCAAAAGATTAAAACTTACCAGTTTTTACCTACAGAACCACAAATCAACATGTGCAATCACAATTAGCAAAACACACGGCAACATGGCTCAATTTCTCACCATGGAAAGCACTACAGGGACCTAGAGCAATCCCCGACAGTTGCAGCGCCAGCAGTTTATCTCTGACATGGAATGCAACCCTCATACTAGTACCTGCTTGCAGGGAGGGTTTATTTTGCACTGGGATCTTGCTACAGTATTTGTATGACTACACTGAACAGCAGGGCTGCAAAATAAAGCACTCCCGTAGAACCTGAATTCACATCACATGCATCACTCACCTTTTTGGGAACAAATATACCCTGGAAGGTGTCTCCCCAGAGATCTGGCCTCATGCAGCAAGTAGGCAGCCAGGCACATTGTCATTACAAGAGAAGAACCATCGGGGTTACAACACTCAAGAATCCCACGGCTGAAAACAGCAACTTGGTGCTGTAGTCAGATCAACTCCCTGTGTAAGCCTCGAGCTGCTCATTGCTCCTGGTTCTTCTGTCAACCAGTTGCCATTACTCAATCTTAACATTTGCTTGCTATTTTCCTCAGGATATGTAAGTGACTGCAGTTGCCAAGACAACCACTTCATCAACACCAGCACCTCAGCTCATCTATCTTGGGCTTCCCTTCCATTCACCATAACTTCTAGAAAATCAGTTGCCAAAACTAGTGATTTTTGAAATCTGGCTTTTGTGGGTTTTTTTTAACTTTTAGTAGCCTTTCAGATCTTCTGTCCTAAGAATCTCAAGTTCCTGACATAGGAACTTTTTTCTAATTATACTCTCAGCAGTGAGGCCTCCTGTAAAGCTGTAAAAAGTCTGATAGCTTAAATTCCAAGGCACTGAGGTAATCACAGAGGTAAACATCCAAACCAAGTTTATGCGCACCTATGCTGTCACTTTCAGTAACTCAGAAACTGAAGTCTCCTTTGATTTTGTTACCAAGAGAAACAAAGTCATAGAAGATTTCTTAAACTCATCTAGGCCTTGAAATGCACACCCACACATATCTTTTCTAAGGAAGGTCATAGAACCTCCATAAAGCAATCAGTAAGTAGATAATCCCCATAACTATATGGATGTCTTAACTAAGTGAGGCTTAAACTGGTAAATTTTCCAGCCGTGACAGCCATGAAACCAAGGGCAAATTCAGCTAAGCTCTGCAAGCAGCCAAGTCCTAGGATGATATAATACAATTTCCAGGAATTTCTCAATAGTAAAAGTATGGCACCAAGATCCTGTAGCACTCCTCTTCCCCCAATCCATCTACCTTAGACACAAACAAGAAGGCTTCACAACTTCAATCACAACATGAGCTTTGATCAGAATTTACATTTTACAAAATATGGGATAAGCCAACAGAAGCTAAGTCAGGTCTGGTTAAGTTTTAACACCAACAAAGCTACCAGCATCTTTGTACCATCAGCACCTGAAGCCACATCAGAGCAGCTTCCCAAGTTTCTGTCCACATGGCCCTCACTGCTGTGACTCAGATTTACAGCTGCAACTGTACCAGCTTTGCATCAATTATCACGGATACAGGTGGTGGCTGAACCATGGCAACATGGGATTAAGCATGGGCTGCAAAACCAACTCTAAGCTGGGTCAGTTCACAACCGGTGTTAAGTATCATGCTGTCGCTAACAGACCTCACTGCTGTGCTTGAGACAGGTCAAATGTGCCACTGTGGCACGACAGACATACTTAAACACTACAAAATTATCTCAATGCTTTATTAGTGTGGATCTTGGTGATTTGCCATGGTTGCCACAGTATCATTGGAAAATGCCCTAAGTATTCCTTTTGCTGTACCTATTTACACAAGGTTAACAAAGTTAGAGAAGGTAAAGGCTTTATATTCTGTCTGAAACTCAAACTGTACATAGCAATCACATTAAGCTGTGAATAAACATTATTTTAGTGAATAAATATTATACAACAGCATTTATCAATGCATTTATAATTAAAGTAGTTAGAAACACCAGCTTTCCTTGTAAAAGGAAAGGTACCTGCAGGTCAGCTGTAGTTTTCTATTTAAAGTGCTTGCTAAGTGCAGAAATTGGCTTTCTGCCCATGTGTTTTAAGCTCAGTGTTGTGACATAGCCTGGGTAATTGCACTTGGGGTGACAAGCACAACAGAACTCAGAAGCATGTCAGTAATAGATTTCAAACCTCGTCTTAACTGACTGGAACCAAATCTTGCCCTGCGAATGTGCCAGCTCCATGACATGCCACACCAGGCTGCTTCCTTGGCTGTGCTGCGGAGCTCCAAGCCCTTTCACACTTCCACACTTCACATCAAATCCTACATGCTGGTTTCTCTATGCTGAGAGGCTTTATTTTGAACCTACCCTTTAAAGCACAGGAGAGAAGACCTGGGGTGGCTGTAATGGAAGCGCACAAGAGGCTGGAGCAATTAATACAGTACAAGAAAGAAATCCCAGAGGCTGGAAGTAAAAAAGCAGGGTGGCTTCGAACTCAGTGCAGGTCCCTCTGACACTTCAAACGATGAGGCAAGACAAGGGATAACTTTGCCTCCTCCAGTGAGAGGTTCACCCAGATTCTCCACAATACACTCTGAGATTTATTTGTGAAGCCTGCATAGCATACGTCTCACAAGCCTACATATCCAGGCCCTCACTTGATGGCTTTCTCTTCAGCACCAGGAATGTCCCCCTCCTCCCCCAGGTTAAGTTACACAACCCCAGCTTTATTTTTTGCTCCTAGAGAATTGCCGCAGCTGCCTCACGGACAAAGTCTGTGCAGAGGAGTTGACTTGTCACTACATCAGGCTCTGTGCTAGGGCGCTTCAAGAAACTGCTCAGGCTTTTATTTTTAAAAACTGTGAATAAGCAGAAGTTCTTATTGAAAAAAACTCTTTACTTTTGTGCTTAAGCACCCTGAAACCTATTCACTTAATTTCTTCAGCTATTCCAAAATCAAATACTGTACTTAATTGAATACTGTAAACATACATGTCGAATTTGTTTTGGAAGAAAGTTTTCCCATGAGTTATTTATGAAAAGCAGAACACTTTCTACCTACAGATTTAGTCAATTATGCTATTATAAGATATACATATTTTACATAAAAGTGTTAATTTATCCAGAATAATGACTATGAACCAGATAGAAGGCTTAATTGCTATTCACTGAATTCTCTTACTCTTGTCAAAGAACATTTTGACAAGACAAGACAAAGAATATTTTGTAAAATGCCCCATGTGTCTACAGGGCTCCTTCAATGCCAGCCCAGTGTCCTTCACGTGAGCACCTCTTACAGCCACTACAGATGATGAACAAAGCATTACAGTGGCTCTCTCATCCCGTTTATGTAGCATTCGTAGACTATTCTGGACAAGTGCCGTGCTTCACCCACACAAAGGGCCTAACAGATGACAGATTCTGGACTGTGCATCTCTTTCACCCAGTCTAACATCAGATTGTAGTGATTTGCATTCAGAGCAAATGTGACACAGCAATATTTAATAGTTTTACCAAATAAGGCTCAGATAAACACGTACCAAAGAAGGCTTGCTGGCTGCTACCTAGCAGAAGATAATGTTTGGTTGGCCATAAAAACACACAAACTTTTCTTGCAAGAAGTTGATTTCCCATAACCCTCTTATTTCAAGTTGACATTGTATAGTAACTAATCTACAAATTAAGAATCAAATTCAATGCACCAACCTAGTGTTAAAAGTGGGTTTTAGGCTCAGCCCAAATTTCGTTACCCTCAGTTTTTCTGCATTACTGCAGTTGTACAAATTATGCATCACACAAAAGTAGTCTAACAAAACTGAAGTCCCTTCTAAAAACAGGGAAACTCCAGTACCATCATTATGTTCCTCTTCCATAAAACACCTCCTTCATAGTACATTTTCTTTTTACTAGAAGGAGATCTAACAGAGTTTAGATGACAACCATACAAAACCCACTACTTACACAGAGTTTGTTCCCCCTGTACTTGGCACTGGTGAGGCCACACCTTGAGTGCCGTGTCCAGTTCTGGGCCCCTTAATTCAGGAAGGAGATTGAGGTGCTGGAGCAGGTTCACAGAAGGTCAGTGAAGCTCGTGAAGAATCTAGAGGGGAAGTCCTACGAGGAATGACTGAGGGAGCTGGGGGTATTTAGCGTCAAGAAAAGGAGGCTTGGGGTGACCTTATCGCTCTCTACAACTGCCTGACAGGAGGGTGTAGCCAGGTGAGGGCCAGGCTCTTCTCCCAGACAACCAGTGACAGGACAAGAGGACACCATCTTAAGCTGCACCAGAGCAGGTTTAGGTTGAACATTAGGAAGAATTTCTTCACAGAAATGGTGATTAGACATTGAAAAGGACTGCCCAGGGAGGTGGTGGAGTCACTGTCCCTGAAGCTGTTTAAGGAAAGACTGCATGTGGCACTCAGTGCCATGGTCTGGTTGACACAGCGGTGTTTGGTCACAGGTTGGACTTTATCTCAGAGGTCTTTTCCAACCTAATTGATTCTGTGAAACATTCTTTCTAGAGCAGAGAAGTCACTGCTCTGTATTTTGCAAGAAAAGGAAAGAAGAAACTCCAAGACTTACTTATAACCCCAGCTATGAACTAATGCAATCTGGAGAAAAAGCTACGCAATCCCAAATAAATTGGACCATGCAAGAGTTAAAGATACAACAGAACTGATGCAGATGCCAACACCTGAAGAGTTTATTTCTGTCCACTAACCTCCAGCCAGAGCTTTCCTAGATTTGCTGTAGTATAACTTACAGGCTCTCCCTAGCATCATTTTTGTTTTAAAAGCAGACACTAGCCATCTTGGAAGTACAGGGTAGATGTAGGTAGATGTTTTTCTCTTGGAAAAAAAGTATGGAGGCGGCACTTGCGGACATGGTTTAGTGGCGAACATGGTGGTGGGTGCTGGGTTGGTGGTTGCACTAATCTTAGCAGTCTTTTCCAACATTAACAATTCTATGTTTCTAAGGAGGTGAAAGTCATCCCCATGCTCAGCAAGGTCAACAGCTGCAGGGAGAAGATGAAACGAAACAAGGCTGAGACACTAGGAGCACCAATAAGGTCACATATGTTGACCTCATGTGAGCCTGCAGTCATGACTCAAGTACAGCTATTCTAGTTTAGGATGAGAGTTGAAGGAAGAGGGAGATGCCTGAGGTGGGCTTGGATTCCAAGAGATGCCAAGACAAATGAAGAGGCCTGGTGGCATGATGATGACAGGTCTTTTGTGGCCAAGCATACCGGAGCCTTCCTCCATGCCTCTGCCATTGTACACACAGAGCTGATCTCACGGGATGTGGCATTAGCTGCTTGGACAGCAGGTGAGATCCCAAGTGTGGTGCATGTGCTGAAGACATGCCCATTTGACATTTCACTGCACCCCCACGAGGGACAGGAAAGGGCAATGTTGTGCTTTGGGATGGTTACTTGTTGCAGCGGGGATTACTGCAACAAGCATATTTCAAACCAGGCCCACCACCAGCTGTAGTAGTTACTCATGGCCCTTACCCCAATCTGCCTTGATCCACCATTCAGCAATACATCCATGACTGCCAGCAGGAAACTCCCTGGCTGTGGAAGGTACCACATACCTATAGCAGCCATCCCACCATGGCTTCTCACAGCTCTTGTTGACCGCCAGCAGGTTACTTAGCTGGTTTTGTAGGCAAAATACAGTCCCTGGTTGAAGAGCCCAAGCATAAGTATATCACTTACGTTAGAGATGTGAACAAAAGTGAGCAACTTTCCCAACTAGGTGTGGGATAAGCCTGCAAGTTGGGTGAAAATTAACAGTGATTTATCCAAGCTGAACATTAAGCAGGTTGCTTTAAATCCGTGAAATTGGAGTATCAGTTCTAACAGCAACAGAACCCAGGTTTATTTCATAACACCAAGAAGGTGGCCAAGACTAGCAGATTTCTTATCCCATCCCTCCTTAGAGGTACAACTCTGATCTCTTTCCAAATGGAGCATAGTCATGGATGATATGGGTACAATACAATGTACTTAGCTATTACTGTAATTTAAAATAGATGTCCAGAATGACATATCACAGTTACTCTGCTGAGACTGGTTTTTAGCCCCTGATGAGTCTGTCCATAAACCTCTGAGGGTCAAAACCATCTTCAGTACCAAAAAAATATTCAATAGTACAGCCAGTTTCAAAATTCAAAAGCCACAAATGTCTATAGCCTCAATCAAGTCTACCCTACCTTCCTAGCTTTCCTCAGTAGTGCCACTGCCACTGTATCTCAGGCCAAAGCCATCCCAACTTCATCCACACAAATCAAAGACTGCAACCAGCAGGGGAAAAAAAAAAAAATCAGTTAAATTTCACAGAAAGTATATTAGTCAAATTTTGAAGGACATAAGCTTTCAGGCTTCTGGCAGAGACTGAGAAATGGAAATAATTCCATATGATGGTCTCAAAATTTTCATTTTTATATGCTCTAGTGGAGCTCATACAAGATCATACAGCAATATAAAATGCCTAGTTTTGTTTAAAAGTTCTTTAAAAAAAAAAAAAAAAAAAAAGAATAACAACAGGTCTTCTGTAGAGAATTGTTTAAACATGGCTGTGGTTGACTCAAGAAAGAAACAGCCACTTGACACTCAGAGAATTATACAAGAGAAGAAACATTACCACCATCCACTGAACTTGAACAGTAAGTTTTCAACAAGAGTTGTCTCTCAACATCTTTCTTGCTTAGCATTTTGAGTAACATGGACAAAGCAATGAAAAAATGAGGTTAGGCAGAAATGCCACTGAAGTGGCAATATCATTAAGAACAGACCAGGCTTGTTCCTTCCCCCTTAAGAAAAAGTGCCATGCACCTTCATCTGAAGCATCTGGGTAGGGGCATTTTGTTACCACATGAATGACAAATTAGAAGGGATTTAGATAATAGCTACAAGATACTTAAAAAGTACAGAAAAGATACTTAAAAAGTACAGCCTCTCAAGTTATACTGCTAAATGCACTGCTGAAAGGTATTCAGCTACTAAGTGTGGGTACAGTTACTCTTCTGCAGAGAAGTAACTGGGAACACAGAGATGAAATTCAGTTTTCTTCAATGCATTATAAGAAGCCCATTCTTTTAATAAAGGTGAGTGCTTTTACAGATAGTTATTCTAGCCAAGATAAGCAAACACTTGCACACCAGTGTGGTTTACATCCATGAATAAGGGGCTTATACAAGCAGACTTTATGCAAGAACAAATGTGTATTCACAGAATGTATTGTAAGTCAAAGCTACTCCACTGCATGGCTTTTGTTTTGACAAGGCCAAAGAGGGTACTGCAAAAAAGAATATTATTTCAGCTTTTACCTAGGTCTGACAGCAAAAAGTTTCTAGCTACAGAGATGTCTGAAGATTAATTTAAAACTAAAGAATTTTTGCACAATGGACAAGTATCTATCACTCAAAAAAATTGACCAAAATGACACAACTGATTAAACACTGGTCCTTGAACTGTTTCAATACTGTGGCAGAGGGTTTTACACCTTAATCTCTTCAAGTATTTTGCTACAATGAACATTAAAACATATGTTTTAAAAACTTAACTAGGATACATAACTCAGGGAAGAGTCATGGAGCTACCGCAAACATCCTTTACTGCTATCAACTTGGGTTTCTCAAACAAAAGCTATTTACCTGAATATCGAAATTAATTGTACAACTTTAAGACAACAAAGCAGTCCAAAAAAAACATATGTCAAGCTTTTAGTATTGAAACTTTAAAGAGTAAGATGCAGCCTGCCTGCCAGGCAGCCTTCTCTTTCTAAACCACAAACACTATGATGCCTCGAAGTGTCGCCCATTCAACATTCAGCCCCTTTATGTTCTTGTTGTTCTCCAGGTAGAAGCTTCAATTTAAAACAAACATCCAGGAAGTCTTGAGGTCACATTTCTTCAAGACAAGCAAGATTCCAAAATATCCTAAATACACCCTGATTTAGTAGCTCTCATTTTTCTTCTCTTTGTAAGCCACTTTGGGCAAATGCATTTTAAATATTTCAGCAACTGTGACGATAGGCCATCAATCAATCAATCTAGTTACTCTTGGCTTCAATGGTGGATACACAATGCCAAAGTTATTACTATCAAACTGGCTGGGTGAGGTGGGACATTCCCAGCAAGTCACTACCACAAAAGCTTAGCAAGATTAACTGCAATTCCCCTACCTCATAATGCTGGATAAAAACACTAAGGCTTTAAAAACGAAGCAGCATTCTGGAAATAGCTGTCTAGTTTTGTGTACATGCATGTGTGTATGTACACATCTGATCATGTGCAGCTCAAATTATAGGAGCAGCTGTGTTTATGAGTCACATCACCTCTAATCCATCCACACTGCAATGTGTAACTGCGGTATTTCCCACTTTAACACAGCTACATTTAAGTTCAACATAAAACCTCCACCATTTAGCCCATACTATTCATTATCCTGAATACCTGATGAACATGCCATAAACCACACAACAAAATTGCACATCAAAGATCAGAGTTAAGGTTCTACAAGCGTTTTTTTCTGGCATTCCCTACCCTCCAGACGCAAAATAAGCATTGTGTAGTACACCTAAAGTCCTATTAAAGAGAAGGTACCCTGTGTGAATATATTACCCTGTAAAATAGTGAGGCAGCATAAGAGTGACTTCAGAAACAGTAGGTAAAAATAAGTTTGAGCTTTTGAAAAGTTAGATGTGTAAAACCCTCAGACACCGGCATAACATCACTGCAATACTAGATCTAAAGGATTTACACACACACACCCCCCCCAAAAATTAAAAAAAAACCCCACTCTTCTAACACTACAGAGTCAAAACCTTCTGTTAATTTCTATAATATGTACTACATATAAAGCTACACGTTTTTAGTTACTATCTCTTGAACAGACAGACAAGAAGTTTCAAGAGGCACAGCTCATTCACAGTTCTTGCCTAAGAATAAAACCTAAAACTCAAGTTGTATTTCACCTTATCCAAGTGATGCCTTAGGTTTTAACTTTTATATTTTTCAAATTCTGTACTGCTTGGTCTGTGTCTCTGAAGTTTTTCCAAGGACACCAAGACTGTCCCAGGCCAAAAGTGTAAACCAAAGAGCCTCTAAAGGGGGGCAAGCTGAAGGGAAAACTGAAGCTTTAACTGGAGAATTAACCCTGCTATGCAAATGAACCAAACCTATAAAAGGGTGAAGGACTTGTGACCTGGGGTCCATCTTGGGGTCCATCTTGGCAATAGCCTCTGGCTCCCCAGGGGGTACCTTTGAAGGCCTTTCAAATAAATACCTACTTTTATTCCCTTACTCCTGTCTAGTCTCTGTTTCTAGGAGGCCTCTCAAGGCATCACAAGGACCACTGTACAAATATTAGGCAAATGAACAATTTACCGATATGGAAAGCCTTCTGTTTAATTCTAATGGGACAAAAGAGTTGGGCTGTCCTACAGCTCTCCTCTTGCTGTACAACAGGACCTGACTGCACATCATCTCCTATGTTCAGGCAGTATCAGAACTGGAAATCACTATCTGTACTTCTCAGCAAACACCTAATCCTACCTAGATCAGAGGAGCCCTAGGGAAAGGATTGGGAGCTGGCTACCACCACAACTTATCCCATTTCCTCCTGAGGATACACTGATGCACAGAACAGGCTACAGCATGGGTGAGTAGACTCTGCAGCCCAGAGGCACAGCCATCCAAAAAACTGTATGCAACTGCAGAGTGAGGAACCATCAGGTATTCCCCAGGCCTGAAAGTCTGGGATTGTATCTGTGCTTTTGATCCATGAATCGACATTGGAAGAAGTCTTTTGCCTCCTGGCCTTCTGACAGCTTGGAGGCTCCTTGGCTTTTGAGACTGAACAGAAGCTCCACAAGCCCGGAGCAAGCAGGGCTCTACTCACCTACAATTCCGTGTCCCTTTGCTGTACTAAACCACTGCTTATTAGCATCAATGATAAAGGCAACAAAAATAGATCAAATACCACAGAGAGAAACTCCATAGGACCTTGCAAAGCAGAGGCCCATGGAAGGCAGTTTTTGGGCTGAGAGTACCTCACATTTTCATCCTGGCATTAAGGATATTTTTGTGGAATTAAATGTCCTACCAGTTATATAATTCTAAGTGCTTAGAAAACTTCTATTTGCTTAAGATTTATGAGAAGTAGACTACAATACCAAACTTTTAAACATGGTGTTCATTGTTGCCATCAGTTATTGGAAAACTCTCTATCTATTTTCTGCTCTGAAATATTAACACATTTTGCAAGTTACTTTGAAATCAAATCACCTGGAAGAAGCTGAGATACAACAATACAGAACTCTACACAGCATAGGGCTAATGAATTACAAAAAACAAGGATAACAATGCCTTGACAAATATTTAGCCCCCAAATTACTTGATAAAACTAATCATAACGCTCGGTGGTTTTTTCGCCTTCCAACTGATGTGTCAAGGCTTGTTCCTTCAAGTAGGAAAAGTACCTTATGAAATAAACTGCCTTAAGAACCATGAAATAGTAACTCTAACAATGCAGTTAATTTTTCTTGTTTCCTTTCATGCTACGTATATCCATTTTAATCTACCCAGCCTGAATCACCTCTGAAGGAGTTTAGAATATTGACTTTTGGTCTACATTAAACATGCTTCTTGACACAGTGTACTTGGTCAAACCACGCTTCTGAGCAGTGCTAATGAAGTTTCTATTTGTATAATTTCTCAATTGTACCTTCCCTGAAACCCTGGCTCTCAGCACAAGAATACCATTCAACTAAAAAATTAGAATGTCTCTCTTTTTCAAAAATAACTAAAAGCTGTGTTGCTAAGGTACAAGTGCACCAAACATTCAGGACCTCAAGCAAGCCATCAGGTAACACTTTCTAATAGTCCTGTAATTATCCACTGCTTGATCAAAGCATTGGGCAGAGGTTCATCAACCTCCAGGCTCTGAAGGCTCAAGCATTAAAAAAAGACACTGGATTTCAAGACAGAGATGAATGGTCACCTGAGATGGTAAAGATTTCACCATGCACAGCCCTCAGCCATCAAGATCTATCCCAACTAGAACATATCAACACCAGATTACATCATAATAACCTTTGTTCTGGTGGTCCCCATTTATGTATCAGCTGTCAAAATTAAAGATGAAGAAGTTCTCCTGCAATGTAGCAAAGGACCCTCTCAGATGAACAGAAGATGACTATGGCAATAAAGGTGGCATTGATGAACTGCTCACACTTAGTTCTGCAGATTATGGCACATTCTGGTTTTCTGCTGCTCAGGCACTGCCTGCAAAACCAGAAAAACACATTTCCATCATTTCCAGAGCAATTCAGAACTACTACATAGCCCAATGGAACCTGACCTAAAGACCCATCCTATCACACCATGTCCTTCACAGCTGAGATAAGAAAGAAGCAATTGTCACTATCTGTGACCTGGACACAAAAGCATTTCATTCTGAGAAAAATCTTCCCTTTGTCACTCAAAAAACTCAGCAACTGAATCAGATGTAAGCAACATCTAAGACATAAAATGTCTATCCACATTTCACCCTTACACTCTGTGAGTGAGTCTGGGACCAAAAGCCAAGTTCACCTAGTGCAGTCCAATACCTGTGGCCCAACACAACTGATTCTGCTAGGACTTTAGTCAAACTGGCAATTTCTTACTGACAGCAGCTGAAGGACAGACATTTGCTCTTATCGCAACCTCTCTGAAGGACTTAACATCACTACCCCTGAACTATTTTTGCCTTGCCAGCAAGGAATGAGAGGTAACCAGTGCCTGGAATAGCTCAACTCCTTCCTTGAGGATGGCAGTCAGGAATTTAGAGGGTTGCTCAAAACATTACAAAGCTATTCAGCATGACTGGGAATACAATCACCAGGTAAGACAAAGGTTGATGTAACTTGCACTTCAGACATCCACCTTCAGCTGATCACATGGATGAGGTGGAGGGGGCTGCTGGATGATCCCTTGCTGATACAAGCTGATCTTCATGTAGTTGTTGTTCCTGGAGGCTGCTGCCCTTTCCATCTAGCTGGCAGTCCTAAACCATGAAGCACTGCAGCAGATCTGAGCATGCTATATCAGCTGATAAAATATGCTTAGATACTGTACTTGAATTTTAAGAAGCCCCTGACTTTATTATAGCCAGCATGTTGACAACCTACCATTTAAACAAACATTCAAGGGGACTTGTTCTCTGCTTCAATTTATCAGATGTTAAGAGTTACAGGACTTGCAACTGAAACCAGAATCTGCTGAAATGTTGACCCAACTTTAGACAGCAGTAGCTTCTGTCAAGGAGGTGCAGAGAGAGCACTTCCCTCATTTCAGTTTATTCAGCTAGTTCAACAACCCAGAGAGAAAGGTTGTGTTTCTCAGAGAATAAACAAGGTGCCAAAAGTTGATGTGACCAGCTCCAAGAGCTCCTGAAACACAGATCAAGCATTTGTATTCCCAATCAACCATCCCCTTTATTAAGGTCACCTTAACCACAAGTTTTCCTCAAAATATTTATGCTCTAGCTTAACTAGAAGCCTGTGTACTTCTCTAGTTCCTGCCCTTAAACTACACTTCAGGTGAAACACAATTCCCAAACTCCCACAAAGTTGAAAAAAGTTACATGCTGTAACTGCATCTTTCTAATCCTGCTTTCCTAACCTTAGTAAACTGAAAACACAAAACAAGATGAAACTAAGTATTTCATCAAGTTAACAAATCTGGAAGATGAAACACATGCAAGGTGAGCACTAGCTCAGAGCAGCATGTACTATTAATGTATTGCAGAAGTAACCCATCAAATAAAGTTAGGGTATTATTCTTATCTCTGAACGATTCCATAAGCAGAGCCTAACACATGTGAAGACCTAAGACAAAGAGAGCCAAGAATATCACTTCCCACAGGACTCCTCCCTTGGGACAGAATGAGGGCCTAAGACCACTTTTTCAGTGTCTCAGAATTCAAAATGCATAACCAAAGATCAGACACTACAAAAATCCGCCATGCAGGACTCCTCATGGAGGAAAGAGGAGACAGAAACAACACACGAGAGATTTCAGCCATGGCACTTGAAGGGAATCCCACTGCTGGGGAGGGGTGGAAGCATCATGAGACCTCATCTTCCCACTCTCAAAACAACTAGCATACCAGTTCAAAGACATCAAATACCCAAAAAGACAGCACAATCATAATGCTGAGGTAAGGCAACTAGGAGCCTTGCTTAAATCCGCACTTGTTAACACACATCACCAAATTATTTCTCAGGCAGCTTCAGCTTCTTTCCAGGAACAACTGCAAATACGCAGTCCAGAGAGCTCCCCAACCAAACAAAACTATTTCCTTCAGTCATGATTTCTTTGAAAAAAAATGGATGAGTAATATAAGTGCAGGAAGAGGTCACCAGACCATTCGGGGATGTAAAGATGACACTGTTACCAGCCAAAGACTCAAGCGACTTCCTGAATAAGTAATAATGGAGGTGAGTCTAAGAATACACCTATCACACTACATGAGTAAGCCAGCCAGCTCATTACAAAAGGCAAGCCTTATGCCAAAGCCTTCCTTTCCTTCCAAACAATGAGGCCAAACCGAACATGACTCAAATCCATCATTCCCCAAGCTACAGGTTATTTTGGTTTTGTGGAACAAAGCTCTTAAACCTTGACCTGTAGAGGCCAAGAGGCACCGAAGGTGCACGTTAGTCAAGCAAAGACATCACCCACATTTTTTTTCAGTTTGAGAGAAGCCAAAGGGCATGAAATAGGAGATGCAGGAGCCACAACTACAACAGTTAACTGCTGGAAGAAGCAAGCTCATGGAGACAATATCTTGCCAGAGATCAAGCAGATATCAAGTGCAGAGGAGTGTGCCTAATGCAACACATCTTCTGCAGGCATCAAGATTTTCCAATTGCCCATTTTAAGAAAGAAGTGCAACTCTTCCTCCTTCTCCAGTTGTTTTGATAATTTAAGTACACTCCTTTCAGTTCTTTTCTGGGATGGCTGTGACAGATTTCTTATTTGCTGTACTCACAAGAGTGGAAATAGCAACCACAAAAGTTTTTTTGTATTAACAGGAAGGCTGAGAGAGGAATTGAATCTACCTTCACCCATTATATGTTACCAGAGCCCTTTGAAGGCTGCCTTCTGAAAGTTTGGAGAGGAAGAACACAGGGGTAGAAAAACAGTTGTGCCAAACAGCCCTGAAGCCCACGGAGTTCTGATGAAAACACTGCCATTACCCTGAATTAGCCATCAATGGGTGCAGCTATCACTGGATGGCTGGGAAGCCCCTCACTTTGAAATAAATATCACAGAATCATTGAATGTTTGGGTTGGAAGGAACCTTAAAGATGATCTAGTTCCAACCCTCCTGTCATGGACAGGGACACCTTCCACTAACCCAGGGTACTCACAGCCCCATCCAACTTGGCCTTGAACACTTCCAGGGATGGGACATCTACAGCTTCTCTAGACAACCTGTTCCAGTGCCTCACCACCCTCACAATGAACAATTTCGTTCTAATATCTAAACTAAACCTACTCTCTTTCAGTTTGAACCCATTCCCCCTTGTTTCGTCCCTAAATGCTCTTGTAAATAATCTTGACCCATCTTTCCTGTAAGTTCCTTCAGGTACTGAAAGGATATGGAAATACGGGACTAGATGATCTCCAGAAGTCCCTTCCAACCGTAACAATTCTCTGAAACACACACAGAGCAGACAGGGGGCAACTTGGGGTGGAACGGGAAAACTCTCGCCCTGCCCCGAGGTTCTACAGGAGGTTCTTTGGGGCTAAAAATGAAGATTAACAGCGCAGCGG
>NW_008246062.1:1762688-1782360 GCF_000691975.1 Corvus brachyrhynchos
TCTGAGAGTATCGAGTCCAACCTCTGACCCAACAGCACCACTGTGTGCCACGTCCCGCCTTTCCTTAGACACCTCCAGAGACAGTGACTCCACCGCTCCCCTGGGCTGTCCGTTTCAATGTATAATGACCCCTCCCGTGATGAAATTCTTCCTAACGTCCAATGTAAGCCTTTCCTGGCACAACTTGAGACATTAAGCCATTAGTAAATGCCCAAAGGAGGGCAGTGATGATGGTGAAGGGTCTGGAGGGGAAGCCGTGTGAGGAGTGGCTGAGGTCACTTTGTCTGTTCAGCCAGGAGACCAGGAGACTGAGGGGAGACCTCATCACAGTTACAACTTCATTGTGAGGAGAAGAGGAGGGGCAGACACTGATCTCTGTGGTGACCAGTGACAGGACCTGAGGGAGGGCATCAAGCTGTGTCAGGAGAGGGTTAGGCTGGATATCAGGAAAGAGTTTTTCACCAGTTTTTCACTGGAACAGGCTCCCCAAGGAAGGGGACACAACACCAAGCCTGACACAGTTCAAGAAGCATTTGGACAATTCTCTCAGGCACAGTGTTTGACTCTTGGAGAGCCCTGTGAAGTGCCAGGAGCTGGACTTGATTATTCTGATGGGTCCCTTCCAACTCAGCGTATTCTGCGATTCCGTGATTCTACATCCCCTCATCCTGTCCCTGGTTGCCTGGCAGAAGAAATTGACCCCCAGTTACACCCTCCTGTCAGAGAGTTGCAGACAGTGATAAGGTCCCCCTAAGCCTCCTCTTCTCCAGGCTAAACACCCTCATTTCCCTCAGCCGCTCCTCACAGGATATGGACTCCAGACGCTTCACCAGTTCCACTGCCCCTCTCTGAACTTGCTCCAGCACCTCAATCTCCTTCCTGGATTGAGGAGCCCAGAACTGGACACAGCACTTGAGGTGACTCGCCAGTGCCAAGTACAGGGGAAGAATCATTTCCTTAATCCTGCTGCTTTTATTAGTATTGATCCAAGCCAGGATACCATTGGCCTTCTTGCCCACCTGGGGACACTGCTGTTGTCTCATGTTCAGCTGTTGTTGAGCAGTCCCCAGGTCCTTTCCCACTCGGCAGCTTTCCAGCCATTCTGCCCCCAAACCTGGAGCTGCAGGGGTTGTTGTGACCCAGGGACAGGACCTGGCACTTGGCCTTATTGAACCTCACACAATTGGTCCATCCATCCAGCCTGTCCAGATAGTCACAGGTTATGAGTGGGTACAACAGGGCATGGTTGGCCCACTGACAGGCACCCATGGTGACAAACCACATGGTTTTTACAGAGCATATTTTTGAGGAGTGAACTCACATGACTCAGGGGCCCATAAAAATCCTGCAGCAGTTCCCAAGCTGCAGTAGGATACAAATAGGCAGCTGCCATCCCTCACCCCAAAACGTTGTTCTCAAATTCTCCACAGATGTGTGATGTGGTCACACCAGAACATGCCATTTCCAGCCTTCCTCCCATTCCCTGGCTTGGCTAAGGGTGAAAAATGCTTGCAAAAGTGTAGAGATATATCAACCAGTAAACATGAGCCAGCACCCCTTCTTAGTGAGTATTTAATGAATAACTTTAGAAATATTCATTAAAAAAAAAAAAAAAAATAAAAATAACAGTAATTGTCCGGGAGGAGGATGACCCATTTCTGCTTGGCATTTCTTTCATGCTTCTACATATCTCAGGGCTTAGGCCACCTCACAGAGGCACCTGATCCTTGGACAAACAGGCTGGATGATGTGTCCCATTATCCCTACGTCATTACACAGCTTTAACCTTCTTCTTTGCCCCCATGACCTCCCATGCTTTCCCATCCCGATGACCACCCTGTAGGCATGGGTGACCGCTGGATCAATCTCCTGCCTTTTCTAAAGCCATGGACTTTCCCAAAGGGACAGGACTGACAGCCAGGGCTCCCTGTGTTGGTGGAAAGTCATTCAGCTGGGGCAGCCTGCACTTAAGGGGGACCTTGAAGTCTCTCCCTGACCCTTGGCAGCCTTGGCTCTGGCTCCTTCTCCAGACCTTGGCCCAGGGAGTAGAGCAGAAAGCAGATGGTTTTCCCCAAGCTCCCAGGACAAATTTGCTGTTTCCCAGTGAAAAGCAAGGCATCCTCCCCCTTGTCCCTGAGACTGCTCTGCTTGCCCTTCTCCTGCCTCTTGAGCTTTCCCCAGAGTCGTCCCCAAAGGTGGTGACTCTGGGGAAAACCTCTTCCAAGCTCCCCTACTGCTGGCAGTGGTACCCATTCCAGGGCTTGTGATTGCCTCCAGGCTATAAAATACTCCAGCCCTTGCACAATCCCAGCTCACCCTGGACAATGTCCCTGTGGGGACTGGTATCAATTTTCTCATGAGCTGGGATGAGTTCTTGCTCAGTGCCACAGGAGTAATATGGAGGAACATCCCTCGTCCATCTGCATCTTGCCTGACTGCTGAAATAAAGTGCGTGCTCTCCTGCAAGGACAGGTAAGCCACTGACAGAGCTCAGTGGCTATGGCTCACTCTTTACCACGTTGGAGTGAGCTCAGATTTACTGCTTAATTCAGCTCTCACTTCCTCAGCAGGGGGCTGGAGGGCTGGATCATGAAACACTGTTTGTCAGAGAAGCTCCTTGGAGACTGGGCAGTACCATGCTGTGTGTGTTTTCTGGTGGAAGTTCGATCCCATGTTCTTTTTATTTATGTCAGTGGAATAGAACAGAAAAGAATTTACTATTTCTGTTGGAAGGGACTACAGCAATCATCCAGTTCAACTGCCTGACCAATTGAGGGCTGACCGAAAGTTCAAGAATGTTGTTCAGGGTATTATCCAAATGTCCCTTAAACACTAAGAGGCTGGGGACATTGGCCATCTCACCAGGAAGCCTGTTCCCATGTCTGTCCACCCACTCTGCAAAGAAAGGCTTCCTTTCTTTCCTGTCAAGTCTAAACCTCTCCTGGCACATCTTTGAACCATTTCCACGCGTCCTATCACTGGATACCAGACAGAGCTCAGTATTTCCCTCTCCATGTCCCCTCCTCAGGAATCTGTAGAGAGCATTACCCTGAGCCCTCTTTCTCCAAACTAGACAAGCCCAAAGTCCTCAGCTGCTCCTCAAAGGACATTCTTCCAGCCTTTTCACCACCTTTGTTGCACTCCTTAGGACATATTTACGGATCTTCGCATCCTTCTTAAATTGTCTGTAGTTGATGGACATAACACATGCTGTGACTTCCGTGCTGATGCCAGCCAGCAAAGACCTGCTCTGTTAATAGGGCTTGCTGGTAAAACATGGATTTGCCCATGCTGAGAGAAAAATGTACAGGAGCCGAGCTCTTTTAGTATTGCACTGTCCTCTAAACATCTTTTCTTGCAGCCAGCCTCCAGCACAGGCTTTGTCTGAGCCCGCCGAATGCTGGAAGAGATGGGAGAAGCAAAGTTTGGAGTTATTCAGGATTTATCTCCGCCTGCTGCCTGTCTTGAATGTTAACACAAGATGTAATCATGCAAGGCAGAAAGCAAAGCAAACCCTGGTGTATTCAAGAGAGCAGACTGCAAATTTTCCATCGGGTCTGCTTTTAGAAAGAATATTGGTCTTTTTCCCTCTGATTTTTTTTTCCCTCTCCTGCAAAAACATTCAGCACCCAAAGAAAATAGAAACTGTTGAAGCAACAGAGCATTTTGAAGCCTGTGCAGCCTGACAGCCCCCTCCAAGGCTCCTGCCTGCATTTCTGCCTGTGCTTCCAGGGAGGCTCAGCTGCTCTGCCTGGTGTCCCCTTCCCTGAGCCAAGGCTGCCCTTAGGCTAGCATAACTTTTTTGATTCGTCATATGGCATTTCTCCTCTCTAATAATCTCTGATATATCATAATGAAACGGTGAAGCCTTCTCCTCCTTCAGCTGCTCTCCCATGGATGGTCACTGCTTGCCTGCAAGCAGGGCTCTACATGGGGTGTGCTCTGCCACAAACAGTATTGTTCCTTCTTCTGTTTTCTTTTATTTTCACCTGAATGAATCAGTTTGTTCTTTGGGGTCAGAGAACAAGAAATTTCGTCTGATATAGGAACATGGGCTCCAGGAAGGGAAAGTCTCACTGGCAGAGGAGGAGGCTACACATGCCATTAATCCAGTCCTCAAGAACTTGTCACTATAAACTGGACCTCAAGCTGCCACCAGTGCAATAGGTTAAATCTGGTTGAAAACTTCTCTCTAAGTCCTTTCTGCTTTGTTCTTATCTGCTGCTTTTAATATCTCTCTTCCTCATTTCTTTCTTTTTTCCTGTGAGCCATGTTCCTGAAGGATGACAATCTGAGAGTTAACTCCTTTGCTTAGCAACAGCAGAAGCTTTGAAAATGCAAACCTGTCTTGGTGTCACATTAGAGGGTTACTGCTCCATGAGCTGTCAGAGAGAGAGGACAAGAGGTGGGAAGATGTGGGACTGCCTGTGTGACTCCATTCTTAGGACAGAATCCTGTCACATGATACTTTTCTCTGCTTTATCTAACTTCTTTCCTGAGTGGCTCAAAGGATGAGATACCTGCTCCTTACCCAGGGGAACTGGATTCACCTGAGATAAAAGAAAATATCATTGACAGCATCAACACCATCAACATAATTTCCTCTCCTCCTGCCTCCTCTCTACTCCTGTGCTTTGGTAAAACCATCAGGAGGGATCCTGGGGATTCACGGCTGGACTTTAACACCTTCTTACCCCCAGCAAGTCAGATAGTGAAGTGATGAAGAAGATCAGGCAGGGGGTAGGAGTTCTGCTTAGCTTACAACTACCCCACCAGGAGCCCTTTGTAGCTCAAAGAGCAAGCAGCTGTTCCTTGGACTTTACTGAAACAGAGCAGGACACCTGGAGGTCCATCTCATCACTGTCCTGTCCCAAAGCTGGTTCTAAACAGCCTAAGACATATTTGTCCGACCAGTTCTTTAGTATTTGTTCTTCAGACTGCCCAAAGTGGAAATTCACGTGCTCCTAGGTCAATGTGGCTCAGCTCTGCACTCAGCTCCCCTTCCTGTTAGAGAGCTGATAGGTCTCCCTCCTGCTCAAATCTTACCCTGTTTTTTCTTGCCAAGACCACTGTAGGGATATGGAAGACAGAGAGAGAGGCCAGAATTATTTCCTCTGTCTCCTTCCTGGAGTGCCATTGCCCTGGCTGGGTGCAAATCTCCAGCCAAGGCCACAGAGGTGTTGGCAGCCCATCATTCCCACAGCAGCACACATTGTCCATGGGATGAGGGGAAACAGCACCTGAGGCTTGCAGGCTGGTTTTGCTGCCCTGGAGAAACAGTAACAGAGGAATCTGGGGTTACTTCTTTTATTTACACTGGATACCCCAGACCAGAGGACAGACAAGCACCATCTTGATGGATCTCAGTTCTGACACAAATGCCCTGATGCCGAGGAAAGATTTCCCCATAAAACTCCCTGAGCATTTAGTGAAGGAAATCAAAGTGTGATTATCTGCTCTGCTGCCCAAGTGAAAAATGCAGTATTTTTGCATGGGGTGATTCTCACCTCAAAAAAAAACCAACCCAAAAAACAGTTGTACAAGAGCCCTCACCTTCACATTGACACCTATATAGGTTCCTCTATCTGGGGAGCAGAGCATCAAAGTACTCAAGGGAAGCAATTGTCAATCTTTGAGAATAAAATTCTGTCCACAACTCTCCTTCTGGCTCTCTTTCACCTAAAAATGGGGCAAGCTGATCCTCGGGCAGACCTCATCACAGGGATGGAAAGATGCTTTTGAGCATCAGTCAGTAGCATCTGGGTTAACAGAAGCCTCCTACATCAAAGTAACCACCAGCAGAGTAATGCAAAGTTTGGAAGATTCAGAGCAAAGCACAAGAAAAATGAAGAGAAAAACAGATCTTTAGTGGAGCTTTTCCTTTTTCCCTATTTTGATTTGTTCTTTTTTCTGGTTGTTTTAATTTGAATTAAGTTGGCTTTACTTTTTTTTTTTGCCTTTCAACTCCAGTTTGTTCTTTTAAAATGGATGTAGTCCATCACAAGGGCTTGGTAAAAGAGTGCCGTCACAATGCCTGCTGCTCCCATTCAGCTGATGAATAAATTATAAGTGCATTACAATGCTATTTCAGCTGTGATTCCAGGGTCTGAGGAGTGTGATGACTGTGACCTTATGCTTGCCAGGCAGTGGTTTGAATTTCCAAGGGTTTGTGTACCTGGCTGTTCAGGTGACCTTACACCTTCCATTCTGGGCTCAGTGTGCAGAATATCTGAGCCTTTTCAAGCTGCCAGCTACAGGGACAGTCCTCCAGCTGCCATGGGGTGGTGGCATGTGCTGTGGTCCTCAGAGACTCATGATCTCACAGAATCATAGAAAATGCTTGGAAGGGACCCATCAGAATTTTGTTGAAGCCTGAAGTGACTGTTACCCCCCTCCAAAGTAGCAATCTGTGGAACATAATTCTTTATTGATGGGGCCGTGACTGGGATATCCATATTGTTCAGTCCCAGGAGCAGTTTCTGTATTTGGAGATGGAATTTCAGGTTCTTCTTGTAGCACAAGACATCCCATCTCCCATCCCATCTGTAGCTGAGATAGCATGGATGCCAGCATCACTGGGGTAAGGTAGTGGGGGATGTACTCTGGGAGAGGCATCAGCCTAGGCCAACATCCTCAGTGTTTCACCTTCATCTTGCCTGCAGGGTCAGCTCTGCAGGACTGTCCATCCCTTGAGAGTGGATAACCATCAAGCAGGGACTAACAGCTGTCCCCATTTCTGCGGGGGACACATGTGTGTTAGCCAGGCACTGGCAGTAGAGTGAAGAAGCTGGAGCCCACAGAGCAGCTGCCTGATGGATCCACCAGACCCTGCTTTTACCCTCAGAGCAGACAGCTCCTTGTACTTGGGCAGAAGCCATGGTGAGGAACAGCATTTTGCAGAAGGTGAGAGGGAGGAAGAAGCTTTCTGGTCTCACATCATTCCTGACTTGGGGACACCAACACTATGTTCGGTGTTGAATGGCACAATATCAGCTGCTATCAGCTGAGCTTACTATGTTCTCATTCACTGCCATACCTTGAGTGGTCTCCGTGGGCTGGACTCCAGCAGCTATGCATTCACCTTCTGCCAGTAACTCTAAAATGCAGAACCAGCAAGGGGTAGGTGAAGAGGCCCAGCCCAGGTCCTGCCTGAGGCCTTGAAAACTGACCACAAGACGAATTTCCATTAGGAAACAGAGAGGGCCAAGTGTTGAGTTGGACTTTGCTTTGCTGAGGCTGAATTTGGCCTTTTCATGACCCTTCCCACAATAAATATGAACAGATCCAGAGGAAGGAAACCAAACTGCAGCATAAGTACCAAGCCCAAGGCATGGGCAGCGGGCTTGGGTGGCTGAATAGCAGAGAGAATCCCTTGGGTGAAAAGATTCAGAGAGGGTTTGGGGTAGGGGATCCTCCACCTCCAGCTTCTTAAAAATGAGATGGTCCTCTGAAAAACTGCTTGTAGGGCTTGTGTGGCAGTGTCTCACTCTTCTGTGTGCACTGGTAGGCTGTGAGCTCTGGAAACCACACTGTGGTGGGTGTAAAGCAGAATTGGGCAGGGGAACAGCCTTGCAACGGTCCTGAAAATGGCTCTGTGCACTCATATGTGAAGAGGGAGAGGCTGAACTTTACTGCAGGAGCCTGAATCACCAGGAGGATAATTAATGCAAATTTCACAGACAGGTGAACAAGTCTGGAGAAGCTTTCCTGCCTGGCCTGAGCGTGCTGAGAGTTGCTGTCATCTCCACTGTGGGGCTTGCTGTCCTGTGGAAATTTGGAAAGAGCTTCTATGGGGTCTTAAAAAAAAAAAAAATAGAAAACCACTGAGCTCACAAGGCTGAAACCCTCCAGTGCTGTCCATGTTGCAGAGCAGTGCTCACACACTCTCCTGGAGAAGAGAGGGATGGGAGCCTGCAGGGACTGTTGAGAGGTTTGATCATCTTCCTCTTGGCTCTACCAGCTCCTCTGCACTCCTGTCCCCTCCAGCCATCCCTTGCTGGTTCCCCCTGCTCCATCACCACCTTGCTGCAGACCTTGGGGCATCTCCAGTTATAGTCCTGTCTTGTTTTTGTGACTGAGGCTGGAGGGCTCAGATCTGCAAGAGGGTCCCTGGGGCACATGGACAGGGCAGAGCATGGCTGTGCCCTGCAGGTGCTGTCCCTCAATGCTTTGTTGTGCCAACATCTCAATCCCCATCTGCAGCTGCCTGCAGGGCCACGTAAATCTCCTCCAGACTTGTTTACCTGCTGTGAGATTTCCATTAATTACCCTCATGCTTCTCCATCCTGCAGGAAACCAGTTGGCCACACCAACCTGAAGCTCTCAATCCACGGTAGGTCTGGCACATCCCATTTCCTTGTCCCATCTGTCACATCTCAGATCTTCTGCCTGACCTGTAGGATGGGTTGTTCCCCTCTTCCAACCTTCAGCTGCCAGTTCAAGGGCAGGAAGGGTGCAAAAAGAGCCAACAGCCACGTTTGTGTCTGGATGCACATCAGGGCCAGTCCATTCTGCAGAATTCCCATTTTAAAAGTGGAGAAGGCTCTCATGCTGTCCCAAACTATAAGCTGTAGTTTTTATCTCAAATGGGTTTGTTTTTCCTACATGTGGACATTTCAAGGGTCTAGAAGAGTAGGAGAGAGGGAGTTTAAGAGCCAAGACAAGTCTTTGCATTTGGACCCTTGTTTACACAGTGTTTTAAATTAATATGCTTTTCTTCTTGTGTTTGACACTCACGGATGCTTCAGGGGAGGCCTTTGGCTGGGTGAGCTGGCTGCAGTCTGGTCCTGTGTGTCTGCATCCCCTTATCTCCAAGATAATCAAAGGCTCTTTCTTTGCTCTTCCCTTGGGGAAGTTAAAAAAAACCATGAACATACTTGCTAGTGGTCAGGAAGAATGAAAAAAGGGCAAGTTTTAGCTATTTCTACCTTCATGCTGCCCCTTCGATGTGAGAGCCAGGTAAAGCAGAAAAGCCCTGTGGGGTGGAGGCCTGAAAACATCTCCCTCCATAGGAAAAATGTACAGAGCAGGGACTGGGGGAGGAAGCAGTAAGGACTTTCCAAGGAGTGAATTCTTCTCTCTGCAAACAAGCAGCCAACATTCCATGAAGGCCACAAAACTTAGATAAAAGCCTTTCTCCACCTCAAGCATGTTTTTCTCTCAGCATCCATTTTTAATGTATTTATCTCTTTTTTTTTTCTTTAAGTGCAGCACTGGTGGGCATTGCCAGGACACTCAGATCCTTTCCTAAGCATCAGAACACCTGCTGAGCTTCAGAAATGCAGAGTTTTTCCCTAGAGTGAGACATATTTTCATTTACCTGAACGCTTGTGAGCAAAAGAAATTAGAAGGGAGGGTTTGCAAACAGCGTGCCTAGCTTGTCCTAAAACAGTATAAAGCTGCTTCTTCCAGAGCAATTTTCAATGCCATAGGGCATTTTTCTGTGGCATTTTTTCATACACGTGAAAATACTGTCCCATTGACCCTACTGCCCTCCCCTCCCTTTTGTTTACAGCCACCCACATACTGACTTTCACATATACATGAAATATATATACATATATGATTCTTTCACATCTACTTGCTGTCTAAAAACCTGCAAAAGCTGTCAAAAGATCTGATAACAGGGCACAATCAAATTACCCTGCTGTTACTCCACATATCCTGATGACTAATAAATAATAAAAGCCATTTGAGTAATATTTTATCTGGGACTCTTGGAAAACAGGAGCCTGTGAGACTCCTGGCTGTTCTTAATCATGGAGGTATTTCCAAAAGCTTGGTAAAGCAGGAGAAAATGAAAGGCTTCTTACTTATTAAATCATGGAATCAGAATGGCTTGGGTTGAGAGGGACCTTTAAAGGTCGTCTGGTTCCAACCCCTGGACGTGAGCTGGGACATCTTCAACTAGAACAGGTTGCTCAGAATTTGTCCAACCTGCTATTGATGTTTCCAGGGATGGGGCATCCACCACCTCTCTGACAGGTTGTAGTGGTTTAAGCCCAGCCAGCAGCAAGCCCCAGGGAACCACTGTCTCTGGTGGGACTGGAGAGAGAATTGGAAGGGCAAAAGTGAGAAAACCTGTGGCTTGAGATAAAGACAGTTTAATAGGAAAAGCACAAGCCATGCATGCAAGCAAAGCAAAATGAGGAATTAATCCACTGCTTCCCATGGGCAGGCAGGTGTTCAGCCATCTCCAGGAGAGCAGGGTTCCATCACACATAATGGTTACTTGGGAAGACAAATGCCATCACTCCAAATGTTTCCCTACCTCCCTCTTCCCCACACTTTATATACTGAGCATGATTTCATATGGTCTGGAATACCACTTTGGTCAGTTGGGGTCACCTGTCTCGGCTGTGTCTCCTCCCAGCCTCCTGTGCACCCCCAGTCTCCTCGCCAGCGTGGCCATATGAGAAGCAGAAAAGGCTTTGGCTCTTTGTTACTGCTCAGCAACAACAAAAACATGTCTGTGTTATCAACATGTGTTCAGCACAAACTCAAAACACAGCCCCATGCGAGGAAAACCAACTATGAAGAAAATTAACTCTACCCCAGCCAAAACCAGCACACAAGTCTGTGCTTTTATTATACCAGGGACCCCAGAGCTGGATGCAGTGCTCTGGGTGGGTCTCAGCAGAGCGGAGCAGAGGGGCACAATCCCCTCCCTCCCCTGCTGCCCACGGGGCTCTGGATGCAGCCCAGGACACGTTTGGCTCTCTGGGCTGTGAGTGCCATGGCCGGGGCATGTCCAGCCTCTCACCTACTAGCACCCCCAAGTCTTTCTGGGCAGGGCTGATCTAGATCTCTAGATCTAGATCCCCATCTTTTCTTAACAATTTAATATTCAAATTTACCTGTCAGTCACCTGGCCGTGTACTGCAGAGGTACTTCATCCCATTCCTACGTGTGTTTCATGGTCATCAGTTTGGCAATGGGGCCATTTGAGTCGTATTTCATTGGCATTGGAGGGGGTTGCTGAGCAAGACCCCAGGCTTTGAGGCTCTCTGTCAGCACTGACACCGGTTGCACCAGAGATGCTTTGCACACAGAGAGAAGGATGACAATGCTTTGCAGAGCTTTGGTGTACAGGGTACAGTGTACAGCCACCCAATAGAAAATACTAGTATGGGGGTAATGGAAGGCTTGAAGACTTGGAGGCTATTTTGGGGCCAGTGAATTTGCCTTTTATATAGACACAGATGAAAGAACAGCCCAGAAGATTGAAAAGTGCTCCTGTCAGTTGGGTTGACATTGAATTCTGTTCCTTCCAGGGCATTCGTCATACAGGTCTCAGACTGTGAAGACCATGAAGATATTGCACAAGCTTTCAGAGTCCAACCTTGCAGCTGGGTCTGCGTCAGCTGGGATGAGCTGTCCCTGCTTGGGGTATGTATTGCTTTGAATATTTTCCCCTTTTATCTCATTTTCCTGTGTCACAGGAACGAAAAAGGAAATTTGGAAATCCTCACTGCCAGGTCATGGTTTCCCTCTGCCCTCACTTTATCTCATGACCTTCAGGCTTGGTTTCTTGGCTTGAGAGCCAGCAGCTGCTGCTCTATCAAGGCACTGCACTCAGTGATTCCCCAGACACTGCCTTATCTGCTGGCTCCTGCTTGCACAGGTCCTGATAGGCACTATCTTCTGTCCCCACCTGCTGGGGGCCATGTGTCCCGTCTCCCCTGAACCTCCAGGACATGCTTTGCACAGCACAGCAGTGAGATCTTGGGGCAGATTCACACAGGTAGATAGCAAGCTTGTCATGGCCAACACCAAGTTTCAGTGCTGGGTGCTTCTCTGTTCTGGAGTCTACAAATAGCCCACAAGGACCCATCTATCCCAGAACTTCTCTTCATGCAAGTCCACCCTTGGAAGGGTATAAGGACAAATGATACTTCCCCAGAATATTTCCTCAACCTCCAGTATTTTTTTGTGACTCAGACTCCCTGAGTCACAAGTGTCCTTGTACATAATAGCCTTCAGTAAATTTTTCTCCCATTAATTTGTTCAGTTATTTTTGAAGGCAGATAAATTTTAAGCATTTGCAACATCCTGTGCCAAACAGCTGCCCAATCTAATGACCTGTTTGCGTGCAGAATCATTTCCTTGGGCTTGTTGTAATACTGCCACCTGATAGCTTTTTTGATGCCCTCATCCTCACAGTGCAGAAGATGATAAATGATCCTATTCTATCCAATCACACTCTGCCCCTTGTAACTTTGCAGGCTGTACTATAACCTTTCCTGTGTTGTCTTTGTTACAGAAGATTCCCAGCCTGCACAGCTGTTCCTCCTATGGACACAAAGACCTTACAGTGCTACGATCATCTGAAAATTGTTTCCCTTTTGTCTCCATTCCTTTCACAAAAAGCTCCATTAGTCTTGGCTATAACTCTACAGATTGTTTAAAAACAAACCAAAGGGAAATTCCCCAAAGTGAGATGCCCACCATCTGCCAGGTGACTTTAAATTGTTCCATGCCCATACTTTCTTCCCTGGATGTTGCTGCTGTCCTCAGACTGCAAGACCTGCTTCCTGTGGGATCTGTCTCTTTGTGTTTCCTCCCGCACCAGGTAGAGGGGAGGCAAAGGAAACCCCAAATGACAGTAGAGTCATTCACCTCCAGCATAAAACTTGGGTACAATAACCAGCCTGTGTCAGGAGAGAGGCTCATCTCCCAGGGGGCAAGGAAGCCTTTTGCCCATGGCTTAGTAACACACAGCAGGGCAGGATGGGGTATCAGAATGAGAATGTTCAGCTGGGAGACATGCCTGTCATCCCTGGGTTTTGGGACTTTTGGATCCACCTGAATGTTAGATAGCACAAAGCCTTCAGCTCTCTGTGCAGCCTTCAGCACCTCCAGGAGGCATGTGGCCTCATGCCATGTTCCCCTGACTCATCTTGGGGCGTGTCTCTCCATGGTGTCTAAGCCAGGTCAGGTGACTCCTACTCTTTGAGGCCAAACCAGGCTAAAGGTCAGCAAAGATTTGCCCAGATTCCTCAAAGCTGATGCCCAGTTTTTATTTTGGTGGAAGAACCCTCATGTAGACCTCAAAGGTGTTTTGACCTGAGCAGATGACAGCTCTGGCTCACAGACCAGCCTTGCAGGGGCTGTGGGGGCCAGGAAAGAGGGGTTCATCCTAGACCAAAGCCAGAGTGCTTCTCCTTTCCAGCCCAAAAGCACACTGTGGGGTGAGGCCACATGCTGGGGACTCATCTCTGTGCAAAAAGAAGATTCAACACCCACAGGGTAAGTCTTTTGCAAGGTGTTCCTGGAGCGGCAGAGCTTTGAAGCTGGTAGCACCATCTTAGGTGGAGCCTTGAGTGGCTGGTAATGTGGTTCAGAGTGCCTCACGATCTTCCTCCCCATGGTGGAAGACTTAGGTCTTTCTTCTCCTCCCAGATGAGCCACCAAATTCCACAAAACAGCTCTGAAACACCTGCATATGGAGGTGAGGCAGCCCCTGTGGGCTGAAAATCACTAACTAGGAGGGATGTGGCAGAGACACAGTCAACACTGTTGCTTAATCTCTGTTTTCATGAGAAGCAAAAGCAAAAGGGAGAACTGTGATGGAATTTCCTGAATGCCCTTCCTGATTTCCTGAATTTGTACTCCAGCAAAACCTTCCACTGCCTTGCCTCTGTTCCCCATCAGGTGAATGAGGATGTGACATACCTGTCTTGAAGAGTCATTGGAATGGGGGGGTTGGACCAAAGAATAAAAAAGGCCAGAGCTGTTAAATCTGAGTCAGGTGTGCTTGAATATTTCAATTAATCAAGTCATCATCATCATCATCATCATCATTGTCACCACCATAACCTCTGCTGATGTTGTCTCAGCAATATGCAAGTTGGGTTTGGATGAAAGGCGGGGAGGGCACTCACATTGCCAGGTGATTTGGCACTCAGAGGTCTAAGCTATAAATAAATAAAACTCACATTTACATGGTCCTGGCTCTCTCCACTGCCTGTTGTCTCAGGAGCTGCCCTGGAGACTGAATTTTTTTCTGTTGTGGTTGGGAAACAGAGGACTATTCTACTGCAGAGAGATTGCTGAGGGCTGCTTTGGTGGGACAGGCAAGGCAAACCACTCATCCCTGATAAAACATGACATGACTGCAAGAGAAAAGGGGGCAGAGCCTTGCCTTTCCTTCAGTGTCTCCGATGCAATTTTTAGAGACTGCAGGTTGTTTTTTACTACCAGAAAAAAAAAAAAAGAAAAGGGTTTCTCCTCCTTGTTGCTATGTGTAAAGCCAACCCGGCAACAGACAGGAAATAAGGTAAATGTGCTTTCTTGCCTGTTGCATAAAGCAAAGTGACCAGAGAATAGAAACAAGGTACACAGAACAATCTATGCAAAAGGCAAATTAGTAATTTAAGAGGAGGTAAAACACTGCTGGTACATTTCAAAGCATCTCAGCTTCCCATTAGTTCTTTCTGTGTAACTCAGATCACCACAGTTTTGAGATCAAGCTGCTAGAGACTGACTTTGGACAGACAAAATCAGTGTCTCCCTCTCTGCCCCGACATACACGTATGGATTGGTTAAGCCTTTCTTTTTTTTTTTTTTTCCCATCAGAAAGGGTGTCTAACACACCATCCCAGCATTTGACCCACCCAGGAAGGCTGTGGCTGTTGTACCATCCTGTGAACTTCGGCATTGCTCTTGTAAAGCCCTGAACTTGCTGCTTCTTCTGGTGCGGGAGGATGCAAAGTACTTTCTATATCCCAATGCAGATGGCTGAGACTTAATGAACCAGGTGAGACTTAGCAAACAATCATCCATCCAAGAAAGGAGTGATGATTGAGGCTCATTTTAATCAATGCAGCACTGTTTTACCTGGGCAGTCCCTGAGCACCGGGAGGGACCTGAGTATCCCTCTGACTCCATCCCACAGGCCTTGGACCTTATATTTTTTGGCTGCCAGGAATGTGCTGGGTGTCTGCCTGAACCCTAGGGTGAAGCCCTCGAGGTTTTGTTTAAAACTTCAATGACTACAAACACCTGCTTTTCCCTATCCCTTTGCCCTGATGAAGTCCCCCACCTCTTGGCCACTGTGAAGATTGCTCAGTGGCTACGTGTTTCTACGATATGGCCATACTTGGGATGGACAGTCAAACATTATGGGAGCGTGTCATTAACCCGTGTAGCAGGTTATTTTTGGGAGCTACAAATGACTCTGTCATGTGTTAACACTTGAGAATTTGAAACACTTGAAAATATTTCAGAAACCAAAGGGAGGAACTATTTAATCCCACAATGAAATGCAGATTTACTGGAGTGGGACAGACCCCCTTCTCCGCAGAAGAAGCAAGAAAGTCCATCAAATCTTGGTGAAACTACCTGGCAGTGAGAAGTGCCATGTTGAGGTGCTATGACTGGGATGAGGTTTTGGGATACTCGGGAAAAAAAACCATGGGGTGGCCAGAGAGAATTAGGGGATGGATGAAAAAGTCTTGGGGGGGGGAGCTCTGAGCAGGAGCTGGCTTTGCCTGCAGACACCTGCAGCTGATGCCAAGCTACAGGGTTGGGCCAAGGTTTTTGCTACAAGTTGAGCTCTCCCCAGCTGCCAGGGGAGCGAAGCACTTCCACAGCAGCGGTGTTTTCGGGAAGACCCCAGGAGGGGACAAGGTGGTGCGGGAGTTAAGCGGACAGAGCACAAGTCGGGATCAATGTGACCGCTAAACCTGCTTGGCAGCCGCATCGACCGCAGCCCCTTCATGGCAGCTGCGCGTGATGCCGGCAGCATTCCTGAGGCTGGAGCCGAGGGAGCAGGGGGTGTGTGTACACAGGTGTGCGTGCGGGGGTGCACTCGTGCGCTTTGAGCTGTGCGCTGGAGGGCGTCACCGCCGTCGTCGGCTGAGGGCTGGAGGTGCTCAGGTGTTGCTCCCAGGAAAGACAGCATCGAGCGTGTGGTTCCGCATGCCCCCAGTGGTCCTTCTGCCAGCTCAGATGGTTCCAAAGCTGGAAGGATGTGCAGGAGGATGCCAGGCTGTAATCTAGCATCCCATTTGCGAACATCTTTGGCGGGCCAAAGGGCTTTCTGTCCCTTGAAAAGGAAACGAACCAAGAATCACATCTGAAAATCACCCCAAGGCTTTTCATTTTGCCAAGAGTAAAGAGACAGCGGGAAGCAGCAATCTCTTTATTCTTCTGAAACTCTTGGCTTTAGAGACACCAGCAATCACTGAGAGTGGTTCAACATCACCCCCAACCTTCCCTGCGTCCCAGGGTATAAAGGACAGCCCTGCTCCATCAGCACGGGTGAGCCAAGTGAGAAACAGATGGAAACAGAAATAACCCACTGTGGAGAGAAAAAAACTCATCCCAGCCTGCTGATCCCACCAGTGCTGTTGTCTCATGGGAGATATTTGAGCTTGTCACCAGCTTGTTGCAGTGTGGGGCAGCAGGCTGTCTCCTCACGTGTGAGTTCCATTTACTTGGAGCGAAGGGATAGGGTGTGGGTTTTGCTTTCAGGCTGGTCATGAACTTTCTGCAGCTTGGGGTTAAATGTGTAGAACACAACATCAGAAATTTGGATGACTGGGACATCTAAGTGATGGTAGCCGGGGCCTGTGTCATGGCTCCTGCAGTGTGAGGTACATGTTTTAAAGGAAGCATGCGTCGCTGTTGCGCGCAGGGACGGTGAAAAATGACACAGATTCAGGTGAGAGAAGATATGGTCAAAGGCCAACCTTTTAATGCCAAAACCCCATCTTTTCATTGCATGGATCGCAAAAGAGAAATTACATGATTGGCCCATCAGTCAACCACCTACCAAGGTGATAGGCCAAGAGGTATAACCACCCATTTCAAAGTATTATTCTCAGTAAAACCAAAACATTCCACGATGTTCTCACAACAGCCCTGCAGGTGCAAATGTTTACCAGACAGCAAATGGGCAGACAGCTAGCTTGTGTGAGAATGGAGACTTTCACATGAGACAGTTAGAAGTGGAGAATTTTTTCTCTGCTAGCCTCCTCAGCATCTACAAGTATGTAAACTATTTTGTGGAGTTTTGCCATTTACAAGATGCCATTGTTGAATTTTGATGGCAGTGTCTGGATAGCAAGTGTTGGAGTGGGATTTTCCCAAAGGTGCACTGATGCCAGGTTGCCATCTGTCTGTGCCTCTTAGGAAAGCTGGAGCTCCAGAAGGTTGTGCTGAGAAGATGCTGGTACACAGTTTGGGGATGCTCACCATTGTTGAAAACCCACCCAGGAATGGCTTCACCTGAGTCGGAAAGTCCCAGATTTCTGGGGGCAGAGTCAGGGGAACATTCCTCCAATGCTCCAGGTGTTCCTGGGGAGCAAGGATGAAACAACAAGAAGCAGGAGCTCAGCAGTGGCTCTTTGGGCAAGGCGGGATAGGAGGAGGTGCATGATGCCTACAAGGGCAGGCACATGGTGTGGAATGCAGTAATATTGTTTTTTTATTAATATTACTACTATTAGCATTGTAGGATTGGGTGTAATTAATGACTCACTATGTGCTGAAATACTTTATTAAATAACCTGTTCTGGGACAAGCATCAGTGGTCCTGTTCCTCACTGCAGAGCTGGCTGGGCTGCCCTGGGGTGACACATCCAGGAGCTGACCTGTCCTGTTCCCCCAGTCCCCTAAACTCCCCCTGGTGCCTCCAGAACAGACCCATAACTCTTTCTTCCACACCAGTTGGGCATTACAAGAACAGGAGGGATGCTGAGGGATTTGCACAATGGACACCCCAGCAACCCACCCTGGACCTGCCCCTGAGTGAGTCCCTCCTCCCCTGCTGCTCTCAGGCAACACGAGGATGTGTCCTTGGGGAGAGGGATGACCAAACTGGTTTGCCCAGCCTTCCTAAAAATCCTGCACAGGGCTGTAATTACCCTCACCTTAAAAAAGAGAGGAGCCTGACATTGCAGGTATGGCCATGGCACCCGCAGGTGTCTGCAGGGAATCACTGGGGGAGTGGAGCAGAGCTGAGTGTGGCAGTCCTGGCCCTGTCAGGAAGGGGGAAGAACAGGAGCTCCTCCAGCAAAGAAACTGGATTTTTTTTGGGAACAGGGAGGATAAATACCTCCAAAGTTAGGAGCTTATTCTTACTTGGTGGAGTCACTGAGGCTACACTCAGGAATTACTTGCAAAACTGGGCAGGAGTTAAATATCCACACTAACTGGAAGTCAGTTTTGGAAGCAACTTTGGAATGCAGGGGAGTGTGTGCACGGATGCAGACGGATGAAGGGGGTTTGTCTACCCAGCTCACGGTTCAGGGTTAAGCCTGAGCGATCTGACCTAGGCCACTGAGATAGAGGAAAAAGTGAATTGGAGGTTATTATCACCAAAAATCCTTTCCTGGGATGCTCTGGAGAGGGTTGGGGAAGTTGCTGCTGATGGCTAGGATCCAGAAAGGCTGTGATGCAGCAGCCAGGCAGGAGCTGCTATGAGCAGTAATGGGGACCAGAAGCCTCATGGCATACCTACAGCCACCACCTGCATCCCTGCCACAAGTGCTTGTGTGAGGGACATGCTCCCCAAATATTTGGCTCTCCAGACACTCTCCTTGGAAAGCACGAACCAAATGCCCACCTGCAGGAGTCCTGGTAGCCTAGTTGACACAAGGCTGAGACCCCACTTCCAGATTTCACTGCGTGGAAGTCATTAAATATGAGGGAGGGTTGTGAGGCTTGAGGGGCTCTTGGCAAGGATGCTGGTGGCCACCCCAGCCAAGCGGCAGGTCAGGTGCCAGCCTTTTTTGGGAACAGAAACCATGTGTTGAGCAGGAGCTTGGCACCTTGATTTCCCAGGCAGAGATACTGCAGTGTGTGGAAATGAGCTCTGCAGCTTGGCAGGACACAGCATTACTCTGCTTTCCCTGGCAGAGAGATGGGCGAGAGCCTGCCCTGCTCTGAGGCACGTCAGACACAGGAAGGACCTGCAGGGCAGAGTATCAGGTGCAAACATGCTCTGAACACAGCTTGTTTCCCACCCCGTGCCTCCAACAGAGCTTAACTTTTACCCCAAACCTGCTTGTTTTTCCCCCAACAGGCTACGAGCAGTGGCGTGATCTGGCTCAGGGGCCCTATGTGGGGGACAGATCTCAGCTTCACTGAGTTCTCTGAACTCCCACGTTTACCTTCAGGATGGATACGTGATCTACGCTATGTCTTAACATGCCTACACATTTGCTTTTGAAGAGATTCTGCTTGTAGTGTTCTCACAGCGCAGGAAAAAAGCTGTACTAAGTGTGGCCAGGGTTCAGGGAGAATTTGGATCTGGTGTGGAGATGACAGGGATGTTATGCTGCAGCAGTCTCTCTGGAGAAGGACGGTCCCACTGGAGACACAGCATCCCTGTTTCACGGTAGGGTGTAGAGAAGTGAATTAACTGACTACAGTTATGCAAAAGCCATCCAAAGAGACAAAAAGAGAATTAAAATTACCTGGGTCCCAGATCTGTGTCCTCCTGTATAGGGACACACACGGGGTGGTCTTTTAAGTGCCCTGACAACCAAATCTAATCGGACCTGGTGTTCAGAGTTGCTTCTGCAACAAAGGGGATATTCCTCCCACTCCAGTAATCTGCACGTAGGGTGCCACAGGCTCCTGGTGTCCTTCCCAGTCCCTGCGGAAGCTGGCCAGGAGGATGCTAGCTCACGGTGCCCGCTCCTCCCGGCCAGAAGGGTTTTCC
>NW_008246062.1:1783008-1793919 GCF_000691975.1 Corvus brachyrhynchos
CCGCGAGGGGAGCACGGGGGGCTGCGGGACCCGGACTCGGAGATGACCTGGGTTATCAAGCTGTGTTAGGTGAAGATCAGCTGTAACTAGGTCATAGAAACATAGAACAGGTTGGCTTGAAGGGGCCTTAAAGATCACCTAGTTTCAACCCCCCCCTCCCCCGCCACACCTTCCACTAGACCAGGTTGCTCAGAGCCCCATCCAGCCTGGCCTTGAACACTTTAAAAGTGCGGCATCCACAGCTTCTCTGGGCAACCCATGCCAGTGCCTCGCCACCCTTTACAGGGAAAAATTTCGTCCCAGTTTTTAATCTAAACCTACTCACTTTCAGTTCAAAGCCACTGCCCCTTTTCCTATCACTGTATGCCTTCGTAAAAAGTTCCTTTCCAGCCCTTTTACAGCCCTTTCAGGTACTGGAAGGCTGCAATAAGTCTCCTAAGAGCCTTTGTTTCTGCAGGCTGAATGACCCCAATGCTTTCAGCCTTTCCTCATAGGAGGCATCCTCCATCCCTCTGATCATCTTCTGTGGCCTCCTCTGTACTGGCTCCAGCAGGTCCCTGTCCCTCCTGTGCTGGGACCCCAGAGCTGGATGCAGTGCTCCAGGTGGGTCTCAGCAGAGCGGAGCAGAGGGGCACAATCCCCTCCCTCCCCTGCTGCCCACGGGGCTCTGGCTGCAGCCCAGGACACGTTTGGCTCTCTGGGCTGTGAGTGCCGTGGCTGGGGCATGCCCAGCCTCTCACCCACAGCAGCCTCTCACCCACAGCACCCCCAAGTCCTTCTGGGCAGGGCTGCTCTGGGTCTGTTCATCCCACGAACCAGGTGTAGCCCTAGCACTGGCTGGTGTTGAACCTCATGAGATTCTCATGGGCCCACTCCTTGAGCTTGTCCAGGTCCCTCTGGATGGCATCCTGTCCCTCAGGTGGTTCTAACATTGGTGATTTTTACGAGGAACAGCTTTGATCTCCTGGCTACTTGCTGGTGTCAGTGGCAGGATCTCTAGGGCCTGGTTTGTGGTGGGAACCTGCGTGGTTGTTTCCTGCAGCTGATTCTCCGTTATATAAACAGCCTTCCTGAGAGCTATGCATGTGTGAATTACATCAGGGTTTTTTGCCTGGACCTTGGTTGGGATGGAGATGATTGCAATCCAGAACTCACAGGAAATGGCAGGAACTGATCAAACTGCCAGCTCCAGGTAGGGTTTGTGGAGACAAAACTGGTGTGTTCCCTAGCTGACCAGCTGCTCTTTGCACCACGCTCCTGGTTGGTGCTGAAGGACAAGGTAAAAGGCAAGAGCAATTCCAGTGTTGCAGCTGCCTTTGAGGGTCCCCTTTCCCCCTACAGATCGAAGAGCTTTTGAAGGAGGTGACATTGAAGGAGACCAAGAAGAAGAAGATTGATGCCTTCCTCCATGAAATTAACAGCCTGCTGAGCACCATCCCAGAGACCCCAGAAACTGAAGTATGTTCCACAGTGATGGAAGAGGTGGCAAGACCCCTGTCCTGTATGGAGCAGGAGCAGGCTCTGCTGTTGCTCTGCAAGCAGAGCTCCTCATGGACTTTCTCTCTGAAAAAAAAATACTTTGCTTTTTCTTGGAGGAAAAAGGGGGACACTGTCTTTAAGCTCTGGGTGCAGCTGTGCGGGAAGTGGGGTCTTGGTCCCTGCACATCTGCTGTTGTTGATGCTTAGAGCATTTTGTGTGTCCTGTCTGTTCCCAGCTCACTGACCAGGCCTGGCTTTCCAAGGATGTGAAGGTCCCGTTCCTGCAAGTGCCGTTCAATGTGAAGGGCAGGTTCCACTTCGTGCCCCCAGCCGAGCTGAAGGTGGTGGGCAGTTACCTGCTGGGCACCTGTGTTAGGCCAGAGATCAATGTGGACGTTGCAGTGACCATGCCACGGGTGAGTCTGGCCATGCCACCACCTAAATGGCCTGGGGCCTCCTGGAGCTGTGTCCCCTCCTGTCCTCTGTGACCCTTGCCCTCTCCATTCCTCAGTGAGGTGGCAGCATCTGGACATGCAGCGTGACTTCCTTGAGGAGCTGGGGAGTGTGGTCTGGTCTCTTGCTCTATCAGAGCTTGCAGCTGTTTGATCTTAGTTCCTCATCACCATCTTCCTTCTCTCTGCCTGGACTGAACATTGCCAGGGAGATGCATGCTGTCTGGTTTTGTACCCCATTGCATTTCTGTGCCAGCTCCCAAGACAGTGTTACAGGGAGGGAGATGTTTGGAGGCTGGTAACCTCCCCTTGCTGCCCAGACTTGCTTATAAGAAAAGCTTGAGACCAAGCACACCCTGTTTGGCTGTGTGACTGCTCATCTCCTGCAGTCCTGGAGCCTGGTGAGCCAGCAGCAAGCTCCCGACCGACTTGGAGCTCCTTGGTGCTGAGACAGGGCTGCTTGTGGGGCCAGGGAGAGCTGTGGGTGGTGAGGTGCCTTGGACTGAACTGAGCTCAGCAGGCAGGTGAAGTGGCACTGCCCCGTTCCTCTCTTCCCAGGAAATCTTCCAGGACAAAGATAACCTGAATCAACGCTACCACCGGAAGAGAGCCCTCTACCTGGCCCACATCGCCCAGCATTTGTCCAAGGAGAAGCTCTTTGGCAGTGTGAGGTTTGCCTACATGAACAGCAACCATCTGAAGCCCATTCTGCTCCTGAGGCCTCAAGGTGGGACTTGACCCTTGCTCTGGTGTGGAGTGTGACTGGATACTGGTGTTGGGTGGAGGGTGGTGGTGGTGGTCTCGGTCTCGTACCGTTTAGCGACCCTTTGGGGAGGGATCAGGCTGGGGCTGCCATCACAACTTGTGAGAAATGAGACAACTCTTAGTTAAATAAAAATTAAAATAATTTATTGAAAACAGAAAAATTGAACAATTACGGAAATTAGAAAAATATAAAAATTTGGGATGCTATGGCTCGATAGATGGCATGCCCCAGGAGCGCAGGGATCTGAGATCTTCTGGCTGAGGCAGCACTGGACCACAGGTAGAGAAAAGGACTTGCAGTGCTGGGCTGACTTTTAGCTGGTCCAAAAGTCAGGAAAAAAATTATTAAAGGCTCCTTAATAGGAGTAAGGCTTTTAATGCCCAGCACGGACATCCACCACAGCTAGCCTGCAGAGAACTCCTCTCTGCTTTCCCTTTGATAGATCATCTCCGTCCGCCAATGGCTCATCGTTGTCAGAGGGGTGGTATTAGTTGAGATAAGGGTGCTAAAATGCCTTCATTAAAATTCAGGTTGCCACGGAGCTTGCCGACAGGGTTAACGGCTACGGGGCTAAAAATAGCTGCTGGCTATTAGAACTGGGGTTTTTGGAGTTAGTCCTTGGAGCCAAAGTGCAAGTAAAAACACCTAAAAAAATACTAAAATACATCCAACACATCTTAAAACACTTGTAAAAGTATACAGTAAACACAGGAAAGATAACTCTTATGGTGTACAGGTGGTTTGAAGTTTGAAAAGGGAGCATAAGTTGGGGATTTTTAACTGGGAAGGGTGCAACTCTCTTAATAAACTACTTTGAACAATTGAAAACACTGATAATGGAACTTGATTTTTGTACCTGGGCTGATTTTTACATTTAAAATATTTAACTCAGAATTAATTAATTAAAGCACTTAATATGCAAAGACCAAGCACAATTAGGGATTTCATGTATGACACAACTGATGATAAATTTTGGGTGCTTCTCAGTTGTTTTCTCCCTTCATCCAGAGTCTAGTCCTCAGGGTCTCTCCCCTTCCCAGTCCTCCTCTGCAGCTTGGCTGGGCACCCCAGCCTTGGCTTCACTGGCTGGCACATCCTGTGGGTACTTCAAGGAGTAAAAAAGTAAACCCTACAAAACACGTCTGTGTCCTGCACTGCCCATCCTCCCTGCTCTTCCCATCCCTGTTCCCCACTGTCCTCTTGCCTTCCCCAGGAACCTGTGTGCAGCCTGGCTCTTCCCTGATGGGATGATGTGGGATGCATGGGCTGCTGGGGCCTGCTTGTTCCCACAGCCTCCAGGAGTTAGTGGATTGGGGTCTGGGACAGACGTGGCATGACAGGGCGAGGGCAGGCGGGGGTGCCAGGCTGGCCAGTGGGGAGGAAGATGGGACTGCGATATGAACAGTGTGGCCTCAAGGTCATCATTGGCTCTGGGATGTAGTCACTCTGTGCTCTGAGATGATTTCCACTGCTGCAGAACTTTGCTGGGAAGGAGCTTTTTCCTTTGCCCAGGCTGGGCATGCTCTGTGTTTTTCCAGTTTAATTTCTGACATCTCTTCCTCCTGCACATCTTCCCCCGGGTGCTTACAGGCAAGGATGAGAAGATGGTCACTGTCCGACTCCATGCTTGTCCCGACTCGGGTCTCTTCAAACCCAGCCGCTTCCATCCCAGCAAGAACAATGTCCGGACCACCTGGTTCATGGAGCAGAGCACCCCCAAAGAAGGTAGGGCCTGGGGCTGGGGGAACATGAGGCTGTTTGTTTCAGGCAGAGACTGCACCCAGTGCCTTCGGGTGGGTTTGCTGCCGCCCTTTTCTCTGGGCAGGCGGTTGGTGATTGGGTCCAACGTGCTGTCATCTGCCCACACAGGAGCCACCGAGCCACCAACCCCGCACTACAACAACTCCATCCTCTGTGACACAGTGATGCTCTCCCACCTGCATTTCTTGTCTAACGCAGCCACGGACTTCCCAGGCATGAAGGATGGCCTGGCCCTCCTCAAAGTTTGGCTGAACCAGCGGCAGCTCTGCAAGGTATGTCCTGTGCCAGGGGAGGCTGTGCTTTCCGGGCTAACCTGCCTTTGGCCTGCTGTCCTTCCTAGGCTGGAAAAGGTGGTGGTTTGGTCCTGGTGCATGGGGTGGTGGCTTGTAGCTTTGCTTTGACCTGTGTTAGGGTTTCATGGAGGCCCCATCCTAATCCGTGGATTGTAATGGAGTTGTGGTACCTCTGTTTTCACAGGGCTTGGGGTGCTTCAGTGGCTTCTTGGTCTCCATGCTTGTTGCCTACCTGCTGATGAAGCGCAAGATCGTCAAGATGATGAGTGGGTACCAGGTGTTGAGAAGCACTCTGCAATTCCTGGGTGAGTTTCCAGGGGCCTCTCTGGACTGGGAAAGGTTGGTGTCTCTGCACAAAGCCTGAACACAGTGGGGGAAGAGGCAGAGGAGGCCATTGTGGTTTTTCTTTCTCTTGTGCTAAGCCCATGTGGGAGGGATGGACGGGAGGGGATGAGCCAGCAGAGCAGGGCTGGATGATGCAGCTTGCAGGAGGGTGGGTAAATCCCATCATGAGGTGGAGGCTGGCATTATATTGTAGCACTGTTGATGTTGTGAGACCTTGGTGGTATTGACACATAACTGTGCCACTGTCACCAGGGGGAGAGATGTGGATGGTGGTGTGACTTGTTCCTTCCTGTCTGCCCACAGCCACCACTGACCTGAGCGTGACAGGGATCAGCCTAGCCAAGGATGCTGATCCCTCCCTGGTAAGCAGCCCTCTGGGGGTGGTCTCATGCCTGTGTCCGTCTGTACTGTCACTGCTCTGGGGCAGGGATGTGCCTGTTGCAGGTAAATGTTGGGGTGTCTTGGTGTCTGTGATGTGCTGAGTACTAAGGACCATGTTTGCTTTTCCAGCCTGTTCTGGATGATTTCCACCAGGCATTTGAAGTGGTCTTTGTGGATCCCTCTGGACTGGTGAATCTCTGTGCTGATATGACTGCCAGCAAATACCACCAGGTACTGTGCAGGTTGTGGTGGCTCCTTGAGGTGCTGTCTTAGGAGTGAGCTCAGACAGGCAGAGAGTGGTTAGATGTCTTTGAGGAGGATGTAGGACCAGGGAAGGATGTTCACTGTGGCTTTTTAAGCTTTTACCATCTACAGCTTTGAAGACTGGAAGTGAATTTGGAGACTTAGATGTACTGCTGCCTTGCTAGTCTTGCTGGAGTGATGTGGCTAGGTTGTTTCCCTCTTTGTGTGCACCTTTGTGTGAAGCCAAGCAGCTGTTTAGCAGATGTAACTGTTCTAAAGGAGAAAAGAACCCCACCTTGATGGCAGGGATATTAAGAAGGGACTGTCTGGCCAGCAGCAAGAGCTGCTTGTGACTTGGCTTCATGCTAAGAACAGAGACTGGGATCTGAGTAAGCTGCTGACCATGGAACTGGGCTGGCCCTGGTTGATGGGGGAGCACAAGTGACCACTGCTGGAGGGATTTGCTTTCCTTCCCCCTTTGCATTCATGCTCCTGCACTGCCTTCCCTCCTGGCTTAGGTCCAGTTCGAAGCCAAGCACTCTATGGAGATTTTGGATGACCGGATGGTGGATGGCTTTCAGGTGCTGCTCATGACCCCAAAGCCAATGCTCAGGACCTTTGACCACGTCTTCCAGTGAGTCTCAGTGTGTTGGTGGAGTGGTACTGAGGGAGCCTGTTCAAAGAGGAGTGAGCTGCTTCTGGCTTTGTGCTGGGGTAGATTTGGACTTACCTGGTGGGAGGTGGCCCTGCTAAGCTCTGAGATGGACACTGGTACCTCCTTGCACTGGGCTGTTCCACTTTTACTGCCTAGATAGCTTCCCAGAAGGAGGGTAGCAAGCCTTGGAAACAGTGACCAGCATCTCCTGAGATGCCAAAGTGCGTTATTGTAGCAGCCATCCTGGGCTAGGGCCCTCAGTTCCCCACTTTATCCATCCTCTTAACATATCCCTCTCTCAGAAAGGATTTGCTGGCAGAGGTAGGTGACCAGCTTCTCTTCTTCTCCATAGCCTGAAGCATGTTTCCAAGCTTCAGGGTACTTGCAAGAAGATGCAGCTGCTGAATGAGCTGATGGATCGGGGTGGGAACTACGTGGCTGCGGCCCTGCCCTTCGTTGTCTCACTGCTGGCACGTGGTCTGTCTGGGAGAGCACAGCTTGTGGCTCACTCCATGCCCCAGATCTCTGAGGTAATGCAGCTTGGTAATGACACTGCATCCTTTGCAGCTTGTGGGGTCTTGAGTGTCTCTTGTTGCACTACAGAGCACAGGGAGGGCATCCCAGCTCACTGGGGAAGGAGACAGGCTTGTTCCCTTTGTTGGGAATACAGAACCTGAGGCTCTGCACTGGGCTGTGGGATGCAGCTGTGTGGCTTAGTCTGGGCATGAGTCCTGGTCCAGTAATGGGGCAGGGTGAAGACTGCTTTTGTTTTCATTGCAGAGACCTGTTAAATAAGGCTTTACCTGTCTGTACTTGTCTGGGCACCTGGGAGAACATAGCAGGAGGTTCATCTAACATCCCAGTATCCCAGAAGCTGCTCCTCCACAAGCCTCACCTCTCCTTGTGCTTCATGTTCCTCATTTTTCCACAGTGGCCAATTGATGCTGAGCCCCCAAAACACAAGGATGTTGGGCCCCTGACGTTTGGGCTCCTGTTTGTCCCAGAGTTTGCTGCCAGCACCCTGGAGAAGGGTCCGCAGGCTGATCACCCCGAGGTGAGGGGAGCCCTGCTTGTGCTGAGTAAGAGCAAAGCGGGTGCTGTGCTGTGGTTGCAGACAGCTCTGAGGCTGGCTGGTGATCGTGGGAGGGTTTTGTCTGGCCCAGAAATGACGTGTGTCCCTGGTCTGGCTTGGTCAATGTGCCCCCACAGGCCTTGGAGTTCCGGACCTTCTGGGGAGAGAAGTCGGAGCTGCGTCGGTTCCAGGATGGCAGCATCTGTGAGGCGGTGGTGTGGGAGGCCAGCGCAGTCTGCCAGAAGCGCCTCATTCCTGAGCAGATCATCCGGCACCTGCTGAAGCTGTAAGTTGCACTGAGCAGCAGCTGTGGGTCACTGCTGCTCTCCTGCTGTGTGTCCTGTCCCTGGTGACCCCATTGTCAGCTTCGTGCTTTGTGAGGTGTTTCGGATTTGTAAGGTCTGGAAGTCATTTTAGTTGTCCTGATGTTGTGAGCCGCTTCCCAAGAGTGGATGGGGAGGACGAGCACCTGGTGCTGTAGCCTCTGCTGGAGGTGATGCTAAGGGCAAGGAGGCAACATGAACATGCAGATGGGGTGCTGGGATGCTTGTCAGAGCTGGAAGAGAAGCTGTCTGGACCTTGGAGGACATTTTCATGAAATCCTCTGTGACCTTGTGGTGGTTCACAAGAGGGTCCTCCCTATGGCATTGGAAAGCCTCTCTGCTGCAGTTTATACCGTCTGCCAAAAGTGAGGCCCTCTTCCACACAAAGGAGGGTTTGCCTGTGCCTCTTTATCCTGACCTGAGGATGGGTCTTGTGAGGGAAGGCAGCACACTTGGCTTTGCATCCTGTGAAGCTGCACAAGTTACTATTCTGCTTTGGGTGGATTACTTGGGCAAGGGAGGAATGCACAGAGATCTGTCTTTTCACCAGGACCTTTGTTTAGAGAGGGATTTCTCATCCTTGGGCTGACCCATGCAGTGTCGATAGGATCAATGGGCTGGCATGTCATAGCTTTAATGCTCTGTTGTCTTTTCACACGCAGGCATGCGGACATTCCTGAGTCTTCCATCTGCTACACAGGAGCCCTGCTGGAATCTGTGATCAGGACTGGGAAAGAGGTATGATTGGTCTCCCAGTGGGGCTGGAGCTTTTTCCAGGAAGAGCAGTGAGGGGAGGGCTGTAAGGAAGGTCATTTTAGTGGCCCTGAGGCAGCTGGGTCGTTCCCAGGAGAATGTAGTAAGGGTAAGGATCTACCAAGTCTTTTATGGCAGCCAAGGCATAACTGCTGAAATCCTCTTGCTTTAGCACTCCCCACACCTCAATTTCCCCTGCAAGCATCCCATTGTCCTATTCTCTCTGCTTCTGCCCCTCTGTCCAGATGTCTGAGGATATATTGCTGTCGCACAGTGCTCCTCTGGCTGCACCTTTGAGGTACTGCATCCTGCAGGACATGGGCCAGACAATTCTGTGCTCCCATCCCTTAGGTCCATCTGGGAAACCCCTGAAAAGGATCTTTCCTGGCATATTGCAAAGTGCTAGATTGTACTCTGTCTGAATGTGCAGCTGAAACAAAGAAACTCCACTTTTAGACAGAAAAGATGTGTCTTGGAGGCTGGGAAATGTCCCTCCTTACAACTTCTGCTTTCCAGCTTGTGAAATTAAAGTCTGGAGATGAGCCATCAGCACTTTGGCACACTTAGTTGGTCTTTTTTGTACAACCAGCTCTTTACCTGGTTGTCGGATGGAAGAAGAAATTGTTTCCTTTCCTCTTTTTAAGATCTAAGGGGTGCACATTTGATGGAAAGAATGTCCTGTGCCAGGACCAATTGCAGTCTGGGCAGAGTTGTGTGTCAGATTTGGGATGAGATGCTGATTTTCACAGCCTGTTGTGTGGTGAGGCAGGAAGGTCTGTGTGCTGTGTCCTTTCAAGCTGGTCTGGGGTTAGCAGGGCTGTTACACCCCAGTCTGACAGGGGATGCACTTTCCTGGAGCTTGAGGGGTGCTTAGGAGTCCCATTGTTGCCAGTCCTTGAGGAACAAAGTAGAAAGTTGCTGTTGAGTGTGGGGTGGTGGGTACAGGGGTGTCTAGTCTTCCAGCTGTTTGTGTGCAGTCAGCCTGGGGAGCCAGCAGTGCGAGGATGGAGGGGATAAAGGCAGAGGAAGGGTGCAGCCACAGGCAGGCCGGGGTTTGCTGTTTGTGGCACACCCCACAGAGGGTGCTGCTGCTCCGCCGGAGAGCCCAGGGTCAGAAAACTCCAGGCGGGTTGGCTCCTTGTGTGGCTCTCAGCTGCCTCTGAGCTGGGTGGTTTGGTGTCACCAGTGTGTCCTCCCTGTTCAAGCTCCTCTGCTGTTATTTGGGGAGGTGGAAGCAGGGAGGGCAGCACCAATTCTCCTTTTGGTGCTTCTCATCTGCCCTCCACAAGGCTCTTGTGATGCTCTGAATGTTTTCTGTCTTTGCTTTTGCCATGCTCCAGAGCTCTGCCCTGGCTAAGGATGTAGTCAGTGGAGTTTTCTGTTAACTGCTGCCTCTGTTGACGTCATGGTAACTGCTGGGGAGACAGTGGCAGGGCTCTCACCTTGCCAATGTGTGATCTCTTTATTCCCAGATCATTCTTGGCTTCTCCTTTATTATAGCGATTGCTGGCAGTACAGCTCTTGGTGCTGCTTTAGTGTTTTGCAAAAGAAATAATTGTATTTGCCACTGGAAATGCAGCCTCTAGGATGCCTGTGGCTGCTGGGGAGTCACATCCAGCCTTGCCCTTGTCTTCCCTCTCTTTCTGACCTCCCCATTTTGCTGAGTGCTCTTGCCAGAAGCTGCTCCCTGGGGTAGCAGTACTGGCTCCTCAGAGCTTGGCTGTGATGCCAGCCCATGAGGGAGGTGAGCTGAGTGCAGGAGCAGTAGAGGTGCATGGAGAGGCTCCCTGTGTCTGCAGGCATTGGGAACGGGCGAGGAGGCCATGGTCAGCGTCGTCTGCTCCTACAATGACCTGAGCCGCAAGCTTTGGAACCTGAAGGAGCTGCCGCTGACTGTGACGGCTGTGCAGGGTGTCCATCCAGCCTTCCGCTACACGGATGTGAGTGTCCCGGGGCATGGCCATGCATGGGGGTCTGCAGCGAGCTGGGGTGTACCCTGGCGTGAGGGAGGACCGAGAGAATGGGTCACTCACTGGTTTTGTGGCTCCTGGGAGCCCTGGTGTGGGAGGTTTGGGTGAGGGGAAACACATTGTCAAGAGGTTTCTGCTCCCTGTTCTCAGTTGCTGGGTGGCTATTCTCTTTCAGGTCTTTCCTCCCATTCCTATGAAGCCGATTTACTCCTTCCATAATAGAAGCAAGCACTTGCTGCTTCCTTCAGAGGAGAAGCCCTGCCCAGCCTACATAACCCCTTTGAAGGGTAAGTGGGGAGAGATGTGAGTGGGAGATGATCCAGTGGAGGGAAGTGGAGGCAAGCAGTGATGCTGGCTCTGTTATTGCTGTGTTGGTGTGCTGCAGGCAGGAACAGAACTGTGGCTCCTCCTGCCCTCC
>NW_008246062.1:1794261-1795927 GCF_000691975.1 Corvus brachyrhynchos
GAGTGTGGTGAGACTGCACTGATGTCAGGATGCTGCTCTTGTATCCCTGAGGGTCAGCATAACACACACCATGCTGATTGTGTCACCACCAAGCCTGACTTTGCCTTGTGCTCCCATCTCAGGATGGCTACGTTTTCCGTCTCCAAGTAGCCTACCACCGGGAGCCCCTGATTTTGAAGGAAGTGGTCACGCCAGAAGGGATGCTGAAGTACCAGGACACAGAGGAATCTCGGCAGCTGGAGCTGGAGACTTTGCATCTGCCCTATCTAACCAGCTCTCTGCATGGGTAGGTGAGGCAGAAGGTGCCTGAGGGGGTCAGAATGTGGGATGTGGCTGAAACCAGCATGGAGGTGCCTGTGGATGCTGGAGGGAGATGGTGGGTAGAGGAGCTTGCTGTGGGAAGTGGCTCTTCAGCCAACCTTGTGAGAGGCTCTCCAGAAGGATTAAGGGATGGGTGTGGGTGTGCGTGGCACAAGTTGTCACCCTGAGTTCGCTGGTGTGGGGAAACAAGTACTAAGAAGCAGCATGGTTAGAGAGGAGCATGAGGCAGCTTTTTCCCTTCTTCCCCCCAAAATCTCAGCACCTGCTGAAAGTCCCTGTGCTTGTGATGCTGTGTAAGTGTTCCTTGCAGATTTTTGCTCCTCTCTTCTTTCTTGCCAAATGCCAAGAGGCTGTTGTGGGTCCTGGGATGCATGGGCTGAGCAATGGCATGTCTCCCTCCTCACAGGCTCCAGCAGCAGCACCCTGTGTTCGGCAGCACTTCCCGGCTGGCCAAGCGCTGGATCAGTGCCCAGCTCCTGAGTGACAGCATCTCTGAGGAGTGTGTGGACCTCCTTGTGGCATTTCTCTTCCTCCACCCAGCCCCGTTCACACCACCCAGGTGAGGATGAGGAGCCCAGGCTGGCCCGATGAAGATTTAGTCCCTTTCATTACCTGGGATGGAGGAAGGGTGGGATGCTGCTCAGGCAGGAGGTGTTGGGAGAGTTCATAGCAGGGAGCATGAGGCCCCTGTGCTGCCAAAACACTGTCCGAAGTCCTGTTGGGAGTTGCCAGAGGAGATGGAGACACTTAGCACTGCAGGGCTGTGGCTTTCCCTGCCCTGTGCACTGCAGAGAAAGGGGGAAAGCAGGTAAGGGCGGGAGTGAGTGTCCTTGTGGCCTCTAGGTGCTGGGTGCACCTGCAGGGTGTCTTGTGCCTTCTGGAGGACTGGTGAGGCCTCTCATTTTGGGGGTGATGGCCAGGAGAAGCAGGGTGAGGGCTGTGTTGTGGCTACCAGCATGCTGGGGCTCCTGGGTTCCCTGGGAAGGATTGTAGGGGTGCTGGCACCTCCAGCCTCCCTTCTTCCTGGAGGAGGCTTCCAAAGGAAGAATGAGGGGTCGGCCCCTGAAAGCTGAATGGAACAGTGTGTTGGTAGATAACCCCAGAGAACCAATTGCTTGCTGGTCCCTGGCAGACAGATGTTGTGGGGCCCAGAGGAAGTGAAATGAAGTTAAAGGAAATGTTTTTGTTCTGTGTGGAGTCAAAAGGTTACTCAGCCCTGCACTCGGGGTAGAGTTTCCTTTCCCAAAGTAGCAGGAACAGCAGTCTGATGCCTAGAATGCTCTCTTGTCTCCTAAAATAACAGAATCCCCATCTTCCCAGCTGTCTGGCTTTGTGTGTGTGTTGT
>NW_008246062.1:1795961-1800942 GCF_000691975.1 Corvus brachyrhynchos
AGACCCGCACCAGAGATGGGAGCAGCCTTCTCTCCACCTCCTCCTTGCTCCAGACCCAGGAGTCTGGATGGGAAGAGCATCAGGAGATGGGGCAGCTGCGGGGGGGCGATGATTCACATTCTGCTGGTTTCTTTTTCCTGAGGAGTGGGGAACAAGGGGGGAAAGACTTTTCCTGGAGATTTGGAGAAGAGGAAGTGTCTCAAACTCATTCTGGACTTCCCTTTCCCACTACAGACATCTCTTCTTGGGTTGCATGTGGTTTGGGCATCCACTAAGTCAGACCCAAGTGCAGCCCTTCTTGCTGCCAGGAGAGCAAATGCTGATGTTGAACTGTTTTGTCCTGCCTGCAGCTCTCCACAGGTGGGGTTCCTGCGCTTCCTCAACTTGCTGGCAACCTTTGACTGGAAAAACAACCCTCTGATTGTCAACCTAAACACTGGCCTCACAGGTGAGCAGGCAGCAGCTAGGAGAGCTGCAACATGAGATTCTTGAGCCCTCCTCAGTCAGTGCCTGGCTCCAGATCTCCTGGATACAGGAAGGCATCATAGCTTGTGCTGGGGGCAAGGAGATTTTCCACTCCTTTACTCCTGTCCTGTCATGTTTAACTTGCCTACAGGATGGGTTTGGTTGTGCCATGTGTGGTTTTTTTTTTTTTTTTCTTGCCTGCCTCTGAGAAGGTGGATCTCAGTGATGATGCTCTGCTCCTTCTGGTCTTGTTGAAATCTGTGACAAGCGTGGGTGGTGTTGCATGTGGTGGTGTCTTTGAAGCCCTCTGTTCCTGCCCTCTAGTGTTTTGTCTGTTGATTGTCTTTTGGATACATGCTGGAGCCACAAGAGCCCATGGGATTGTCTTGACTCTGCAAAGTCATGGGGTGGGGGAGATAGTTACACCCAGCTTTTAAAGCAAATTTATAAAAAAAAGGTAAAGGTGTTTGGGAGAGAATTGGGTTTTGAAAACTGGTATTTTCCAAAGCGCCCTCCAGCTTATTTTAAGGAACTAAAGAGCTATTTATTTCCCCATTTGAGGGGAAATAAAAGACAAAAGATAGAACACTATTTGAATAATACAAACTGTCACTAGCTTACAATGTGAGTTTCCAGCTTGTGTCAGTTCCAGTACCTGCCATGCTTGAGCCCGCCTGAGTGGGTTTAGAGCAAAGGTCCATCTAATGAGAGTGAGGAGCAAGCCCGAGGTGAAGGAGCTCTGGTTGCATGCGTATTGTGGGATCAGAGGGTGGGAGGGGGTAAATCCTGCTGTGCTGCCATTTCCTGGCTGTGATGGGGGTGATGAGGGTGGAGGGCTGTGGATGGGGCAGAGCATCTCACCTGTCTGCCTGCCCTCTCCAGACTCTATCTGCACAGAGATCAAGAGCAAGTTTATAGCAGCTCGCTCTCGCCTCCCTGTCATGTTCCTGGCCACCCCCAAAGACCAGTGGAGCTCCATGTGGACCCGGGAGCGCCCCTCAGCACAGGTGAGCTATGCCCTTTGTCAGCTTGCCTCTGGTGGCTGCTGGCTTGGGGCAGTTCCCTGTTCCCAGTTCTGGAGCCAGCTCTGGCAGCCCTCTGAGGGAGTGGGGTCTCTGTTACATCCAGGACTGCCAAGTTTCACCCTCTGACTTCCTTCCCTCCCCAGATCCTGCAGCGCCTTGTCCTACTTGCCTTGGAGTCTCTCCGTGTCCTGGAGGAGCAGCTCATGGACCCACTCAGCGACCAGGATATGAAGGTAGCCCCCTGGGGCAGCAGCACAAGGGTTTTCAGGCTCTGGCCAAGCAGACTGGACTGTGGTGGTGGTCACTGGGATGTACTAGGAGGTTTCAGGCTGTGGCCATGTGGTTGCCCTGGTATGTAGAGCTGCAAGGATGGGAGGAGGCAGGCTGGGGTCCCTCTGTGCCACCCTGCTTCTGGGGGACCCGTCTCTGCACTGCAGCTTGGGGTGACTAGGACAAGTTTATTCTCTGGTTTTCTTGGAACATGAGAAAACCCACCATATTCCTGTGCCAAACCAGTTGTAGTATGTCCATGACTGGATCAAATGGTTCCTCTGGGAGACTCTGTTTTGGAGTAGCTGTGCAAATCTGGCTTGTGTGCTCAAGTCTAACCAAGCTCAGGGTGTTGGAGGTTTTGGCAGGACAGTACTAGGAACTCCAGGACAATGTTATTTTGGTTTGAGTGGAGTAGTAAAGCTTTTTGTAGTTTAACCCTTTTCAGTTTCTCAGTGGTTTTATTTTTTAAGTAAACTAAAACATTCATTACTGCGGTGGACCTGAGACATGTAGATGTAGACATGTTCATTTGCCCTTTAAAGGGAGGTATATGTGTTTTGAAGGGTAGTTTGTTGGGGTATCAAGTAGTGAACCAGGAAATTGAAGGTGAAAGGACTGAAAAAGCCAAGCAGTGGTTAGATACGGCAGATTCACGTTAGGGACAAAAAACCCCAAACTAAAACCAAAACCAGAAAGCAGCACATAGAATGGATTTTTTTCTGCCTGGGCAATATAAAAAGGACTTACTAACACTGCTTTCAGTCCTGCTGCATTTTGCACTGGAAGTATTATGGGGTGAGATGTACTTGAGGCAGTAGCAGCGTGTGTTACAGGGCTGTGAAGGAATGAGACATGTCCAGTGTGCTGCAGTCACAGTGCCGGGCCAAGACTCAAATTCAAGAGGTGCACTGTTGGGGTGAGCTGGGAAGGGTTAGCTTCTAAAATGAGCTGTCACCTGGCAAGAGCAGCCTCCCAACACCTTGACTCAGCCTCCTTGGGCCACCTTCTGTCTCCCTTCCTCTTGCCCGTTGCAGTGGGAACTTTTGTTATTGCCATGGAATCCCTCTGGTCTGTGCCAGTGTCCTCTCAGGCCTGTGATGTTCCTTAGGGATAAACATGGGGTGCCATTTCCAGGGCTGGTAATGCATTTGTAAGCAAAGCTTGGGGCAGGGAGGAGGGAATAGCCTTTCCAGTTTAGTTTGGAGTTGCCTCCTCTACAGTTGTCTCCTGTTTCTAAGAGAGTGCTCCAAGTTGTTTTTTTGTCTTTGCATTTGGGTCCCATGGGATGTGCCTGCTGTCATGAAGATGCAGACATAGGTTTGCTCCCAGGGCACACACAGAAAGCCATGGACTTGGGCACTGGGTGGGACAAGTGGTCTGTGTGGACTAGAGCTAGGAGTGACTCAGTGCTGGTCACTGATGTTCTTCATGTGTGTTCTCTCCAGCCCGGTTGTAAACCAGCTCCAAGCCATGGGTTTTCTTTCAGTCCCGAGTAGAGCAGTGTCCCATGCCTCTCTGTTCATGTCTCTGCATCATTTGTTCCATTTGAAAATGTACACATAGTTTTAAGTTTTTTCCATTTTAATACAGCTGTATCCACAGCTAGATCCTGCCTGTCCAAATATTTACATGTCTGGGATTGCTGCCCTCCATTAACAGGGTTTTGCTCTCACCCTCTATCTGCTTGATGGAAGATGCTGTTGCCCTCTGGGGCAAATCCTGGTGGACAGATGGGGCCGTCCTATTATTGAGCAGCTCCTTGTGTCCCCTGGGTGTTGTTCAGCTCCTGCTGGCTTCTTGATTCCCCTCTTCACCTGAGACTCTGCCATGTGCAGTGCGGTTATCTACCTCAGCTCACCTCTTTGCCCCTCTCTCAGCTGCCCACCCCACTAGCATTTACTCAGTAGGCTTCCTGGGGTCCGTGGCAAACTTCTAACATTAATCTCACAAAAAATTTGGTTTACTGCTTTCTGAGGAGAAGGGGACAAAGTGCAAACAAGGACTTGGGAAACCTTTCTTACCTCTCCTGCTTGCTTGTGTGCTGTATTGAGTAGCACTATTTGTTTCTCCGTGCAGATGGTCTTCCGCCCTCCTTTGGACTTCTACGATGTCCTGATCCACCTGAATCCAAACCAGATTCCTCGGCACCTGGAGAGCGTGGACCGGCCGGTGAAATCAGTTTCCCGTGGTGTGGTGAAGAACAGCTCTGCTGTGAATATCCTCTTTCCTGTGGTGGGTTATGACCCTGTGCAGTTGTACCTGCAGGACCTGAGGGTAAGCACGGCCTGTTGGGGAGGCAGAGGGGGTGCCCAAGGGGGAGCTCCCTTCTGGCATTTGGATTGCCTGCCACTGCAGGACGTGGCTGGTGACATCTTTAGGTGTTTGCATGGGATGGACATTGCTTCTCCAGCAGAAGTCCTGATGAATGCGCCACCTCCTCCATGGAAATGGGAGGGCTGCTGTGACGTGAGAATGAGCTCAGATACAAACCACCAGGAGCTTTTGCTGAAGAGCATTGTATTCAGCACGAAAGTGTCTAGGCCATTTGTTTCCAGTCAGTTAATTCACTTTTCGTGGCTTCTTGCACCGATTGGTGTGCACGATGGGCAGTAACCACACACAGTTTCTGGGGGGATGTACAGGTATCCACGGCATGGTCCCAGTAGGCTTTCTGCTGTTAGGCCAATGGTTGTGCGAGCCACAGGGGATCAGTGTTGGTCACAGGGTGGTTTCTCTGTGTCTGACTGCATGCGTAATAACAGAGGAAGTTGGTAATGTGGGAATATGGAGAACATCAGTATCCAAAGTCATCAACCATGTTCTTTTCCACCATGAGGCCAAGCCAAAGCCTTGGCAAGCTGGGGAGACATGCAAGGTGCTGGATGAGAGCAGTGATCCTCCCTGGATCTGGACAGCCTGTGCTTTGCAGATGTGCAGCATCTGGCACTTTGGCCCTTCCCACTTCAGATGTGGTAGCTGGGTTAAATGCTAGTGTTGGGTGTGCAGAGAGGTGGGGCTTTGGTGCCTTTTTGTCAAAGCCTGCCTTGACTTGGAAGTGCCATCATCCCTTACTGACAGGAGTGCTGTGAGCAGTGTCAGAACTGTCAGCATGGGAATCTAGGCTGGCTGTGGCAGGAAGGGGGCTATGAGGGTCTCTGGCCCTGTTCCCCACTCAGGACACAGCCAGATTTCATGTTAGAGTAGGCTGCACAGAGCCC
>NW_008246062.1:1801064-1825438 GCF_000691975.1 Corvus brachyrhynchos
TTCCTACCTCCCTGTCCTGATGTTTGGCCACCATTGAAAAAGTGGTGCCTGAACTGAAACTCAGTTTGGGCCGGAAGATTCTGGGCCCTTTCAGTTCAAGCTCCCCTTTCACCTTAACCAGGTACCTTAGGAGTTGGGCAAAGAAAACTTGCAAGGGTTTCTTTGAAGGTTTTCTCATCCTGGGCATAGCCCTGTTACCCCCCAACTGTGTGCCAGCCACAGAGCATGATAACCTGTGCCTATGGGAATCTGCTGTGGCTTCAGCAGAGCTTCCAGGTCTACCAAGGTGCAGGCTCAGTCCTCCTGTCACCCACAGCAGCTTGGGACAGTCTTGGGTGGTGGGAAAGTGAGAGACAGGGTTGTGTGAAAGTCCTCATGAAATTGAGGAAGACCTCAAAGTTGACACACAATTTCCCTGCAAAAAGCAGTGCTTCTTTAGCTGGAAGGACAGGTGGGAGAGGAGGTGCCCAGTGCTCTCCTCCCTTTGAGAAGGAAGGTGGACCTGGAGGTCCTGCAGACATGTTGTAGAGAACACTGGGGGATTTCTTGGGGCAAGAAGAAAGGGGAGAAGCATCCCTCACAAGTGTTTTAAAAGGGAGCAGGAAGCAGATTTGGAACTGTTGGCTCTTTAACTTTCCTTCCCGGTGTCTGGGTCTGAGGAGTCATGTCAAGACCAGCCCCTCCCTTTTCAATGATGACTGTTTGACCTGCTGCCATATAACCTCAGCCAAGAGGAATAGATGTGGATAGGAGATGGAGTTTTTTAAGCCTGAAATCCTTTTCCACCCAGTGCTAGAAGTGGGTTCTAGAGCTGAACAGAACCTTTCAGCAGCTGCCAAGGTGCTGGAGATCCATGGGGACAGAGCCTCTGTATCTCTGAAGGGGTCAGGGCTAAGCAGCCCTTGTGGAAACCTGACAGAAGGAAGACTGCTTGCGTAAAGAGGAACTGGAGGATGTTGGATGAGGTGATTGCGAGAGCTCTCTGGAAAGGTTGTTAAATGCTTGCAGCAGATCTGGCTGTAGATTGAGGCAGTCAATCAGGAAACTCATCAGAGTTTATAGGACACTTTCATGCATCTAGACAAGTTGATGTCAGTAAGTGGCTCTGAAAGTGAAAGGTAGAAAAGAGATTTTCCTGGAAGGCAGCTTTTATTAATCCTCAGGCAATTATGATTTACTTGGTCCAGTCAATAGTGACATCCAAACTGCCTGAATTTTTACTGCTTTTTACTGCCTGTTTTTATTAATACAGGTTATAATAGATTTGGAATAGGGTTTGGTCAGGTTGCAAATTTACAGCTGCTCCTAAATCCAGTATGCCAACATCCCAATGAAGAAAGATGGATGTGAGCAAAGGTCACGTTGCCTTGTGGAAGCAGTGTTGATTCTCTTGGTGTCCCTTGTTCTTTGACCTGAGGGTGCTTAGGAGGGAACAGATCATGAACTTGTTGAAGCTTTCTCTGAAGAATGTGCTGTGGGGCAGAGAGCCTGAAATTGCCTCAGCATCCCTGTCTGGGGGGCTTTTCTTTGTCTCGAAAGCTCTTAGATATGGTTTGTTCCCTTATGGCTGTCATATTGGAGGTATCTTGCAGTAACGGTTTGCTTGTCATTCACAGCATCCAGATCAGTAGCAGGCAGAGCTGGAGGGGCTGATGAATATCTGTTTTTCTAGGCAAACAGGTGTTTCTTCTCTTGGAAAAATCACAGAGGTGATGCTGCACACGGTCTCGGAGAACTCAACCTTATCTAGTTAGGCTGGAAGGCCTCAAAAGCTGATTTTGCACTGCAGGACCACTGGAAGCTGGTGATGCTGAGCTGTCAGTAGAAGCCACTCCATCCATCAGAAATCATCTGGCTTCATGTCTCAATGTACTGATGTTGTTGCTTAAAGGCAGGAGCTTTTCATCGACTTCGGCTTTGCTTGGTAGCCTCTCCAGCACCTCTTTGTTTCTCCTTCCCTGGCTCTTGCTGCTCTAAGCAGTGTTCAGCTCCTCCTTGTCCTGCGGACTGGGAGCCCTGGGGGTCATCCAAACCCTGCAAGAAGTTGGTGCCAGAAAGGAGCGTGATGACAGCAGTGAGTCTTTATGAGAGATCTTGGATGAGAAGGCAGTTTGGACACAGAACTGACTGGCTTTGATTCAGAGTAATTTGCTCTCTCTTAACATCACAAACCACAGAATTGAGCAACAGGGCTGAAGCCATGGCTGACAGTGCAGCCCTCGTGGGTTTGTAGCAACAAAGGGAGACATCTGCCACACAGATGCTGTGGGATTTTGTGTTCTTCTGTGGGCAGAAAAGAAACATCTGCCCTTTATTGAGATTTCCACATGGAAACAGGATTTAAATGCCTTGGTGTTTTGATTGAATTGAGAGGGGTAGGGAGTAGCTTCTTCCCCAGTGTGTTTGGGCTAGTAACCAGGAGATCTGCTGTTCTGTCCAGCCTGTTTGCCCCTGTTCTTCTGAAGTCAAAGGGATTAGCAAGGCAGTAGTGCTCTGGAGCTGAAGGATTGCTGTGTGCCTTCTCCAGGGAGCTTAATCAGAGTAGAAAATGAGAGGTGTAGAATCCTGCTTGAATTTTTCCTTCTTCAAGGAGATGTGCTGCAGGAACTGGCATGAGTTGCTCTGGTGCCTGGAAGGCTGGGTAGAGATGAAAGGCTGGCTGTGGGATTCAGGCAGCAAATTCTTCAATTCTAGAACAGATCTGATAGAAAAGGCCTGTTCTGTGATCCTGTGTGCCAGACATCCCACAGAGAGGGCTTCTCTAGAGCACCAGCCCATCAACAGCCTCCCTGCTACTTACAGTTTGGAGCACCTTGTGTAGCAAACCCTGGGTTGGCTTCTGGTAGGGATTCTCCAGCAAGGCGAAATTGAATTTAAGTGTCTCAGATGAAGCTCCTGTTGAGTCTCTGTTATGACTGCTGGTCTGTGTCATGGTGGCTGTGGAGCTGCAGAATCCCCCTATGTTTGCTAGGGATGTGGTGTGAGAAGGCTTAGTCAGTGCAGCTTTTGCTTCAGGGTGGCTTGGCTGTTCTCTGGACTCAGGAGACCATCCAGAGGACACAGGGCTTGTGGCTATGCATGCCATGCCCGTCTGCCTGCATTCCAGACCTCACAAAAGCCAAAGGCTCTGGTCACCTCCCAGAGCTGTTCACTTATGGTGGGGTACGCTGGGTGAAGCTGCCTGTGCCATGTCCATCTGTCCGTCTGTTATGGCTGTGAACAGACCTCACATTTCGTACTGAGTCTCTGGTCTCACCAGTTCACTGATGGGATGTGCTGTTGTTCACTGAGATTTAGCTTTCTTGGGCTGCACATGCCAGAGGAAGAGCTTGTTGCAGAGGAGCTGCCCATCCTGTGAGATCTTTTCTGTGTGGATGAGCAGGAAAATGCTTCCTGCTTTACTATAAACATCCTTCCCTCTAAAGCAATGTTTTGCATTTTTTGCACCTTAAGGCAAGAGCTATCGGGAAGACTTGGAGCCCTTTCCTTTCTTCCTCTCATGGTGTAAAAATGTGCTACTTCATGTTAGGAAGGAATTAATGATAATAAAAATTATCTGTCTCCTAAAATATATAAGCTGTGATTATGTGATGTAGCTGGAATTGGTGAAATCTTTCGAGGTCAGTCTGCTCCCTTCCTGTTTTGACTGACAGAGCTGACTCCTCCTGTGGTGACACCAGGTAGACAGGGACAAGCTGAAAAAACTCTGAGGGCTCTCATATTATGTAGGAAATTTCCTGTCTGGATCTTTGCCCTTGGAAGGGCAGAGGTGGCAGGAAATCATCTGCTCCCAGAGCTGCAGAGCCACTACAAGACCCTTAGCACTGTGCCCAGGGCTGGGGGTGGATACACACGTGTGTGTGTGTGTGCCCACCTGCTCAGCGAGGCATCAGCCCCGTGTGCTCCTGGGGAGAGCTGACAGGGGACTTGTGGCTGCATTTCTTCTGTGTTGGTAATGCCCTCCCAAAGGCCCTGGAGGATTTGTCCTGCAGGAAGTAACAGAAGGCTTTTCTCTCAATGGTTTGGTGGATTGACATGTTTGCTGATGCAGCCAGGAGGACGCGGGTGCCTTCTTTCCTTTATGTGTTTTTTTCCTGCTGCCCCAATTCCCAGGACAAGGGTGTATATGTGGCTCTCAGGTGGAAAAGTCTGCATGGTTTGAAATCAGTTTGAAACCTTTTTATCAGCTGAATCCTAAACTTTACACCTGGATTTCGTTTGTCTTTTAAAAGAAAGTCACAGAGGTAGCCCCAGCCTGGGGTTACTTGGACAGTGCTCCTTGCTCTGCTGGCTCCCGGGGGGGGGGCTGTGTCACATAACTGAGAGCATCAGGGCAGGTCACAATAGGGTGACAGAGACCTCAAAACGTTAACCACAAATGTTTGTTGGAAGTAAGTAGCTTTTAATAGGGTTTTACACTGGTGGATTCCTTGCTAAGAGCACTTAAAATGCTCTGAGCACTGAGCAAATGTTTACTGATGCATTTGCCTTCTGAGCTGCTGTTGAACGAGGAAATGCTACTGTAGGACACATTTTTGTGTGTGGAGACCTCCCTAAAAGGCTCTTCCAGCAGCTGCGATGCAATGGTCCTAATCTCTTCGTAGGAGCAGTGAAAAAAATGGGTGGATAAAGGGTGAGATGGAAAAACCCCTATCCCTAAACAACAGTGTAGATGCTTAACTAGTAGATAGTTAACTAGCAACAAGTAGATACTTAACAATGTAGATGCCTAACAACTAGTAGATACTTAACTAAGTTACACTTAGCTCATTGCAAAATCCATGCTTCAGATGGAGCTGCTTAACCTGGTAATCGCATTTTAGATCCAGGTATTGTTTTACTCACTACATTTCCCCACCCTTGTCATTCCTTTAAGCTGGATGGTTTCTTACAAAGCTCTGTCTAATCTTCTTCCAGGTGCCATATACACCTTCTCCCTGGACAATGAGGCCTCTCTAAACTGAAGCCCTGAGCTTGCAGGTCCCCATGTCTCTGCAAAGTGGGAACCAGCTGTAGGTTTTGCTGATGGCAGGGATTTCCCTGGGCCTTGAAAGCTGAATTGCAACCAAAGAGCAGCTTGAGAAGGGAACAAACACACTCCCTGCCTTTTCTCTCTTTTCTCTGAAACTTTTGCCAGAAGAAGGTGTTTGCAGGCTCAAACAAGTCCAGTCACACTGGGCAGAGAACATGGGATGTAGAAAGGAGGGTGAACTGTTTGCTTTTACTCCTTAAGCCTCTGAACAAACAGGAGTGCAGTGACTAATACACCAGACCCTTTTAGTGCTGCAATTTCCCAAGAACTGGATGGGCATCTCCACAGCTTGGTAGGCCAGCCTGAAGTACTACCACATGGATGATGCTGGGGGCAGGACAAGTGCTGGGATTTTGAATTGGATGCCGTCCTTTTAACATCTGCCATCTGCTCCCTGCTGTCTGGGAAAAAAATGGTATCAGACCAAACAGTGGTTTTATTGGGAAATTAGCTGAGCCTGGGAGGGTTTCTTTGCTGCAAATGCTTTACTGGCTTCTGTCCAGCAAGATGTATCTGTGAAAAATGCTGTTCTCACAAGGAGCATTGCATGGCACTGAAGACCTCGCCCTGCAGAGGAGCTGGGCTTTTTCAGGTTCACACATGCTCTGCTCCCCTTTGGTTCGGAAAGCTGCATGTTGGTGGTCAGCGTGCCCTGAGCTTTATTGCTGATCCTTGAGCTTCCCTCCCTCCTGCTCTTTGCTCTTTGGCTAAAAGAGGAGCCTTTCCTGTTGACTGGGCTCTGGGCATAACCTGTTGCTCTCAGCATAGAAGTGCCAGGGTGGATTGCCTCTTTCTCAATGTATTTTTAGACAGTGTTTTTTCTAGACAGTTGGGTGAAATAACACCTTGATCAGGCTTGCCCCTGTGAGAGCCCATGGAGTGGGGTGAGTTGGCAGTTCTTGGGATCTTCCCATCTTGATGACCTAATTTTGTTGCCCTCTGTGAGGGCAACAACAGTCCAAACTCAAATCTGTCTGAAGAGGTTGCAGATAACACCACCCCTCCTTGCTTATCAGGTCTGTTTTCTTAAAATGCCACCTCGCCCTGTAGGATTCACTGATAACACCAACCCAGTACACCTTTTTTTACCTACTGCAATCCTGGTATGTCCATACAAGGCCCCATCCAAGCTTGTCTTTGATGTTGATTTTCTTTTCATGCACATCCTCATGAAAACCTCATGATATGGTGATGCCAGCAGAGACCTCTCTTGGTAAAAGCTGGGAAACTAAGGGGATGGAGGAGAAGGCTGAAAAGGGAGCAGAGAGTCTGTATTTTGGGCAATAGTTTGTTCTAAGGCTGGTGAAACCCTCTGCAGAAGCTTCTCCTGTACTGATGCTGGGGACTGTTCGCTCAGCCTGGTAAATATGTCTTGTTGCCTGATGTTAATCTCCACCAAGATAAACAAGTATCAGCAAGCAGCTGCTTGGCTGTCTTGGTCAGCTTCTTACAGGGTACACATCTCTTGGTATCAGCATGTTGGGTGATGAGCTGTAGGGCCAGACTTTTGTGTTTGAGAAGCTGCTTGCACACAGCATTGTTTCCTTCTGCTGTGATGCTCATTTGCCTCCTTGCAGCCCTGGGAATCCAGCTTGTGTGGGTTTGGGGGAAGCCAGACCATGGGCTTTAGTCATCCCTTTGTGCAAGATCTCTCTTTGATCTCTGCTGCCCAGCACCGCCAAAGGAGATGCTCACCGACACCGCTGCTGAAACACAAGGGGCAGGGAGGACAGATTCCTGCAGGGCCTCCATTGAGCTTTCCATCTCTTTGCACCCCACAGAGCACTGTGTTACTTAAAATCTCTGCTCTTACATTTCCTTTTTGGACACTGTGCTGACAGCTCACGTGGGGTTTATCCTGGTGGAAGAAGGAGCTTGGATACCTTGGTTGCACAGATTGCAGAGCTTGAGATGTTGGCCTCTGGTTTGGGGTTTGTCTTTGGTGCCATGAAATGTACTGTGGCAGGACTGCCTGCTGGGTAGGGCCTGCCTCTTTCTGTCTCACGGATTGTGAAATCTTTGACATGATTCCTGGACACTGGGGAAGTACAGCTTGGTAGTGCCAGGTCAGCTGATGGAGGACCACAGTGAGGGACACTCAGTGGGTTGTCACTGAGGGGGTCACTGTTCTCAACCTGTGTTTGTTTTCTACCCAGGATGCCTTCGATGATCTTGCCTTGTTCTTCTATGACAAGCATGGTGGGGAAGTAATTGCAGTTTTGTGGAAACCTTTGAGCTTCCAGCCTCAGCCTTTTAAGGTGAGTTTTTTTCTCTGCTTTAAACTTTGTATTTATCCTGAAAGCCTTTTTTCTGTTGGTAATTGCTTTGTCCAGCTCTTATCAGCCACAAAGCCCTTTGAGAAATGGAGATAATACTTCTGTTGCATCTTAGAAGGGGAGAAACCAAGACAGGGCTGTGACCACAGTGCCTTCAGTCATCAGCAGATCTGAGAAGGGAAATAGACTATCCCATTCTTATGGCTTCAGGATCTTACCCAGAAGTACCCAACCCACAAGAATCCAGGGTGGCAAGCCCAGGTGCAGAGTGCCCATGTCCCATCAATGCATGGAGCTGTTTTCCAGCTGCACTGTGTGGGCTGGCAAACCCTAGAGCGTGGTTAAGCCAGGTGTGAGGCACACTGGAGTGATTCATGCTGCTTTCTATGAAGGAAAGACGCAAAGAAACCGGTTACTCATGGCTCGGAGCTGGCAGCCCAGGCTCTTCTGCTGTCAGTCTCTGGGTGATTTATCTCCCGTCTCTTCACGGCCAGAGGGCATTGGCCATTCTGCCTGGCTGCTGTTGTGAAACTTAGTTATTCACACTGGTGAAACAGAGGAGGAGATGCTTGCATCTGAGCTGAGTCTGGCTGGATTAAACATGAGGGCTTTGTTTTTGCTGCTGTTGCAGCCAAGGATATCTTCCCACCTGAGCTCTTGACACCCACCAAAAGAGCAGAGCAGAAGCAGCTCTTACTCAGCCTTGTGCTGTGATCCCCTTTGCATACTCCTGTGCCCTGCTCACACAGGCTCTGCCATGCATATGCACACTTGTCATCCCACCATGCCCCTGGCCATTACTTTGCTTCCTGACTTCGTTGCAGTCTTTGGACTGTGGCTCCAGGATGAACCCTAAAAGGGGCTGGAAGGGTCACTTTTGCACTTTGTTAGCTCTAAAAATGAGCACTGATAGTGTTGAGAAGTGGAACTTGTGGAACTGGGTGCAGTGGTGTAGCAGGGTTTGGATGTGACAAGGCAGGAGAGGAATTTACTTCTCTTACTTGGGGCTGGAAGAGGTTGCAGTGCAGCTCTGAGCAGGTGCTCCCATTTGTGCAATATTTTCTGTGTCCTGCAGGTTGCCAGCATGAAAGGAAGGAAGGTGACAACTCTGAACAACGAGCTGGTTTGTGTTCCCAATGTGGAGGCAATTCTGGAGGATTTTGAGATTTTGGGAGAAGGCCTGGTCAAAAGTGTGGAAGCTCGTACAGAGAAATGGACTATCTGAAACCACTGAGAGGTGTCAAGAGTGGCCTGTCTTGAAGCAGTTTGTTCACTCTGCGTCTGTTCCTTTTTATAAATCAGTCCTAAAAAAGCCTTTTAGCTTTCTAAATCCTAGAACTGTATGTTTTACTCTATTTATGTTTATATACCTTCTTCAGAAAAGAGTGGGATCTATTACTGTTTCCAAGAATACAAATGCCTTTTTATTTTGAAGAAAATATAAAGATGGGATAAAGTTTTTGAAAGTGTCCCTGTTTCTTGGTCGTTGTAGGAATTGGAGCTGTGTTCACATGAAAATGTCAAGGTCTGAAAAATTTGGCTGAGGTGTGCAGTGGGAAGGCAGTTTCCTGGTTTGGAAGGGAGTTTATACCAGCTGCTGCTCTTGTAGGGGTTAGCAAAACCAAAAAAACAGTTGTTGAATAAATGACCAGGTTATTCCCTTCTGCTCAGCCCCAGTGAGGCATATTTGGCATGCTGTGTTCAGTGCTGGTTTTCCCACTGAAAAGGAGACATGGATATACTGGAGCAGGTTCAGTGAAGGGTAGCAGAGATAATAAAGGAGTTGAAGCCTCTGTCAAGGGAAGGAGAGGGTGCAAGAGCTGGTCTTGTTCAGCCTCAGGAAGAGAAGGCTGAGGGGCTTATTACCAGTGTGTTTTAATACCTGATGAGGGAGTGAAGAAGATGGAGTGGTGCCCAATGATGGGTGAGAGGGGTAAATTGAAATGCAGGAAATTCTGCTTAAAATACTTTTTCTTTACCATGGGGGTAGTTAAACAGTGGCGCAGGTTGCCCGGAGAGATGGTGGAGTCTCCTTACTTTATACTCAAAACCCAAATGGACGTAGTCCTGGGCAACTTGCTTCAGGTGACCCTACTCAGAGCAGGGGTGTTGGATTATTTCTCTCATGTAGAATGATTGTGAAGACTCCTGATGAGGGAAGAGAGGGAGACAAGATGGAGCAAATGCACCTATCCCATCCCCTCTTCTGGTGGAGGCAGAACACATGTTCCAGCAGCAAAGCATGGGTCAATCAGATGCAGAGCAAAGAAAACAGACTTCATTACAGCATATATTGCAGAAACCAAAAGTAGATCAAGCCTGGAAAGACAAGTGGATGTTCAGGCAGCCTGATAACTAGGCAGTTGTTGCTTGGTAAGGAGCATTTCAGATGGGAAGTCAAGTGTGTTGCTTCAAGACCTACTGCTTCTCCAGCTGTTGGCAGTGAGCCCAGGGCTTTGTTGAGGAAACACACAACTTGTTTTTCAGATGTTTTCTCTGAGGCATTTGAAAGTGGGCTGTGGCAGAGATGGGGCTGGTGCTGTTTGCTTAGTGCCCACAGATTGGTGTTGGAGGCACCATGTGTCCTACGGGGTAGGACCAAGTGTGCAGCACCCCTGGTTTTGGGATATATCTGGTATATTAAAATTACAAGGATCATTTCTCTCTCTTCCCTGTGCTGGTGGCTGAGAGAGGCTGCAGGTAGAATCCACTGCCCATTGTGGCTTGCAAGAGCTTTCTGGGTACATCTGAACGGAAGACATCAAAAGCTCTTAATGGGCAAAGCAGACCTCTCACCTGAGAAGAAAGCAGCATGTTCTGTTGCTGCTGTGACCCTTGCAGCCTCAGAACTTGCTGACAGGTCCATTAGCAAGTGATGCAGGCAGTGATTTTGACAGGTTTCAGAAGCAGATAATTAGGGATTAATTTTTAATCTTCTCTTTGTTGTGCTTTATCATCCTCTAGATGTTGGAGTTGCCCAACCTGCCTTCAGCAATGACTGCAATTTTCCTCGGTAGTTGGATTGTTCCTGCTTTTTGTGTCCATTTGCCTTCATTCTGAACATGCAGTTTGACATTTGAATCATGTAAATTTGCCAATACAGCTGCTGGACACCACTGGAGTTGGTGCACTAGTTGCTTGTGCCAGAGCTCTGCCTGTTCCCTCCATGCCCCATCCTGCCTTTGCTTTTCCCCTTGCTGTATGTTGTGGATGCTGGAACATTCTCCCCAGTGCATATATCTGCTTTTCCCCAGGGCACAGGCTTGTGCCAGAGCCTGCATTGGTTTCAGGGCAGCAGAGCTCCTCCAGCGACCTTCTTCACCAGGCAGGCTTGAAGGTCCTGCTCCCCTTCTCTGGGGCTGTCATGGGATGTGGCCCCTCAGTGGCTTATTCCCTGCCTGGAAATATTTATGGGGAGATGGCCTCTGCATCTTCAGCTGAACAATGCTGTAATCCCCTCTGCCCTGTCCTCCCAGCTCCTGCAGTGGAATCTGTGAAGGGTATACCCTGTAGGGATAGCCCTTCCTGTCCTGTCCTTTCCAGTCCAGCTCTGCTTTTATCTGCTTCTTTTACACTGTCAGGTATTGTATTTCTACTTTTTCCTTTTTCCATTTAAAAAGGCATAAAACTGCTCCTCTACCCTCCATTTGCAGCATGCAGCAAAGGGACAGGAAATGTCCAGGCAAATCTGCTGGTCCCAATAAACTGATGGTAAATGAAACTCGTAAGCAAACCCTTGTACAAGTCCTAACCTGCTGCTGTTTAACATGGTGGTGCCACTGTGCTCAGCAGCCAGATGTGAGCCCAGTTTTGGTGACAAACATGGGTACCTCAGAAAAAACCTTGTCATGAATTCACCTGAGAGTCACCATATTGACCACTGCTAGCCCAGGTTACATCGCCTGGAAGGGATACATCTGTGTTAGCAAAAGTTACCCAGATAACAAATTATCCCAGCTGTGCTTGCAGTACTCTTGTTGCCAAAGCTGTGCTGATCCACAGGCTCCTGCCTCTGCTTTCAGGGGAAGGATTAACTCCCCATTGCCTTAAATCTCCCAGTATCCAAACATTTAAAGGCACCTTTGAGCCAGTCTGAAGGCCTTGTTCACATAGTCAAAGATTGCAAATATTCTAGGTCTTGTTTTATCATCTGCTAAACTCAGATCCTTCTGGGCTCTGTGCATGGACAAAGTCACCTTGACATTTCTCTGAAAAGCCTGGGGACCATAAAGCCATAGAATCTGAATAGAATGGCCTGGGTTGGAAGAGATCATAAGGTCATCTAGTTCCAACCCCTCTGCTGTGAACAGGGACATCTTCCTCTAGACCATGTTGCTCAGAGCTCCATCCAACCTGGCCTCGAGCACTTCCAGGGATGGGGCATCTACAGCTTCTCTGGACAACCTGTTCCAGTGCCTCACCACCCTCACTAGGAAGAATTTTTCCCTATTGCCTAGCCTAAACCTACCCTCTTTCAGTTTGAAGCCATTCCCCCTTGTCCTGTCACTGTGTGTCTTGTAAAAGGTCCTTCTCCATCCTTCTTGTACGCTTCCTTCAGGTACTGGAAGGCCACAATCAGGTCACCCTGAAGCCTTCTTTTTTCCAGGCTGAACAAACCCAATTATCTTAGCCCTTCCTTGTAGGAGAGGTGCTCCATCCCTTTAATCAATTTTGTGGCCTCCTCTGGACATCCTCTTGTTGCTCTTAGGGCCTGAATGTTGTTGTGCTCTGACTTCTTGAGTGACAATTTACCTAAAGCAAAATGCAAAGCACCTTTCTCAGGAGCAGAGGGTTCCTGCACCTCTGAGGGGTCTGGAAAGACAGGATCCAAAGGAAAGGGGTGTCTCAGGTACACAAGAGAGGACAAGCGAGGTCTCTGCTGTAACTTTATCTCCTGTTGCTGGATTTGCTGCTCCCGTTGGAGCACTGTGAATAATTCCTATTGTGAAAGCTGGGGTAGGGCCTGGGTTATTCAGAGCACGATTGTTTGACAACTGTGCTGGGCTTCTACTTCCAGAACAGTGAGTGGGCACTCACTTGTTTGATTAGCTGTGGTCACAGCCATAAACAAGAGCTGCACAAACACAGAGCTGCCCTGGGGAGCCCATGCTGTGTCATGTTGCAAGAGCTGGGATGAGGACAAAGGGAGAGCTGAGGCAACAGCAATGGGCTTTGATGTGTTGATTTTGCAAAGCTACCTCAGAAGCTCTTTACCGGGGGTTTCCGTGTGTGGGGGGCAAATGCAAAAAGGGAGGTGCTTCCAAATGCAAGACCGGGCTGGAGTGATGATATTGGTGCACTTAGTGTATGGATGGAGCCAGCTAAGACAGGGCTCAGTGGTACATGCTCTGTGTGGGCTTTCTGCTTTCTAGCAGGGCTTTACAAATTCTGTGGGTCCTCCTGGGCCTTTACCTCAGCCACCCTTTGGGCAGCTTTCTCCTAAAAGGATCAGCTCATGCTTTGCAAGGATGCTGTCTCAGACAGCAGCTGTTGGGAGGCTCAGGAGAAGGGGAGGTGGATGGAGCCTTTCTTCTGCCACCAGACGTCTGCTTGCCAGGTGCCCTTGACAGCTTTGAGTGACCATCACAAGGTTTTTGAAAGGGAGCAGGGGAAACAGGTTGATGAAACACAGCTGGGTGATGGGATGACCACAGCAGATTGAGTGCTGTGAGGTTTTTGTGCTTACTGAGTTGTTCAGAGTTTGATGTTCATTCTTTGGGACTGCTGAGATCTTTTCAGAAGCTGTTTGGGGTCTCTGTGGGGCTGTCTGTCTTGAGGTTGACCCCTTGAAAGCAAGAAGCACATGTGTCCCAGAAATAAAGGCCTTTCAAAGAAGTGTTTGCTCAGGCACCCACAATTACTAGTGATTTTTGAAAACCCTTAGGTTAAATTTCCATGGCTGGCTAGGGAAGGAGTGATTGTCTGGGGTTTTTTTTTGGCACAGAAAGGGAATAATCTCTCCTAGTTTGCTGTTCCCACAATGGTCCTTCATCTAGGCTGTGAATTACTTGTTTGCTTTGGTTTCTGTTATCAGGAAAACGCTCTGGACCTGAAGTGATTTTTCCCAGCCAAGGCAGCAGCTTTTTGGAAGTACTGGTTCCCAAGCAAAGCAGCTCTGGCAGGTGGCAGCTTTTAGCACTTGTGGTCTCCTCAGAAAGGCAGAGTGATGCATCTCAAGGGGTGAGGGTGGCATTTAGCAAGTGCAGGGTGCACCACAGGGAAGGGGAAATCAAGACATTGGGTGGGAGAACTGCAAAATGGGAGAAATGCAGTCTGGAAAGAGGCTGGGGTTGGGACAGAAGGGGTAGGGGGAAAAGAAAATGCTGGTTGCTTGCATCCCAGGGCTGTGTGGGGGGAGCAGAACGAAACTGCAAGTTGCTCAAACCATATGAGCTGTCACAAAGATGTATTCTCTGGTGCTGTGAAGCCTTTGCACTAGGCTCAAGTGCTAGAGGCTCAGCAGCCACCAGGAGAAAAATAAACATAGGCCAAAAGCACAGTGGGGAGGTGCTGGGTAGCTGGTGATGCCATGGTGAGCTCTGGCAGAGGAATGGACTGGGCGTGTATCAAGGATCTCCCCATTATTTCACTTTCTTGCTGAGCATCATGACCAGGTTCCTCAAACTCTGCCTCTTCCCACCAGAGAGTGAGAAAAGGGGAATCCCTTCTCCCTGTTCCCCAGGGTTGTGTTTGCTGTCCCAAACGAAGCTACTGAGAGCTTGTGTTGGCAGTGAGCCTGCAGAGAAACACTTGTGCCTTGTGCTGGTGACTCCTGCACTGCTGAAGGTGCCAAACAGACTGTTCCTGTTAATGTTGCTCCTGCATATGCATGGTATGTCTAAGGGAGGTGCCAGAAAGCGGCATGGCAGGAGCCTGGTACTGTATTGATTTATTAGCCTCTCCTTTTTGTCTGCATCACATTGTGTCCATGCATATGGAAAACTTAAAACACTGAGGATCACAGTGTCTGGGAGGCAAACTAGTGTTGGCCCCACTAGGCATTATGTTTGTCATTTGCTGGCCCTCCCTTGCCTAGTTATCGAGGGAAGCCAGTTGGTGCAATCTTCCTGGATTTCAGTAAATCTTCCAATACTGTGTCTCACTGTATCCTTCTGGACAAAATGTCCCTCCCACAGCTGGACAAAAACATCATGGGATGGGTGAGCAACTGGCTCGCAGGCCAGGCACAAAGGGTTACAGTTACTGGGGTGACGTCAGACTGGGGACTTGTCACTGGTGGGGTTCCTTAGAGCTCCATCCTCGTCCCTCTGCCCTTCAACATCTTCATAAATTACCTGGATGCAGAACTGGAACAAGTTCACGGATGATACAAAACTGGGAGGAGCTCTTGACTCCCTCAAAGGCAGGGAGGTCCTGATGATGCCATGAAGACTTTTTGCCTTTTCTTTTATACCCCTGTTATGCCTTTTATATGACTTCTGTATTCTTAGTGCTTTTTGCCTACATTCTTGGGCTTGTTTGTCAAGCTGAGAGACTCAACATTTTAGAAGCTTCGTAGCTAGGGATCAGAAAGCCCCAGACCCCAGGGTCCTCTCCAGAACACATTCTGTAAACTAAGATAGAACCATCCAGGGGAAGGCTCCTTGAGGAGGGGGGCTCACTTGAGCCTCTCATTGGGGAATCTTTGATAGATATGCTAATTAGTAAAACCTATAATGTTATGCCTGATCTTTTGGGGTGGGCATTTTTTTTGCAGGGTGCATTTCTGTGCGTATGACCTGGACGTGTGCACCTAAAGATCTTTAAAATAAATACCAAGGTAAAATCCCTTTTCCCCTTCTAACCGTGTCTGACTCTTGATTTTAAGACTAGGAAAAGGCATCACTGAGAGAGACCTCGACAAATTAGAGGGCTGGACAATCACCAGCCACATGGAATTCAAAAAGGGAAAGTGCTGGATTCTGCACTGGGATGGGACAACCTTGGATGTATGGACGGACTGGGGAATGAGATGTGGAAAGCAGTGCCACAGAAAGAGACCCGGGGGTCCTGGTTGATGAGAAGTTGAATGTGAGTCAGCAGTGCCCTGGCATCCAGGAGGGCCAACTCTGTCCTGGGGGGCATCAGGCCCAGCATTACCAGCTGGGCAAGGGCGAGGATTGTCCCTCTCTGCTCTGCACTGAGGCAGCCTCTCCTCGAGTGCTGGGGGCAGTTTTGAGTGCCACAATGCAGGAAGGAGATAAAGCTGCTAGAGAGTGTCCAAAGGAGGGCAACAAGGATGGTGAAGGGCCTTGAGGGGAAGCCGTCGGAGGAGTAGCTGAGGTCACTTGGTCTGTTCAGCCTGGAGAACAGGAAACTGAGAGGAGACCTCATCACAGTTACAACTTCATTGTGAGGGGCAGAGGAGGGCCAGGCACTGATCTCTGCTCTGTGATCAGTCACAGGACCTGAGGGGCCTGAAGTTGTGTCAGGGGAGGTTTAGACTGGATATCAGCAAAAGATTCTTCACCCAGAGGGTGGTTGGGCACTGGAACAGGCTCCCCAGGAATGTGGTCGCAGCACCAACCCTGACAGAGTTCAAGAAGCGTTTGGACAATGCTCTCAGGCACAGGGTGTGACTCTTGGGGTTGTCCTGTGCAGGGCCAGGAGCTGGACTCAATGATCCTTGTGGGCCACTTCCAACTCAGCTTATTCTGTGATTCTGTGAACACACATGGTATCCAGGCTTGGTCTGGTGGAATGCTGACTTGCTTTGTGTTAATGCAGGGCAAGACCATGGTTGTGGGCTGGAGATGCTGCCATGGGATAACTGTGTGCTTCTGCATGATAGGAGACCCTGGCAAGGTTACAGGGAAGGGATGAGGGGCTATGTATTGCAGGTGGGCAGCTAGCTCTGGAAGTATACCTGAAATAGGAGACCCTGTCCCAAAACAAGGCCCTTCCCAAACCAAAGGTCAGAGGTGATGAGTGGTCTCTCTCCTCCATCCAGTGACATCAGGGCTCACAGGACAGGACTGCATGGTGCAAGGGGTGTCTTACAGTGCAGGGCTGAGCCAGCCCTTGCTGTTAAGTTTTGTCAGTGGGGATTATCTTTGCTAAAGATGCAGCCAGTTGGAATAATTGGTAACCAAGTCCCATGCTCCCTCCCAGTGCAGCCTGGGGCTGCAGATGGTTAACATTCCTCCCACTGCCACAGCACCAGGACCTCTTTCCTTCCCTAGGTGGTCCCATCCCAAGGACATTTCCTTTTCTTTATGACCTTCCAAGTAGACTTCATGTCCCTCCTTTGCATGGTTATAGGGCAAGGTATTGCCCTGCCTTACTATATACTTATATTTATATATGTATACTTACTTATAAGTATATAAATATTCACTTTTTTGGGTACTTGTTGGAGGATGGTAAGGCCTTGGGGAATGATGTATGCCATGCCTTTCCCTGGAATACGTAGCTAGGGGACTGGTGGGGTGTGCCATGTCACACTGGCCTGTAGCAAAGAGCAGGTGAGGCAGCTGCTGCCCCCAGCCCTTTTTGACACAGGCAAATACAATTCCCTGGGTGAGTAATGCTCCCAGCTCCTGCCCTATGACAGTGATGATTTTTGGCAGGCATTGCAATTTGTTTAGTACCAGCAGTTTGCCACAGCCCATCGAAAGGAGGCAATGAGATCCTTTCCCTGCCCTGAAGCACCGACGGGTAGGATGAGACATGGAGGGTGTGAGCAGCACCTGGGGAGGGAGTTTTGGGGGAAGCACGGGGTCCGGGCAGGGAACGGGTGGGACATCACAGCCACGGGTCTGGGAATGACCCTGAGAAGAGGGGAAGCCTATCCCTGTTGTGCAAGGCAGGAGGATGGCTGGCATGCTGATATGCAGCCTTGTCGGCTTGCAGGGTCCCTTCCCCTGCTCTTTTCCATGCCATGGATGTAGACCTCAGCCATCAACCAAAGCATCATCCAAAATCTCATTTGGCACCCCCTGCTCACCCCAGAGACGTGCTGTCCATCCCAAGGTGGGACTATGTCACTGATGCAGCCACCATGGGGAAAAGCATTGGCCTTTTCCAGACTTGTGCTCCTGGTTGGGCTTACACCATTTCCCCAGTGCAGCAGCTGTTCCCCCACCTCCCCAGAGCCAGGCTAGGGGGTGATCCTGTCAGTTCCCTTTTAAGGCTGCAATCTTTATCACCTATGTGTGTAAAGTGCTATAAAAATGCCTTAGAGCCGTGGTCTGGCAGTGTGGGGACATGGCTGTCCTTATCCTCTCATGTCAGCTGCACACGCTGTGGTTTGTGGAGCGACGGGATTCAAGTCACAGGACAAGTCACCAGCAGTGCTGGAAGCAGGGACATGAGTCCAGCCACTCCTTCCCCCTCTTCTGACAAGACACGTTCCTGAGCATGAAAATATTTCCATGTGCCTGCTGCTATGCTTGAAGAATAATGTTCAAAGCAGCCAAGAGGGTTTTCTTCCAAGGGGTGTGAGATTGCCAGTGCTCAGGAGTGATCCAAGATAAACTATCAGCCTGTAACACACTTCTTCAAGGCCTCTCCAGCACCTCCCCTGCAGCTCCATGGAAATGGGATGCTGCAAAGCTGCTATCCCTCCTGTGATGAGGACAGAGGAACCATGCCTGAGTGGAGGGATTTCCCCCACAAACCTATTGCCCCTGGTAATAGGTGGTGGCTTGTCTGCAGTTTTGCATGGGCAAAAATCTGTTGGTGGTGGGAATTGGAGAAAACAGTCTGCTCAGCAGCAAGCAACCCTGAATCCACAATTACAGTTTTGGAGATGCAGGGTGAGAGATGGAGAGGCAGGAGGAGCCTTTGGGCTGGCAGCTCCCAGTGGCAGTGCTGCTGGCAGGGATGGAGAGGGCCCTCAGCATGGAGGCTGCCTGAGGTCTGGTAATCCCTGCAGCAAGTCAGGAGGTCCCACGCAGGTCCCAGCTGCATTGTGTGGCTTGTGAGCCAGGTGCCACTCTGCTGTGCCTCTGCTGTGTCCCTGGTGTGAGCTTGAGAGGGCTGTGCTGCCTCCCTGCCACCTTTCGGGGAGTGAGATGAAATCCAGGACCTGCAGGCTGCCAGGGAACCCTGTCATTGTGGCTACAGGGCAGACCAGGTCCCCTCTGCCTCCTGAATGAGCCCACTGCTCCAGCCTTGGAGGTGCTGGGCATCTGGCTGTGCTCCCGGCCCAATTTCCTGGTGCTGCTGCATCCATTTCCTGCAGTGGTGGCTGGCTGCTGCTGCTGAGGGTGACACTGAAACCCAGTGGCGAAACTTGGCCGGAGGACTCTCATGTCTTGAGTTTCATCTGAAACCACAATGCTGCTGGTAGGTTTCTGTGCAAAGCTCAGCAACATCCTGCTGGCTTGTGCCAACACCTCCTGCAAACCTTCATTTATTAGTATTAGCTTTTCTTCAGGAATTTTGGCAGGCCTGGCTCGGGCTGGGATTTATGGCTGGAACTGGTCCCCCTGGGGCAAACGGGTCTCAGTGTGAGTCAGGCAGACCTCAGCCGTGCCAGCGCATGCGCTGCAGCTGCAGAAGGTGTTGATCTCCTAGGAAAAAAATCAACACAGCTTCCATTGGGAGTTGTTGGAAACAGCAAAGGTGAGTTCACCACCAGAGCAGCTATCTGGGGATCCTGAGAGGAGAAATCTGTTTTTCTTGTCCCTGAACTGCTGAGGTTTTGAGCATTGCTGAAGCAGAGCTCAGTGTGCACAGCAGGACTGTTGCCATGCCAGAGGATCTGAGGTCTGTTTGGGGATCACCCACATGGAGTTCTTGAGAAGAAAAGATTTAGGCTGTGTGCATTGTCAACAAAAATAGTTAACCTGTGAGGTGGATGGGCATGGATGTAGCACCAAGAGGAGCGTAGGGCTTGCACTGCCCTCTGCTTTGCCCAGACTGCCTCCATGCTGTCTTCTACAGTGTACCCATACCCAGTGAAACCCTCGGGCTTGGGGATACCCTTGCACTGCCCACTAGGACAGCCTGAACCTATGTTAACCCAGAAAGGGCTGCAAAGTTTTCAGAGGGAAACTCCCTGCTGTACTTGTTCAGCTTCTGCCTTCAGGTCATGTGTGTGGCAAACCAGCTGGGAGGGCTGGAGGGCAGCATCAACCTCCCCCCACACCTCCTAGAGAGGCTGGGTGACCACCATCTGGTTCTGGGGTGGGAGCGGAGAGGCTCAAGCTGGGATGCTGAGTCTGGTGGGTCCCACAAGCACTGTCATCCCGAGCACTACTTCTGTGGTGTGCTACATCTCCAGGGACACACAGGGAAAGGCTGGGAAGGGCAGAGTGGGTGGAAGCTTCTCATGCTGCTCTCTCTACAGCAGCATAAAGCACACGGGCTGATCCAAGGGTAGCATTCAGTCTTTCCAGTGGGATTATGGCACCAGTGTGAGAAGTTCCTGTATACATCCTGGCATTTCAGCAGTAACACATCCAAGGAGTCCTCTCCAGTGGATAGTCAGATACTGGCTCTACTCTCTATGCACATGTGGGTCCTGACTCTGCAGGGGGATTTGACTTGACCCCATTAAGCTGGGATTTCACAGAATGGTTTGGTTGGAAGAAACCTTAAAGATCGTCTTTTTTCCCAGGTGGTCTGCCACTGGCAGGGACAGCTTCCACAGGATTTGGAAGGGATCTTGCTGAACGTCACATAAGACAAGCAGCTGGGAACCACATGTCATGATGTTTGCTCCTCTCAGCCTGAGCTTTGACTGGTGCAGTCCCTGAAGGCTGTGTGTCTCTCATCCTGTGGGAGATGCTCCCCTGACATGGAGTGCCAATGCCAGACTGTCTTCCATGTTCAAGACGTGGGAAACTTCAGCTCTACCTTCCTGTCTCAGAGCAGACATGACTCATGGTGGTGCTGCGCTCACTCTTACGCATTCTGTGGCCCAAGGGACTCTTTTTTTTCCCTTTTTTTTTGGCTGTGTGAGGTGGAACAGCTCAAGCAAAAGGCATGGAGAAGCCACCCCTCCTATGCCTCCTCTCCACTCTTACCCCATGTCTCAGTAACCCCATCTGTGGGTAATCCCCTGCTTCCAGGCCTTAGCTCCCTGAGTCCGAAATCCCAGCTGTGATCCTGCCATACCCTGACCATGTGCTGGGAGAAATGGCCCTGCTGGGAAAGATAAGACTGAAGACAGAGGTGGGATGGTCGAGATGACAGCAGCAAGGAAAATGACAGAATTCTAAAGGCACAAAGGCAGGGCGTCAGGGTTTTTTGGGCCATCTCTCGGAGCTCTGAGTGCCCACAGGCAGACCCTGGCCAACAAAGGCTCTTTGGGTGCCTTTCTGAGGTGGTCAGCACACTAATACCTCACCAAGGAGTTCACCAAATCCTAGCCATGAGGTTGGGAGGGCTTAGGCTTGGAACTGCAGGGCTATAGTGGATTGACCCTGGCTGGATGCCAGGCACTCACCAAAGCTGCTCTGTCACTGCTCAGCTGAACAAGAAAGAGAAAATGTAACAAAAGTTGGTGAGCCAAGATGAAGACACAGAGAAATCACTCATCAAATACTGTCACGGGCAAAAGAGACTCAAACTGGAAATGTTAATTGCATATATCACTAATCAAAATCAGAGCAGGATAATGAGAAGTAAAATAAATCTTAAAAATACTTTCTCCCCACCCCTCCCTCCTTCCCAGCTCTACCTCCTCCCACAGTGCCACAGGAGGATGGGAATGGGGGTTATGGTCAGTTCATCCCACATTGTTCCTGCTGCTGCTCCAGAGAGGAGTCGTTCCCCTGCTCCAGTGTGGGGTCCTTCCCACAGGGGACAGTTCTCCATGAACATCTCCAGTGTGAGTCCATCCCACGGCTACAATTCTCCAGGAATTGCTCCAGTGCGGCTCACTCTTCCACGACTGCAGTCCTTCAGGAACAGGCTGCTCCAGTGTGGGTCCCCTAGAGGGTCACAAATCCTACCAGCAAACCTGCTCCAGCCTGGGCTCCTCTCCACAGGTCTTCAGGTCCTGCCAGGAGCCTGCTCCAGCATGGGCTTCCCATGTCCAAAGTGTTCTTTCAGACATCCACCTGCTCCAGTACGGGGTTCCCATGGATTCACAGACCTCTGCGCTCCAGCATAGGCTTTCCATGGGGTAACAGTCTCCTCTGGGCTTCCCCCTGCTCCAGCCTGGGCTCCTCCAGGGGTTCCAGGTGGATCTCTGCTCCCCTGTGCCCTCCCTGGGCTGCAGGGGCACAGCTGCCTCACCATGGGCTGCTCCAGGGGCTGCAGGGGAATCTGAGCTCCAGAGCCTGGAGCAGCTCCTGCCCCTCCTTCTGCACTGCCCTGGGTGTCTGCAGGGCTGTTCGTCTCACATGTTCTCACCCTGCTCTTATCTGGATGCAATTACATCTGCACAGTACCTTTTTTTCCTTCTTAAATATGTTATCACAAAGGCATTACTGTCATTCCTGACTGGCCCAGCCTTGGCCAGTGGTGGGTCCATCCTGGAACTGCCTGACATTGGCTCTGCCAGACATGGGGGAAGCTTCCAGCAGCTTCTCATAGAAGCCACTCCTGTAGCCCCCCTGCTACCACAACCTGGCCGTGCAAACTGGACACACAGGGTGTGGAGCTCTTCAGCCTGAGTGGTGCCAGTGGTCAGCTTTGATGATTACTGTCCATCTGCCTTGAAGCTCTCTGGATGTCAGAGTCTGCTCTGCAAGGTCAGCAACAGTAACGACAGGAATGGGATAGAGTGGTGTGACCTGGCCCAGACTAAGGAATCTGACCCAAGAGCAGGTTTTCCTGCTCATGTGTTTTGCTGCCCAAGTTGTTGCTTCATCCTGCTGCTGTCTTGTCTCATTACCCCTCCTTGTGTTCCTAAGGTGCCCCTTTCTTCAGCAATGCCCTGTGCAGTGCGGGTTTGATACCACCTGATTTGCTGGGCATCCTCCACATCACAGCCCTTCCTGTGAGAGGATTCAGGTGGCTTCCCATGGTTCAGCCTCCCCAGGGTAAGGAAATGAGTTGGTGAGACTAATTGTGTTACAGTGCCTTGAGAGCCCAGACTCCATGGTGAGGCTTTTTTTCCACTGTTGTAGTTGTTGCCAGGCACTGAGCCCTTTTGTGGTGTGACTCCCAAGAGATCGTCCCAAGATGATGTTTATGTGGGCTGCAGAGTGAGGCTCTGCAGCTGGGCTTGCTCTGCTAGGCAGAACTTGCCACAGGGATTCAGCTATTCCCTTCCATATGCAAGAATGTGACAAGATAAAAAGGCATGTTTCTTCCCCCACTTTCATCCTGAAATGCTCCCTGACAGGATGGGCTAATGAGGACAACAGATCTGCCCCTGTTGATGCTTCCATTCTCTCCAGTTTGAGAATTGCCCTCTGCCCAGGAGAGATCTGGGCTGTGCACGATGCAGCAGCAGATAGCAGTGCTCACACCCAGATATGCAGGAGGTGGTTTTGGCCAAGGGAATCCATCAGTTATGAACAAGCTCATCCCTTGGAAGAGGATCTCTATCAGCTCCTGTTTGCACGTTACAGGATGTTTTCTGGATGACTCTGTAATGTTTGCACTTGGCCTGATGAGCTGATCTTTCTCAATTTACTGTATTTATTTATTCCCTGCTTTTATCACTGATCTTGATGTGAGATGGAGCCAAGCCCCACAAGGAGAGAGAGGAGAGTACACAGCAGCAGTTGAAGCTGCAAGGTGTGCCTGGGTGACCCAAGGACAGGAAGGTGAGTGTCCCCATGTTACCTCCATGGTCTGTACTCTGTCCATGCCTCCAAGAAGATGTGAGTTTCCCTTGCCTTGGATCCTTTCATTGCCCTTGAACAAAGAGGCTGTAGAGAGGAAGATAAGGAGATAGCTGCACAGCAAGTGGTGCCCAAAGCTCTCCCAGCAGATAAACAACAGAATTAAAAAGGTAAAAGGCTGAAAAGGATGACAAAGAAGAGGCTCACTTACTGAGCTGCCTGATAACCTGCCTCCTCCTGCCCTCAGCACTGTGCTGGTGTTTCTCCCATGCCTTAGGAGGAAGGCAGCAAGGAAAGGTGGTGCAGAAAAGCCTTCTCTGTCTCAAGCCATGAACACAGCATCACCAGGCTGGCTCTGCAGCACTTCTCACCTGAGCTCTGCGTCAACATTGCTGCTTCTGCTCTGACCAAAACCTGACATGAAACCTTGGTTGCAAAGGGTCTTCCCCAAGCAATGGATCCCTTATAAGACAGAACTTTTGAGCAGCCGCGTGTCACTAAAATTAGAGGTCTGTTGGCTGATTTGAGCCAGGCAGACAAGCTCTTCCTTGGTGCAAATCACTTGGAATCCCTCCTTTCATATGGTATGGATTGTTTCTGTCACAGCTTTATGCTGTGTCTGATCTTGTGCATACTGATTAGACCCTGAAAACATCCTAACTTTCATGGCAACTAAGAGATATGACAGAAGAGTGCTGGCAGATACTTTACTGTGGCAAAAAGTATACAATGATGCCTATATAATTAAGTCCAGTGGTTGCTATCACTCTGAACATCACTGCTACCTGTCTCCCTCTATATACATATATCACTTTCTGCTGCCATTCCTGAGCCATGGCTAAGGAAAAAAACGAGAGGAAGAACCATGTTCTCTATCATGATAGAGCCTGGGGAGGCATGGACTCCACTGTGGGGCTTCTGGGATGGATCTGGTCACACACAGGTGATGGTGCTCCCCTGGGATGCCTGGGGAAGGAGACTGCTGTGGGACAACACCTCTGACCCCAGTGGACTTTCCCATCTAGAAACATGGTATTAACTGTCCTGGACTCTGTACATTGCACAGCAGGGGATTCCAAATTCCCAAAATACTCCAGGCTGAGAATACAGCTCTTCAAGCCAAGTACCCACCATTTCTATCTTTTTTAGTTTCAGCCAGGGGAAGTATGTAGTCCTGGTCTGTCCTCTACAGCTGGCTTCCTTTCCTTCCCTGGCTACCTTCCTATTTTATACCTTTTTACCTCTCTATCCCATCCTGTGGTTTCAGGAAATCCAGGTCTGGCTCCCTTCCCACCTACAGAGGCTGGAACCCAAGCCTTTCATGTATGCCCAAGTGAGAGGGTGCTGAGGTGAAGGGCTCTTGCCAGCTCTCCTGCT
>NW_008246062.1:1825465-1842115 GCF_000691975.1 Corvus brachyrhynchos
AGAGTGGGATATCTCACCTATGTCTGTCTGACACTCACAGTGGCTGTTAGCCTGGGGGTCAGTCACTTCAGTTTTGTGTCTCATTTCTTTGAGAAGGGATTTGAGTATGGAATCCCTGGTCCTCGGGTGAAGACCATGGGCTGAAGAAGGTCAGTGCTGACTCCCCTGCGTTACATCTGAGGCCTGAGAAAACCTTAAGGGTTTGCCTGATGGGCCAGTGCCCTGCCAGGAACCCTAATTGTGCAGTGCCTACCTTGTGACAACATAGCTATTTCTTGGCCGAGAATGTGCCATTACTATTTTCTGTGGCTTGGCTTTGGTACATGGTTTGACCCTGAGCTTAAGCGGGGTTCTCCTCTGAGCCTCGTTCTTTGGTGCAAAGTGTATTCATCCCCATCCATTCCCTGACCTGGGAATTCCCTGATGCTGCATGGCCCATGGAGGGCTCCTCTGCAGCCAGAGGGTCTCACCTCCCTTTTGCATCTGGGCAATCCTGTGCTACAACCCACAGTGACAAAAAGCCCTGTGAGCCATCAGCCTGTGCATCAAACATGATTCTGGATTGCCTGGTCTTGCCAGGATCACCCATGGGACCTTTTTGGTCAAATTCTGTTTTCTTTCACTTGTCTTTGATAGGAGCTTTTTATTAGTACAAGCTGCAAAGCCTGATCTTACCAAGAATGCTGTGGGTGATTATCTCCCAGGTCACGGTGCAAAGCCTGTTTGTGCTGGGAATTATTTGGGATCCCCTGAACACACAGTTTGTGTGGGACAGAGATGTCGGTGGCACAGACTCTTTGGAGAAAGCCTGAGTGGAAGCACCTGTTCAACACCATTTCACACAAAGGGAGGATTTGGTGCAGGCATCGCTGGGGCCAGGTTTCCCTGGTCACGCTGCAAAACCAGTTTCCTAACCGGACAAACAGGAGGTGTAGCCAACCTGAGCGTCCCATGGGGTTGGCATCTTGTGTCTGCCCAGGGAATTTTATGTGGAGCACTAAAGCCCACAGCTTTTGGCTGTGTGTGGGGCAGTGATACTTGGGAACCCAGTGCCTTGTGCAAGAGCTCTCTCACTCTTGCGTTACAGGCATTATCTCCCGGGTGGCATGGGTTTGCTTTTCATCTAGTGACTCAGAAATCTAGCCTTGGCACAGAGAGCCTTTGTGTACTGAACAACCCCTAGATAACACCATTTCTGGAAGAAAAGGAGGATGGGTGGAAGGAGTAGCTAGGAGCAACGCCCTATCCTCTGCCTCCAACCTAAACCCATTGCTATTGCAATGGCTTTTGGGCACAGGCAGGCTCCAAGTGTTTGAATTTCTCCTGATGGCACATCCAGGCTTCAGCACATTGATCTGTCTGCAGAATCCTTGACTCCTGAGGACCTGTTTGACCTGACCCATGGAGATCTTGGCTGCAAGAAAGGTCTTCTGAGTTATGCTCCCCATTCCCATCACCCAAGGAGGAAAGCTGTCTCCTTTGTCTGCCCATGCACACCTGCATGCCCCGTCGTGTCTGTGGTAACTTCTCCTTTACTCATTCCTTTCTGCAGAAGACATGGTGGAAACTCCCTCCCTGGGGATGGTTGGTCACAGGGAATGTGCTCTGGCTCCCTTCTCACCTCTCACAATTTCCCTTTGGATTTTATTACATGGGGCAAGGTTTTGGTTTGTTTTGTTAGTTTTTTTACCCCCTAAGTGTGCTGCCAGCTGTGTTGGGAAGTGCCAGGGAAGTGTAACACCCCTCCATCTGTGGTGTCATCCAACTGACCCACCTCTTGTATGCCCCTGGTGACAGCTGGTGCATCTGTGACCAAAGGGAAAGGTGACAGAACACAAAATCCTATCTCCTCTTAGATTCTTTTATGGCTATTCTCATGGGAAGAGCTATTAGAAACCATCTACCTCCAAGGCTCAGAAATATCCCATGAGGATTTCTCTGCACTGCTCTTGCTGTTTCCTGCATCGCCATCTCTCTTTTCAGAATTTCACCTTCCATGAAACAGCCCAGCTGCAAAATCAACCCTCAAAGAGGGCCTTTCTCCTCCTCTTGCAACTCTCAGCCTCTCTGCTGGTACACAAAACTTATTTGCATGTCTGGCACAATGGACCAAGCAGTTCCCAGCACTTCTTTGCCTCTGGGCCATTCCATGCTACTTCAAGGCACAGCTGAAACCTCACTGTTTATTTTCAGCATATGTCCCCTATAGATTTATGCTTTTCCTATTTAATGGATGCTGTTTTCACTGAAACCTGCAGTAGTTACAAACCATTTTCACTGACATCCCTGCTGATTCAATCTGATTCTGCAAGACATGATGGGAACTTTTGCAGATGTTTCTTGCCCTGAAATGCTTGCATGCTCAAAATCCTGTATAAGTCCTGTTGAAACTGATTGAAAGGGTTGTATTAAAGCTACAGGCAACCTCAGGGATCTCTAACAGCAGTTTTCCAGAAGAAAGAGCAGGTCCCACCTGCCACCCCTGTGGTGGATTGATTGGAAATGCTGTGTCTAATTTAGTGTCGTTCTTGGGCTTTAAAAACTATGAAACCACAATCCTTTTTTTATGGAAAAACCTGCCTATTAGGGCAGAAAAGTGGGACCTTTGGCTTCTGTTACGTATCTTAGGGACACCTCTGGCACCAGATTCAGCATAGAATTCCCAGTTTTTTCTGGTTTCCTTCTGCTGCTGTGAAACCTCCTCTATCACTGTCAGCATTGAAACATTCGCCTTGGCTATTTTCTGCTGATTTGAAATCAAAAGGTGTCAGAAAACAAAACCAGGCTTTTTTGAGCAATGCATTCATGCGTTCATGAGGAGTTTCTCATTTCTTCCCTCCAAGGTGTGTTACAGAGGTTGATGAACACCCTGTGCCCCTGGGCAATCCCATTAGAGCCAGACGAGGTTAACGGTGAGGTGGTTGTGATTGTGGGTCTGTTTTCTGCGGGATACATGAATCTCCCCTCCTGTTCAGGTATCCTGTAGGTGGCCTTTGAGCCAAAAGCTAGAGTTTGGCTGGAAGCTGCTCCTCTTGGGCTGGCTCGGGGATGGAGGTGTGCTCAGTGGGCACATGTGCCACGTGCCATGTGCATGCCCCACTCCTCCTTAAGAGAGGGAGAGCATTCACCTCTTCCTCCCCTTTCCTTGTTGCTCCTCAGATTAATTTTTCTTGATGTAAGAGAGCTGAGTGGTGGTTGATTAGGCCATGACCTGAGCTTTATATAATGCGTTGTGCAATGCACTTTATGTAATCAGAGGTTTCTTATGTAATTTATTTGCAGGGCACTTACCAAATCAAGGACCAGACCTGGTTCCTGTTATATGGATAGGTTTGCTGTTTCTGGGAGGCTGTGTTTTTAGGGGGCCAGGAAAGCAAATGCATGCCGCTGTGGTTCGATGGCTCTTTGTCCATGCCCATGTCCAAAAAGATCTCTCCAAACTCCTTAAAAAGAAAGAAGGCAGGGCTTAAACTTTTCCTTCTGTGGGCTGGGTTTAAAGAGGGCTCAGCTGCACCAGTATTCCACCAGTTATAATGGGACTCTCAGGCACAGCTCCTCCTTTGCTCTCTCTGATGTGCTTGAATTAGCCCTCACCATTTCCTTGCCAATGGGACTGGATTGTGCTACAAGGTGGGTCAGGAATGTGAGGTGAGGATGTGATTCAGGCTGTGAGCTGAGGATATGACCCATATCAGCATGAGATTAAAATCCAATTCCTCCTGTCAGCTCAGCACACAAATCAAGCCTGCCATTCATGTTGCCTATTGAGGTGGTTAATCCAGCAGTGGGGCCTCATCTGTGCCCCAGGAGTGGAAGCATCCACACCTAGGCAGTGACAGAACAGCTAATGGGCTGGAAACAGCCACTGCAGATGCCAAAAGAAAGAAAATATCTGTGAGGCCCTCTTGCTCTGGCTCAGTGGCACTGCTGGCTCATTGTGTGGCCACTGCATGAGTTCTCCCAGCAGATGGTCAAACAGGGATGATGCATCCCAGGGCCTTACAGGTACTCTCATCAGTCCTCTCCAGCCCTCCTCCCCTCCTGTTAAGGGAGAGGTTCAGTTCTTCTTGCTGAGATTGCTGGGGACGTGGTGCAAGCATGGCTGTGGTCTGTCATGATTTGCATAGCCTGGTGATGTGGGGCTGCCCCATCCACCTCACTGAGCTCTGGGGCCCTTGCAAATGCTCTTTTCGTGCACAGAAGCTGTGCATGTGGAGAAACTTAGGATTTTACAGTCTTTTGTCTACCTTTAAACTACAAGTATTTCACAATGGCAAGAGAACCTGATACCTGGCTTGTGTGTCAGCTGGGAGGCTGACTGCACTGCCAGGTGTGTGAACAGTGTCCTGCATGATAAACTGCAGCAGGGAAAGCTGTAGGGCTTTTGGGTACTAAAGCACTCACTCCTCAGTCATAGAATGGTTTGGGTTGGAAGAGACCATAAAAGGATACCTTCCACTAGACCAGGCTGCTCAAAGGTCTACCTAGCCTGGCCTTGAACACTTCCAGGGATGGAGAATCCACAGCTTCTCTGGGCAACCTGTGCATGTTCCCAGCCACTCTCACACACAAGAATTCCTATTATTTAGTCTAAACCTGCCATCTGTCAGTTTATATCCATTCCCCCTTGCCCTTTTTATCCATGTCCTTGTAAAAAAATCCCTCTCCAGCTCTCTTGAAGCCCCTTTAGGCACTGGAAGGTGCTATAAGGTCTCCCCAGAGCCTTCTCTCCTCTACACTGAACAGCCCCAACTGTCTCAGCCTGTCATTTGAGGTCTAATTAGTGAGGGAGGTTGTAGTGATTAGGAGATCCTGATACGAAGGGAAGAAGATATGCAGAAAACCTGATGGACCCTTCCTTTATCTGTGATCTGAGCTACCTGAGATGCTTGATGCCTGTTAAAATTTTCTTTAGAGTGAAGAGAAATTAAAGAGGACAATTTATAAGAGATGGGCATTACCAGATCCTTCATGGATCTGCTTGGCTTGTTCTCATCACCTGTAGAGGTGGGGTGCCCTGGTCTTCCTGGGGAGCAGGATCTGGAAGGCCACCCTACCTGAGACACCTCTCACAACTCTAGTCCATGGAGCATTTCAGAGTAAAATTATTAAGTCAAAACTCTCCAGACTTTATCCTTTTGATAAAAAAAGGATACATATTATGGAAAATTTCTGACTTCCCTTTCATCCATCCTCCTGTTTCTTGCTGCTATTTTGCTTTGAATTTCAGCTTTGGCTGAAGTGAATATGAAAGGCCAGGATGACTCTGATGGGTTTCCTGGTCAATGTGGTTGACAGATGCCATGACCTGTTTTATCCACCTCACCTTCCAGGCAGCTGAGGGGTAAAGCCCCAGGTAGATATTAAAGCTCCACCTTGCTGGGAGCTCACAGGTTGACTTCCCTCCACAGGTGAAGTGTGATGTGCAAGTGGGTGTTGTGTCATGAGGAGGCTTTTGTGGGGAGGCAGCTTGTGCTGGGTACGGCTCTGGAACTGGGGAAGCCACACTTTTCACTTTTGCTTCTGGGAATCCCTACCTGAACTTTCTTTTTCACCCATGGTAACCAGAGCTGCATGGTGCTAGCATTGCAATCCCACCGTCAGTTGGCCAGACTGTTATGAGGGATGTGCTCTTTGGGCTGTGTCTTGCAGAACACCAACAAGGAACCAGGAGGTGTTGGAATAAGTTCCCACCTGGAAGCAGGGGTTTAATCAAAAAATGAACAATGTGTCTGATCACTGATGGAACAGATGTTGCCAGTGAGTTGACTACTAGGGTGGCCAGGTATCACAGCAGAGAGGCTGAACTAAGACTTTTTTGAATAATTAAAATATTTTCTTTTTCAGCTGGCATTATGGAGTTTTATTTTCCAGTGTTATAGACCACGTGCTGTCCCTCCTTGCTGACTGTGACGTGCCCAGCCCCATCAGCTCTTTGCTTACTGTATTTGTTAGCTCTGACGAGAGAGAAGGGATTTATTTCAAGGAAGATGGTGCAGGTTTCGGCCTTGGATGCAGGAATAGTCCTTTGTACAAACAAGGGAGAGGCAGACATCTGGGGAGGCAGCAGCTGTATAGAAAGGGCTTTGCAGGTGGCCGTAGCGGTTATCAGCTGACCATAAGTCAACGGAGTCATGGTGTTGCAAAAAAAGAAAGGAAAATTTAGTCATCCCTGGGATGTATAAACAACGGCATTGTTTGCAGGACACATGAAATAGTTCCAACGAATTTTTAGTGTGGATCATGCCCACATGGCAGTAATATGACCAGCTCTGGCACTGCCCTTCAGGAAGGTTGTGTACCAGTGGGAGAGGGTTCAGAGGAATGCAACAGATGTAACTGGAGGGTGAGGGAACATGATCCATGGATGGGACCAGGGTTGTTTAGTCTAGAGCAGGGACTTTTCAGACTGTGGCCTATTGCCTTCTGTTCTGTTTGTGCATGGTCTGGAAGAGGTGACTAAGAAAAGCAAGTTCCTATATGCTTTAGGGCTATTTACAGATATCTTTAAAAAGGTCTGTCCTTGCAGAAGAACTTAGGGCCCAACACTGAAGCGAGAGAAAACGAACCACTCCCGTTTCACAGAGAAGAGTGAAAGGGGCCCAATGCCAACTTTTAAATGCATAAAATAGAAGGAAGAACCTGTTCTCTCAGCTGGAGAGGCAGAAAGTTAGGAGAGTGCATTGTAGCAATGACAATGGATGATATCCTAGGGATAGTGGGATCTCTAGGTGCTGAAATGTGTGATCTGGGCAGGCTTGAAATTCCCAGTGCGGGAATCTCAAAGAACAGGCTAGATAAACATCTCTCTGTAATCACAAGGATAGGGCTGACCCCTTCTTGGCTCTCCCCAGGTCACTTTGCATCCCAATTCTCTACGATTGTGTAACTAACTAGTGTTAATTTATGGTCATTGCTATTTAATATATTCATAAAGACAGTTGAGAAGGGTGTGAGCAATGAACTGGTTGTCACCTGACTGCTCATTTCCTTTACTGGATTAGTAAAAGTATATTGAGCAATACTAATCCACTAATCCAGCCTCAAGTATCAATGAATTGCTAGGCAGACTTCCCCAGCTCCATTTTTCCATGATTCTGCATCACAAGCCTGGCATGTTGATTCTGGGAGGTAAATACAGTGGCCTCAGATTTGATCCTAACTTTTCACAATGCTGACAAACATCCTGAATGTCATCCACCTCTCTGTTAATCTGCACTGTCTTGAATTTTAGCTTTGGTAGTGCAATACAAAAGATAATTCCAGGAAGCTTGGCTGTGATGCTACTGCTGTTGTTTGACAAGGATCAAATTCCTCTAAAAATACTTGCTGTGGCTTGAAGAAAGCAAAAGCTGCAGTTACTCACTACAATACCTCTATTTGCTAGCAAGGAGAGATCACTGAATCACAAAATCACAGAATATGTTTGGGAACTGGATAAAGTCCTACAGTATGTGTAGCTTTTTTAGAGAGGCCATGCTTCTGAGAGGTCTCACTGAAAGGTAGGAGAAAGAGTGGAAGAGATGATGGAGCTGGAAAGTGTTTTGAGGACAGGGATTTAATGAGGATGATCCAGGTGAGGTGAGACGCACTTCACCTGGGTGGATTCAGGTTCTCTGTAATTTTGGTGCAAGGGCAGGGGCTTTCTTTTGTCTTGCTATTTTGGCTCTATTCCAGTTCCATTAATTGCAGTTCATTTGCAGTTTTAAATTCTTCTTGTCTCTGAAATCCTGGACTGATGTGTCAAAAGGCTTTGGAAATTCAGGGCACAGTTTAGAAGTGGGGCACCCATTGTCTCTGGGATGCAATAACTCATTGACCCACTTTAGCTTCCAGCATCTCACCCCAGTGTGGGCACCACTCGAGGCACTGACATGTGCTGCCTTGTTTTTCCTAACATACTGTCTTTTAACTGTGGTTCGTGGGGATGGGCTTTCCACTCCAGAGGGTTTCCTGGATGTTTTTGCCCAGGGTTTTTCAGGACAAAGGTATTTTTTAGGATGTTAAAGTAAGCAGGCAGTGAAGTGTATTTCATGCTATCTGCAACCCCTTTGCAGAAAGGCCTTGCAGGGATTACAGCTCTAAGTGGGCTCACCGTTTTGCCCAAACTAGTAGAAGAGCTGCAAGTATCAGCAATAGACAGGAGACTTCACCATTTCCTTGTTGGAGAGTCCTTATGGGCATGTCAAGGATAAAACTCACAGGCTGAATGGACAAACACAGGTGATATTAATAAGCTCTGTGAAATCAAAGAAGTCCTCTAAGCCTGTTATTCAGAAGAAGTCATCTAAAGACTTGTCTTGAGGTCTCACTAGCTAGGTAAATCACAACCAAATCCTACTGGGGTTCTTTCTCATTGAAATTTTGTTTGTATTTCATCTTGAGGAAAATGTTGCAATCATGAGATTAACAGGGATATGCTGAATTAACAAGAATGTTTAAAAAATCCATTAACATCTATGAAGGTGACAGTCTGACTTGTGGGTAGTGTTTTAAATGCTTTGTCCCACCCAGAACACAGAAGCCTCTGATATGTCATTTTGCTGAAACTTTGCTGAGTCTGGGAATTGTGCTATGTGATAAACTCTTTTATTTCAGTTATTTGTCTTGCTGAGGTTGTTTACAGAGAGGGTGTGATGAGTGCTGAGGGATGAGGATAGAGGACACATTTACATGTTCAGTTCAGAGGTTTTTTATGATCTTTTCAAAGACCTAAATAAGAAAGAAAGTGCAATTATTTGATACTTGTCTGGATCTGAAGCAGGCTGTTTGTGTTACCTCTGTGTCCTTGCAATGAGTCAGTGTCCTTGTGGAGTTCACTTGTTGAAATTTTCAGCTTATAGCTTTCTGGATTCTTCTATTCTTAGAAAAACTATTTTTGTTTCTCCTTTTTTTTATAGTAGAGAAATTATGTGAATGAATTTCAACAGGTGAGATGCCATTTTAGATTATTCAAAGACTTGCAGAAGTGAAGATTTCATTCCAGATAAACTGGACAAACTTTGCTATGTTCATAAAGTCCTCCAGCGTGAAAGTTGTCTTTGTAATTATATTAATCCTTGAAGTAAGTCTTGACACTTAATTTCTTTTTAAATATCCCACCATCTTTTTCTTCCTAATATCCTTCTGGTCTTTCTGAATTTTCTAAGGAGCTTGTCTATGTGCTGCCAAACAGATATTTCCTGATTCTTGCAAATACTCTCTATTTTTTGAGTTGCCACGCTAACAATATGGGACTTCGGCATGTGCAACATAAACCAGATTTATGTAAAAAAAGGAGTGAAGGAGTAATTGCACAAAGGTTTGTAAAAGGTGAAGAAAATCCACACTAAACTTCTTCCAAGAGTTTTGTCATCACAATCAGTTAAGGAATAACCTAGTCTAGTTAGAGTCTTGAATCAGAAAGATAACCAACATCCATAGAAACTTTTCCAGACATCTATCAGCTTGAGATGCTTGGGGGATAGAAAATGTCTCCGTAGGAACATACTTTCCATACTTCTCAAAATCTGCAGTGCCTTTTGTCTGTATTTACACTGCTGCCTTTCTCTAAGCAGCATATTTCTCAAACCAGCATCTTTCTCAAGCAGAACATTGGCTTGTGTTTTTATGACATATCAAATGTCTCTAATGGCTCTAATAACACCCTCCTACATCTTTGCTCCCAGCCAACAAGCTATATAGTATTTCTTGCACAATAACATCCATTCAATAACAGAAATACCTCACAAAGCTTGCTTTCCTCATGTACATGTTGGGTCTACACTAAATCTGTTGTCTTGTATGCGTAGGAGTTGCTTTCCCATAAGAAGATGTTAATTGTTTCCTTGCCTTTTGGACCAAAGGGTCTCTGGTTTTACAACCTCCTCTGTAAAGCAGGTTTATAAGCTGCAGGTAAATTCTCTTTTCTGGCTTGATCGAGTTCAGGTGAATGTCTTGATCTTGTTTGGCATCTAAATTACTACACAGTCCAGCACCACCTCAGATGGGAGGTAGCAATTAGCTGAGAGCTTCCTAAACCACACAGCAAACTGCCTGTGGTTCTTTGGGTTTACTTGTACACCCTGTTACAAAGCAGCTTGAATTCCTTGTGGTTTCCAAAATTCCCCACCAATATGCAAGGGCTAGGGCTTTAACCCTTTCCCAGCAGTGCCCCAGTTTGTGTGTACCTCTGAGCTGGGCACAGACTGGTCTCAAGAGGATCAGCCAGAGCAGGTCTTAGCACCGGAGAGCCGGGAAGTGTCAGGTCCTGGTGGATCCAGTGCAGTGGAGGTGGGAATTCTCAGGGAATGTCATTGAGCCACTCACTGTAGGACTGAGCTGGAGATGAGGTGCTGTGGATTCCCTGGGAAGCGTGAACACTGGAGGGGTCTCTCTGCAGGAGGCGTTGGAGGGGTGTGTGTGGGTGTGAGCGTGTTGGTGGAGTGTGTGTGTGTGTGTGTGTGTGTGTGTGTGTGTGTGTGTGTGTGTGTGTGTGTGTGTGTGTGTGTCCCTAAGCAGTTTGTTGGGGACTTTGGGGCTGGCAGCACCAAGTCCTGCAGGATGTGGAAAGAGATGTTGGGCTGGGCAAGGAGAACAGGGAAAAAGTTAGGGTGGGTCTGATTAGCTCAGTACTTGAGAGAGATTCCAGCAGCCATGCTAACTGGGTGGGTTGGGATGATTTTTCTCTTCCAGGTTAGCGACAAAACCTATCTGCTTTTAGGCAATGTGAGGAAAGAAGGTCCCACATGCTCTGCCTGCAACCTGGGGGAAGAATGGAGAGTAGTGGAGATGAGATACTGACTGCTTCCACCTCATGAGCAGGGGCAGAGCAAACTGTATAGCTCTGTGCTGAGGGCCCTGTTGTGGCTGAGAGGGCTTTGCTGAAAGATGAACCGGTCTCCAAAGGCCTCTGCTGTACCAGTAAGTGGTGTGGGGGAGCAGCTTGGGTGCAGGCTATGTAAAACAAGTGGAGAAGTGTTGGCTGGCTCACGTGGCTCAAGTTGTGGACAGATGACACTAGGCTTGACTCTAAATGTTGGTGTGAATCCATTCCTCAGCTGCATGCCCACCTGAATCCCTTCAAACTATTGTGGCAGCAGCCCAACATGACTGGTGCCTGGGAAAGGATCCTTCAGATTTAGGAAGATGTGATTCCTTTGTCGTGGTCCTGGCTTATCCTACTCACTGCCAGCTGCAGAGGCATCCCCTGAGGCAGGGAATGGTGTAAAAAAATAAATTCCTTGTGAAAGTAAGCCTCAGCTTCCCTTTCTCCCAGGTGCTGATGAATAATGCTTTCATCTCATGAGTTGGTGGGGTCCCTTAGGTGCAGAATGACTGAGCACAGGTGACACTGTGCTGGGGAGGGGGTAAATACATGCAGGCAGTCTGTCCCTCGGTGCCAGGTGTGCCCAGAAAGGTTTGGCAGCAGAACTAGGGGATGGCAAGGGGGCCAGGGACCCTGTGGGGAGCTCGGCAGAGGGGTGCTGCTTCCCTCCCTCCTTGCTGACTCACCTGCATTGTGTCACCCAGGGCATTAGTCAGGGAACTGGACTGAGGGGGTTTACCTTTACCCTACTTGTCTCGCACCTGTGGGTTTTCCATCAGCCCCTGCTGTTGAACACGTGCATCTTTCTGTTCCCAGCCAGTGCCTTGCACCCCTTGGGTTTATTTTGCCCAAGCACTGGGAGAAAGGCCCATGCTAGAGATGGGTACTGACTGGAGGAAACCATGAAGCCCAGGTCTGTGTGGGGAAAACCCAGGCAAAGGCATCTCACAGACAGTGCTGTTTTCCCCTAAGCTTGCAAAGACCCCAAAGAATGTGGGCATGAAACCTTGGGGTGGGCTTAGGAACAGGGGTCAGTCTTACCAGCACATGCTGGAGCTGAGACACTGCAAATCCTGGCACCAGCACCATGGTGATTCCTCCAAGACCCTCATTCTCTCAGGCTTACATGGATGCCCCTATTCTGCTCCCTGGTCCCTGCTGTGTGCAGTGCTTGTGGTCTTCATGCTGGGTTTCTTCCAGCTGGGAGCTGTGCCAGGTTGCAACTCACACCAAAACTCTCCACTGGAAACCTCCAACCCTTCTCCTGTCCTGACTCCCTCTGGCTTGTAAGGTTACCTGGACACTGGACTCCAGCTCCAGCTCTACAAGCAATGGAAAAAGCAAAATAATTGCTTCACATGACCCAATTCTGGCTCTCCTGTCCTTACCATCCACATGAAAGCCACCCTTTTCCCCTGGGCACTACAGACTTTTAGTTTGCTTTAATAAAGTAATTTATATTCTACCTGAGCCTGTTCTCTGGAGCCCTCCCAGACTCACTGTAAGGTTCCTTTCTTTTTCTGCCTGGGAATCAGTAAAAGTACAGACCAAAATGATGCCCAAGCCTGGCCCCTGTGTGTATTCTTTTGAGATAATCCTGTATTTGAGAGTGCATTTTGCAGAAGACAGTTTCCCATAGCAAATCTCTTTTAACCAGAACTGCAGCTGTACTCTGCTGATTTTGTGTTAGGATTTCATGCTGGAGAATGCAAGAGTGGTACTTCATTTCCCGCCTCCTCCCATAGCACAAGATTATCTGACAGGAAACAGGTTTGATTTGATGTGTTTTCTCCTCAATAAGCCCATCTTACCTGCACCAATCACCTCATTATGTTCCCAGCACTTACAAATGGATCAGTCTACAAGGAGGGCAGGGGTCTTTCCTGGTACAGAAGGTGGCTTGACTGAGCTGGGATTTCTGTTGTCCTCCTGGGCCTGCTTTTTAAAGATGTTGTGTTTACCCTTCATCTGTCCTATGGGAATGCCAAGAGTTCTCAAAGATAATTACTAATGGGTTTGAAGTGCCTCTGCTTCCTTAAGTACCCCTGGTTTATTAAATTCTGCCCACTGGGATTCAACCCGTGTTTATCCCATTCTGGACTCTTCTCCCAGCCCTTATTAACCTTTTCTGTTGTTGGTATTACATCCCAGTTTAACCTTTTCCTACATCTGGAGCACGGTAAGGGATGTACCAGCTTTCACTCAGTCACACACTCATCCCAACACTGGAAAGAGTCTGCCCTCATACTCTGACACCTTTCCTTAAGATATTTGTAAACATTGAGAGATGTTAACATTTTCTTCAGGTTAAACAGGTCCAGCTGCCTCAGCCTTCCTCATAAGAAGAGAGGTGCTTCAGTCCCCTCACCATCTTTGTAGCCCTCCGCTGGACTCTCTCCAGTAGTTCCATGTCTTTCTTGAACTGGGAAGCCCAGAAGTGAACAGAGCACTTGAGATGTGGCCTCACCATGCCATAGTAGAGGGAGAGGATCAACTCTCTTGACCACTGGCCACACTCTTCCTTGTGCACCTGGGATCACTTCCTGTGTGTTCTCATTTCCTGCTAAGAGTAGCTCAGCATTTCTTCATCTTCCACTTACTTCCTATGTAATTCAAGAACCTCTTCTATAGAGCCCCTCATATATCCCACTAATTTCTAACTCTTGCAGGTACTTCAGTCTATCTGAGTTTATCCTTGCCTTCTCTGCCCTTACTGTCATGATCATCGTTACTCATAGGACAGCATTTCCATTTGTTATAAAATTCCTTTCTGATTCCCATGTCACCAGCTGGTGTCTGCTGTCACTGTCATCTCTCACTGTACTTCCTCTCTACCCTGCTCATCAGGACAGATTGCCTTTGTGTGCTTAATTAAGGGCATGTTCATGTGATTGCAAGAGAATTAAGTCAACACATCATCAGAAATTATTACCTGTCAGATGAAACATAGTAACTGACTCGCTTCATCTGTTTGAGCTTGTCCTGGTTGTGAAATTAAATGGGTGAGTTTAAACACCTTCGTGGCTGGGTTAAGCAAACTCTTTTAATTGCATTTGAAATGAATTAGTCTTTTGCATATAGTCAGTTATTACATTAGTTGATTGGCATTAATGCCTTCTGATGCGCTAATTGGTCTCTTGTGATGAGTAAACACATCCACCATGTCCTCTGGTAGCACACAGGCTCTCTTTCACTTGCATTACTGATTTAGATTTTTTTCCCTAAGGACAATTCCCCATGTTTGCTGATTATTCCTTTTGTTGAAATCTATGAACCACGTTTCAAATCTTCTCTTTGGAAACCACTGTCCTTATTCCATTACTGCTACACAGGATCCAGTAGTACAAGTGTGGCGGGAGGGCTGTTGGAGGACAGTTCAGTTTGAACTGGGAATGAAACCCCCCACACTATCTTTTCTGCTGTGGCCTCCTCCAACCTGCACAAGGGAGTGTTTCTACCTGGTGCCCTGAGTGCAGCTGTTAGTCCTGTCCTTTCTCACACAAAAGCATCTTCCAATGCGAAGCCTTGGTCAGAACCAGTAGGAATCTCAGAGAGAAGAAAGATGTGGGATCTGATAGATGGTGGAAGATGAGGATTAAGTGGCCTCACCTTCACAAGCCCCCTTGCATTTCCTTTCTCCTTTCCTCATTGTGGCATGCATCTGCCTTACAACTTTCACTGTGGCATGAAACCAGCTAGAGCAGAGATCCATGACATGAGGGCTTCAGATGTTTGCAAGATTCCAGCCTATGAAAGAGTCTAGGACAGCTCACAGATGTGTTTTAGAGCAGAGATCCATGTCACGAGGGCTTCAGATTCTTGCAAGACTCCAGCTTATGAAAGAGTCTAGGACAGTTTGCCGATGTCTTTTGATAAAATGTGCCTAGGTCTGTTTTGCCACATGAGCAGATCTGTTTTGGGGAACAGAGGAATGCTAAAAATAGGTCCCCTATTAGGACTGAATCTGTAGCACTGGTGAGACCTTGTTTCTGGTGGGTGCCCTTGCGAGGGCAGTTGTGGGTGTTTGGCTTCTCTGCTATGAAGAGAGGTCAGTTTTTCCACACACATAGGGCCAAGGAAGGAGATACAATGCTGCAGAAAGTGTGAGAGAGTGTAAAAGTGGTGAGTGTGGGAGCTAGGACAAATAAGACAATAGATGCAGACGGGGTGGAGTTGCCCAGATGGAAATCTACCTCCTCTTGGCTAAAGATGCATAAACAGGAAGATGCTGTGACTCATCATTTATTTATTTATGCTTCTTGTTGGACAATAAAAGACAGATTGGATGTCTGAAATATACTTTTTGACTCTCCATTCATCAGGGACAGGAAAGTTCCTGCCTTTAAAGATCCCTGACATAATCTCAAGTTCAACACCCTGGAGTCAGGAGTGTTTATGGGTACTGGTATGTCTTCTCACAGGACCTCCAGGCAGAAGAGACAGCATACAATCAGACTCCAGATCTAGAGTGAGGCACAACACCTACCTTTTAATCCATTTATTTCTGGCTAGCAGTTTAGTCCTATTTATTCTGAAGCCATTAAATCTGTTGGTTTAGGTCTAATGATCAAGCTAGTGTTACAATGTGGACATGACCCACATTAATTCATGGCTATGAAACAGCTCTGTTAAGAGGCTGCAGTAATAAAGTCTGCTCGTTAAGACTTAAATTTTTAGTCAAAGCTGTTAAATGCACTTATCACAAAGATAAGCAGCTGTTTTTGTAAGAAGGCAACCCAATAAATGTGGTTCATTTTTGTAGATCTGGATCCAGACATGGTTTTTAAGTGTTTAAAAGTTGGTTGTTGGAGATCTTTTGGAAATACATGGTTCCAGGAGCTTGAGGGATGGGAACAGAAAGCGCTGTAAAATCGTTTTTCACTTCTGAAAAATAAGCCTATATTTAACTTGTTTGTTCTCTCTGAATGGTTGAAGTCAATGGAATCCTGACAATGCAAGAGCCTTAGCAGAACCTCAAAGGGATGATTGAAAGCACTAGGAAGGATATTGCTCCTAAAAGAGATATTGCTACCAAGAGCAAAGAGTGCTCCTGAGAGCACTCAGGAAGCAGCAGAATATGTCGTGATGTTCAGGCTGCACAGACTGACTCCACCATAGCCAGGAGTCATTGGGAAGCAATTCATGAAGAGCAGAATGGATATAATACACTCAAAGTTATCAGTGTGGTGGCTCAGGTGTCAGACAAAAGGCATTTGAGCTCCTGACTCTCTGAATAGCTTTGGGCAAGTACTCTGACTGTTCTGAACTTTCATCTGCAAAATAAGGAGACTTCCCCATCAGACTTGGGCCTTCCAGACTGATCATATCTCAGAGACACCCTGAAGCTTAAGTGTATTTTCTTAGGCTAGACTTCTTTATTCCAGGTGAGGATGTAATCAGGAGCTAGATCATGACACCAGGATTGGAGAGGAACGATCATTATGTCAGTGTGTCTCAGAGAACAGCTGTGATTTTCTGATGGGAGCTGCTTGCTGTACATCTCTCTTGTCAGAGGAGTTAGGCAGAAGTCATAAATCAGCAGCAAAAATGTTTGATGGTTGCTTTTAGTCTGGTTCTCTACCCTGGTGAATGGTGGATGAAATACAGGACTGCTGCACTGAGAGCTGCATTACATCTCCAGATCCCAAAATGGGGGCTTTAGGGAGTCCTCTGGCTTTGATCTGAAGGACATGTGGAGGACATTGCATCATTGCACATTTTAGATTAGGCTTGCTTGATTTTGGGCTGTGGGTGGCAGAGAGGGAACAGCTTGAGGACCCCATGGACATGGGCATAAGCCAACTTTGTCCTGCTGATACTTGTCCATGTGAAGGGAGCTGCTG
>NW_008246062.1:1842271-1849075 GCF_000691975.1 Corvus brachyrhynchos
CCTGCTCTGTATCTGGTCCCATGGCACATCAGGTGCCCCATCTTTCACCTCACTGAGCAGCATCAGCTTGCATAACCTTCTTGGACTTGTATGTCATAGTCACTTATGTTATCTAAAGACCCCTGAAAGCAAATGGGCTTGGACTTGTGGATCCTGCTTTTGTAGCTCCTAACCATTCTTGTTGTTCTAAGGACCCATTTAGGGAAGTGCATCCAGCTCCCCTGTGTGCATTTCCATGGGTGTGTGAATGGTAGAGCTGTTCTGGTTGCTGACAGTGGATACACCTGGCTCTGAACTGACCTGTAGAGAAAGTCACCATGGCCCAGAGGCTCCTGGAGCTCTGCAAGTGGCCAGGCAGGAGACTTTCAGGTCACCCTTTCAAGCCCTCAATTTTGCATGTCAATGGAAATGCTAGGCTGCAATTTGAGATGTTTAAGGATACTAGAATGCCTAAGAGATTTGGTAGGTCCTCTGAGGTCAGATGGTAATTTGAAGACATCTGAAAATGCCTGAAAAACTTTGTAATGTTAAGTTCTTCATCATTGCTGGCATGGATTTCCCAAACCCAAACTCTGCTCTCATTTTCCCAAACGTCTATGTTCCTCCATGTTTTCCGCTCCTCTCTTCCCCCCTGCACCTTGCAAAGCACAGTTCCACAGAGCCCTTCACCCCTCCTCTGAGACCTCAGCAAGCTGCACCAAAATCAGAGCTCCTCACCACTCTTCAGGGTCCTTCCTAAGCCTGTCTACTGGAGGTTAGCTGGAATTGTTGCTTTTCCAATAGAATCAATCCCTTTTGCTTCATCAACAAGGTCAGCCCTGAACTGTTAATCAGAGGATATCACCTACTTAGCTCTTTGTGGAATACTCATCCTGCTCCAGTCCTCTGACCACCAGCTCATTCAAAGCTCAACCCAAACCCCATTTCTATCATCCTGCAAGGGTTTGATGAAATATGACAAAACATTGAGCTCAGCTACCTCTCCATTTTTCTGTCAAGCTCTCCATTCCTGGATGTTGCTCTCCCTGCCTCTTTCTCTTTTGCCACTCAAGCAGGCTTTGGGATCTTTGACAATGAGGTTTTCAAGCACAGCAATTTTTTTAATCATTCACAGTAAATCATGACAGCTTTTATAGAAGAGCTTTGGCTCTTCTAATTCTCTGTGACACATGGTCTCTCATGAACATCATTTTCAAACACATGAATTATTGCTAGACATCCGTTTTCCCATCTGGGTCTTTGGCAAGGTGAGTTCTTGCTCATCTCCATGAACTTTCAGCTTGCATGGCTTAGCCATGAGTATGGCCTGCTTTGGCCTGGTCCCTGCTGTGTCAGGTGCCTTTGCACATGCACACACACACGCACACACAGACATACATGTGTGTCACTGTACAGGCTTAACTGGACTCTGTACCTCTATCTTGATCAGCCATCATCTTCCTTCTGAGTCATGGCTGAGGAAGACAAGCAGCTGGTTTTGGTATTGGCTTCATGATAATAAGTAAACAGTAATTAATATTTTGCAATTATGTATGTCCTTGAATTGGATGATCTGAAAGCACTTCATTAACATTAATTAGTCATCATTGCATAGCCCACATGAGGTAGATAAGGTTTTATTGTGCAGAAGGGAAAACTGAAGCGGAAAGAAATACCAGGATCAGGCAGGTCTAACATCTGTCAGAAGGGTTTGCAATGTCTTGGCACTTCTCAGTCTTGGCACTTGCTGCAGCCTCATTTTGAAGACACCAATGGCAAAATTTGGGCTAAAATGCAGAGGGCGAAATCCTAGATGTTCAGGACAGAGTCCCACGGGATTAATCAAGACCTTGATTCCTCACAGGTTGTGCCTGTCCACTGTTTTGGCTTTTCCTGCTTTTGCTGCTGTTTGATACTTTGCTAATCATCAAGACTCCAACGCAACAGGTGACATGGGCATCTAACAGAGCCAGAGCAGTGGAGTGGATCTAGACCCTTTTCTGGATCTGGTCTGATATCTTAGAGACATTTTTTCAGTTGCCCAGAAAACGTTTACCAAACCATCCAATATTATTAGGTTATAAAGCCCTTGCAAAAACACTCTTGACCAGCCGGAGGACCAGACATAGATCAAAGCATTTGGGTAAAGGGAGATGTGTCTAGACATTGTGTGGGTTACCAAACTCACACCAGTGTCTCACATCAGGAGCTTGATTCTGTTACCTAAATGACCTGGATACTCCTCCTGACCTCCAGATGACTTTTGGAAGGACAAGGGTCTCCTGAAGGTCTCATGTCAGATCTGCTGACTGGTTTAGGTACCTCAGGGCACCTTGAGACCTCCTTGTTTTGGATAACTGAATCATGCCCCAAATGTCCAGTTTTATGGCCTGTGTTGGCAGTGCATGCCCAGCATGTGTTTCACTACATCCAAGTCTTTCTCTAGGCAGGTAGCTCGATGCCCAGAACTGAAGAAATTAATCTGAGCACCCCCTGAAAACTCTTTACTGTTCTCTAGGTAAAAGAGTCTAAGCACTCTGTTGCTTCCAGTTCCTGTGTTTACCTCCCACTTTCAGGGCCAAGTTATTTAGGAACTTTGGAAAAGATCTCTATCTGCCACCTGATGCTACAGCTGTGCAGTAGGAATAGGGTCACTGCAGGATCTACTGTTCCCTCAGAGCTCTCAGACCCCCTGTTATCATCCTTAAGACTCACTGCATACTGAGTCTCCCCTCCAGTATCCTTCTCACCCCAATGCTGGCTCTGTAGAAATCAGTACCACCACCAGGATTTAAAACCAAGTCAGTCACTGTTATCCCAAGATCTTCACTCAATGGTCCAAGTTTCCTATAGTGCCAAGCAATTGGGTTTAATTAGTTGCTTGTGTTTATGTCTTTCCCAGTTAGAGCAGGTCTACATGACAATGGTGTGAGGAGATCAAGGATAGCTGAGTGTCCCCACACTTTGTAGCTGAGCACCCACAAGACCTGGGTAGATGTGCTCTCTTTTCAAGCATCTTGGTGGTTCCAACTGGACAGAGGCATGTGCCAGGGAACCTGCCTGCTGCGGTCAGGCTCTGTCTTCTTCCTCAGGTGTTTTATGTGACCTCAGTGATGTATGTGACTGACCTCCTCCAAGGGGGCTGAGTTAACAACATCTCTTTATGTTGCTGCTCTACACTGTCAGTGGTCAGTGCTGGATGTCGAGATAAGCTGGGCTTAAATGTGCAGCACTGGGTCCTCTGATACAATGGACGTGGGGAGATCAAATGGGGGACCTATAAGATTCTATTCTGTGCTCAGCTGAAGAGGGGTTGATGCCTCCCTCTCATGCTCCGCTCCCAAGCAGTGACGGGACTTGGAGGAGCTTCTCCAGCTGGAGAGGCTGTGACAGACCTGGGAAAACTGAGGTCATGATGTTGTCCTTTGGAGTGGAATTGAGGTGTTTGAAGACAGGTGAGGAGCAGCAGGAGGGAAACAGAAGATGCAAGATCTGTTCATCAGGTGAGCTCTGCCTGTTGTACACCCCAATGGAGATATAGTGGAGACTACAGAATCACGTGTAAACTCAGGGTTTTTAAATCCAAGGCTGTGTGGGTGAACTGCAGGCTGGCTTTTCTTGGTGGAGGGCTGGACTTAAAACCTTTAACATGATTCTTTTAATGGATATATCTGGAGCAGTTCTCTGTGGTTGAAAAAAGCCACCCAACTGATCAAAAGCTGAGTTTTACTCAGTTTTCATTATTCATTACAGCCCCTCCCCTTCCGCCAGCCAGAACAGAAGGAGTCCAGGGTGACCAGTTGGTGGGAGGCCCTGGTCTCTTTATGAAGTGGAATTGAAACATGTTTTGCCTGAAGGTTTTATATGGGTATTTGCTGACAGCAGAGGACAGGGTGAGACTCATAGATCTTTTGGGTCTCATGGCAGAGCTTGTAATGGTTGATACATGCTCATTTCCCTGGATTAATTCTTTTTTTGAGCATCTCCTCCTGTCCACCCTAGTCTTTTTCCCCTTCTCAATGTTCTCCTGCCTGGTTCAAGGGTCACAGCCCCTTCAGCCCTAAGTTAGTTCTGTTTTTCTTTGCCTGTCTGCAGAGATATTCCCCCTCTCCCTCTCTTAACCTCAGGCCCTTTATCTGCTGTCTTAACTCGCAGTTCAAGCTCTTGTTTAAATCGCCTCTGCACACAGCTCACTGGCCCCAGTCCCTCTGCTGCTTTTCCTGAGTCCTTATCAGCTCCATGCATGCCTCCTCCCCATTCCCTGTTGCAAATGCTGTGTCTCTGATATTAGGTCTCTCTGTGACTCTCTCATTCATCTCCTGTCTCTTCCCATGCCCTCCACAGGCTGGTAGTCCCTGTCACCAGGTCCAGCCACCTCTGGGTTCCACCACCTTTCTGTCTGCCTGGGTTTCTCTCTGGGGAACCATGAGGTGGTCTCTCCAAGAATGGCTTCCCATGGCATCATACCCCAACACTACCCCAAACCCTTTTCTTTCCATCTCCATGCCTTGTCTTCTCCTCCAAACACCAGAGCTTCCCTCCACGTTCCCAGTTCTGTTATGACTAGCGTTCATTTAATGTACCTCCCCCCTCCACCCCAATCTGGCATTGTTACCTCCCAGATAACCCTCCTTCTACCCAGACACCATCTCACAGAGAAAACCATCATCAGGGGATGTTGTCAGTCCCTGGCTTTCACTTCTGGTACTCCCTTTCTGCCATGGGGCCATCAGAAACCACCAGTATGAGGTGATGCTGCTTGAACAGGGAGGTTGGACCATGTGACCCTGGACTGTGGTCCCTTCCAGCCTTACCTATTCTGGGCTTCTGTGCTTCTGTGAGCATGAGGGAACAGATCCATTTCAGCTGTGGAGAAGATGTGGTGAGCGATCTTGTCCTCTCTAGGAGCTGCAGAAATTTCAGGTAAGAGGTGAATAACTTCCAAAATTTCTGAGAAGTATCGTCAGCAAAAATTTGCCAAGTATCTGCTGAGGCCACCTGATCTGCACTTGGACCACACTGGAAATTTTCACCAGTGGGCCAAAGCACTTGCCTACTTGCATGTCTGTCTTCCAGCCATCTCTCCAGTCCCAGAAACAAGGCAGGGCCACCAGGGCCATTAAAACTACGATTTTTAAGATGGGGAAAGCATAAATTTGTTACTAGCCTACTTCTGGAAGTGCTTGAAATAAATACATAATTGAGGTAAACAGCAAGTGAGAAAACATTCAACCCCCAGCAGTGCCAGTTCGGAAATGCTCTGGGCAAGCTTGGGAGCAGAGCAACAGGCTGTGCTGGCAGATGTGCCAGTGAGGCACAGCAGAGGAACTTGTGCAGGCAGAGGTTTGGGCCTCACAGACAAAAACACCCCTGGCCCCTTTGCCCAAATGTGCTTGGTTTGAGACAGGTCCCTCATCTGCCTGTGGCAGCCAGGCTAAACACCACAGCACAGGAGAACCCAGTGCATCCCAGTGCCACCCTGGTGGTGCAGGCACAGCTCAGCTCCCAGTGCTGCAGGCAGGACACCCACTGCTCCCTGCCCAGCCCTGGGCTGTGCTCCTGCCCTGCCCCTGCCCACTCAGGGCTTGGGGGCCGGTAGCCCTGCACCAGGCAGTGGAGGAGGAGGGCAGTGCCTGGCATGACGTGCGTGCTGGGTGCGTCCGTGCCGGCGCTGGGCACCGGCTGTGCCTGGGGCAGCGTGTGGGAGCGTGTTTGTGTGGCTGCATCCTCCTGGTGCAGGCAGTCTGTGTCCCATGACACACGCATGGTGTGAAGGGAGGATGAATGGAAGATGACTGTAGGAGCCTGCAACAGAGAGGATAAAGAGGAAAATCAGCTAGACCTGCTGGGTTGGTTGAAATTCTTGCTTTGGGCTCGGATAAGGTATTAAAGCACATTTCTCATTCCCTTGTGGGATCAGAGAAATGTCACCCATCCCAGTGCATGGCTCTGCAAATGCATCCTGCCCTTCACGCAGGGGCAGTGGGAGCTGTCCCTGCCCTGCCTTGTGGCAGGAACTCTCCCCCATCTTGGGACCCTGTTCCGTGCCACGCAGCTCCGCAATCAGCAAGAGATGACTTGCCCCTGGGCACTGCCATTATATAAAGGGACAGGAGGCAGGTTTCCCAGTCATAAAGGTGTTGCACAATTAATTATTCTGGCTTGGCTCCGGATCCCTGAAGCTCAAGGATGCCACGCTACATGACTAGTGCAGCACAGGCTTGGCCTGGTGAGCCTCAGGCTAGTAAATCACTTCTGCTCGCGTCTCTCCCCTTCCCCTCAAGTGTATGCTCTTTTAAAGGGGGACTTGATGGAGCATGCTCTAAAGCAGCAGCACCTGCAATCAGGGGACAGCCAGAAACATATTCCAGCTCTTTGTTTTGGTATCTTCCCTCTCCCCCAAGGGACACCCCCATGCTGAGTCCCCAGCCCAAAGGAGAGCCAGCACTGCACTGGGTAAGAGCAAATCCCCATGCCTGGGCTTCTTGTTTGTATTTGCCTGGCTCAAGGTTAAAACCCATTTGTCTTGACATGCCTTTCTCCTGGAAATTAAAGACCTTGTATTTTTCTCCTCACAGTTGTATCGTACCCTATAATCAAGCTGCCTCTCCATCTTCTCTCTGAAAGGCTGAACATGTTGAATTCTCAGTTTCTCCCTGCAAAGTGTTATTTGCTTTAGCCCTCAGGTGAATTTCCTGGTGCTGTCTTCACTGTCTTTAACTTTTAAACATCTTTCAAAAGTGCAAAAACACCTGAAACCCTACAGACCCATACTCATCAGGGCTGGGTGCAGATATTCCTGTCTTGTTGATCTGCTGCCATATG
>NW_008246062.1:1849126-1852693 GCF_000691975.1 Corvus brachyrhynchos
TCCATATCCACTACATAAGCAATATCTTAAGTGAGCTGGTCATTCACATTTCAGTGAAAACATTTCCATTGCCATGGCCTTTCAAAAACTGGTTCATGTGGCCAGGCACATTGCAGGGCTGTCCATCTCTTGCAATTAGATGCTGGTGGATTTGGCAGTCCCGGTGAGAGATGGGAATGCAGAGCCAGAACATCATTATGGTTGGTCATCCAACACTAAGAAACGCATCTTATGTTCATACAGACTCCTGAGCAGGGGTCTTTGAATATTATTGGAGCTAAAGTTTGTAGCCAGCTTTGGTACACATGTATCTCTGCTTTCCTTCATCTTCTTTGATGTGAAAGGAGGCAATAACCCCAGTATAATCCCAGGCAGTGGCCAAGGCTCTTACACATGCTAGGGCAGAGCCCAAACATGTCTGAAACCACCTGTGGTGTTGCTCACAGATCAATGGTGCAGAATGCAAGCAAGGGAACATCCCAGCACCCAGGGCAATCAAGTTTTAGGGGCTAAATTCTCTACTGCTGAAAGCTGAAGATACCTCAGTTTACTTGCATGGAAGATTTATCCTGGCATTTGTTGTTACCCAAATTAGCAATAACCTTGAGGTGTTAGCTTGGGGCCCATGCATTACAGGATGCATTGTCCCAGAAACTGGATGGAAAGTTGCCTGTTTACCAAGCGGCAAAAACAACAGTGATGAAAGACAGAGCAGTGACCTGAGTTCAACAGCTCCAGCAGCGGGAAGTAATAATAACAGTTGTGATCCTTTACCACAGAGGTCCACAAGCTGGTTTAGAGTTTCATGGCCCAGAGTCATCCTAAGGGCACTGTACATTCCAGAAACCTCTCTGAAGCACCTTACAGTAAGTGGAAACAAATAGAAAACCATCGGGGCTGGTGTTGAGGGAGCAGTGTTCCTCCCAGACTGACAAAACTCTGTTTCAGAGAGCAGAAGTTAATTCCTTTCTCAATATGAGGCTTTGGGAAGAGTTATTACCAGCAATTTGCCCTGGTTCTCAGATTGCTGTGGTCCAGATTGACGTAACCCACCAGGTTGTTTAGCCCGAGAGGATGTACCTCCCTTCTGGGACACCACTGCTGTAAAGGACTGGTGTAAGGGATAGGACATGTGTCTTGATCTCCCATTTGATATTTTTCTGAATGATATGCCTGATCTGAGGGGTACCTTGCCTCTAGAGCTTGGGCAGCATCATTTGTAATGAGTACACACTGCTGAAGACCTGTCACTTCACTGAAATGGGCAAAGTTTGGGTCTGTTTATGAAGGAGCAGGATTAACTGCTGTGACCAATCCTGGGAACAATATGAGATGCTGCAGCGAAGGGCTGTAATCCCAGAAGCAGGTCACACCACCACCAAGACAGTTCCCTTTGCTACAGCTTTGCCCTCTTTCATGCCCTGGGTCTGGATCCTTGTGGGCTGCTCAGAGCCCACAGCCCTTGGCTGAAAACCCAGCAGCTATTGCTGGCTCTCCACATGAGCAGACTCTGGACAGCTCATGCTTGGGGGCCTGCTGAGCTCAGCCACCACCCTTGCACCTCAGTGCTGTTTCCACAGGGTATCAGGGATGCCCAGTGGAAGACATGCACGGTGCTCTGCTTCCTGCTGTGGAGCCACCTATTCCAGCAGTGGGAGAGAGGGAGGCATAGCTCCTGCCTCTTGGGAATCTCAGAAGTGCTGGGATGTCAAACCCCGCCTGAGGAAGACTGCTGCCTCTTCTTCCCCTCACACACACCTTTGCTCTCCTAGATGAGAAGCAAGGCAAGAAGTTTCCTATATAGGTTAATAATAGCCTCAAGTTCAGACTTCCTGTGATTTCTGTGGCAGCCACTGGGACCAAGTATTCCTGGCACATCCCTTACAGAAACCTGCCACAAATGACTGGCATGCTTTATTCCTCTTCAGTGGTCCACACTGGGATATCCCACCAGGTTTTCCCTAGCTCTTTTACCCTTCCCTTGCCATTGCTGACTTGATGTGCCGGTGGGAAGAATGAATGAACACGACAGCCATGCCAAGCCCCACTCCCTCACTCTGTGCATTGTCATTTCTGCCAGCTGAGTGTATTCATCATGGGAAGGGTGGGAGAGCATGTGTGGAACCAGGGTTGGTGCCTCTTCGTAAGGGTTTTGCAAGGCTGAGCGGATGCCCCAGCTGGGTGCCTGCAATAGATCCTCCCCAAGCCACAAGCAGGATGAGTGTAAGAGATCTTATCTTGCTTTTCAGTAATAGGTATCCAATTTGCTGACTCCAGTTGCCCAACTCATGTCTGACTCAGGTCTCTGGGCTTCCTGCAGAAAGTGGTGGGTGCGATGTCTGAGTGGCAGGCTCAGGAAACAGGGCACATCAGAGATCCGTCACCTGCACCTCCCATAGCAGGCTGGAGGGTTCAATACTCCCACCCTCGAGCTGAAGAATGGGTATATCAGTGTGTAGGTTAACAGGTAAAGCAAGAGAGTCTGTCCCCAGAGGATCCAGAGCTCTCTCCTAGGAAGCCCCAGTCACACACAAGAGACTTTCATGGACAATTTTTTCTGGGAAATGATTTCCCAAGTGGGGTGTGTGGCAAGACACCTTGCTACAGCATGAGCATTTTGGTGCCTTGGCAGTATTGCCCTGCTCCTGCCACCCTGCAAACTTGGTGCAACAAAGTGCCTGTGATGGGAAGATTTGGGGGTGCTGCCAGCCTAGGGAGGGGTAATCTCCTCTCTGTGTTTTTTGAGCTCCCTGGGTGACTGCTGCTCTTGCCACCTTCCCATTACTCCTTCTTCTCTAGTCTGGAAGTGAACAAGAGCTGTGGTGGGATGGGACTCCACTGTTGGGATTTGCTGGGAGATACGGGCTGCAAGGACAATGGTAACCGATTGCCTCTGCATCCCAGAAGGACACAGAGACACAACAGCTCTCCGTGGGTGGAGGGAGAGGATCTCCTACTTGTCCCTTCAGAACACCCAGTGCTTGTCTCCACCTGGTGCTCCTTTCAGGCCTCATGCTGCTCTGACTGGATGCTGGCAGCTGACAGGGCTGGGGGTTTCCTTGCCTAAGGGATAAAGAGTGTCTGACCCCAGGAGGAGATGGCTGGGACTGGAAGCTGCTGCCAGCACTGGCTCCAAATGCTCTGGTGGCTCAAGGGAAAGCATCTGTTCCCATCTGCCAGCTTCTCATGCCTGGCCTCCCATCCTGTGCCAGGACAGGCAGATCCTGTGGCTGCTGGCCTGGTTGTTCTCAACACCCAGCCCTGCCCTTGGGTGTAAGTGGTACAGGGAGGTCCTGGACTGCCCGTCTGGGGTGGGATTGCCTCTGCCATGTGCTGCTCCCTGCTTCCACAAACTACTTCGACCTGACTCTGGGCTTCTCAAGATCAAAAACCACCCACCCCTGAGCCATGAAGCAAACTGGGGCTTGGACTTCCTGTGTCCACACACAGGAACCAAGGCACAAGATTAGCTCTGTTTCAGTGCTCCTAGTTTAGGACTGAAATTCTGAATATCTCCTGGATCCTGATTTGGAATCTGCTTGCTGACTCTTCTTGGGCTTTTCAGTG
>NW_008246062.1:1852718-1854396 GCF_000691975.1 Corvus brachyrhynchos
GCTGGTCAGGCCAAGAAAAAGAGGTCAGGACATTTTCATAAGGAAATGTTGGGTCTTTACTCTTGGGGTGTTCCAGGTCAGCCACAGTGTCTGTCAACCATTGTAACTTCATGCTTGGGGAGTGAGGGAAAAAGAGTGGCTCTCACCACAATGACTTTCAAGTTCTCTGCTTTTCTCCTCCCATGAGACCAAGACTTCCTTGAAGATTCCAGAACCAGTTTAAAAGCTATTGCCTCAAACCAGCTCATGTCCCATGCCTGCTGATGTCTGTGAAGGAGCTGCCAGTTCAAGGACATTATTCCTTTCTTTGGGAGAGGGACTCTTCTGGTGGATGAGGAGGTGGGTGCCTGCTCGTGTCTCCTCAGACTTTGGGTGTTGCATCCACTGCACAGCCCAGCCCTTCTGTTTACAGCCCTGTTATCTCCACACCCGCAGGCACTCGTCTCAGGTGGCTTGTCCATGCCAAATCCCTGTTTCATTATGGAATCTCAGAAATGCCCATTACAATGCAGTTCCTTAATGCCTGTTTGCTAAAGGATGATGTTTAATACTTAAACTACCCAGGGGGAAAAAAAAAATAGGTCATTATGGAAATTTCCCCAGGATTCAGGCTGGTTTAAAATCAGCTGGAGGAAAGAATATCCCAAAGAGGACAGCAGACTCTGTTCTTGTTTGAAGCAAGTGTAGACAAGCTCACTTTGCTTTTGCAGAGGTGGATTTAGGGAGCGTCCAGGTGAACTGATAGTTACAGTCCTTCAACAGCCCTGAAGACACAAGAGGGAGAATGTGTAGTTTGCTCTGAAGGTGCTTTTTCAGTTCAGGAGCCCAGTTCTCTTCTCTGAGGTTAGAAGGAAATCCCCTGCAGGGACCATGAGAGACCCAAATGAGGTTTGGGGGTACAGAATTAAGTCAGGGTACAGAAACTGGGGAAAAAGAGGAACACCACGTGTCCTTTCAGATTTAACCCTCATACTTTCTGCCTTTGCATCTCCTGGGAAGGAAAAACATGTTACTTGAATTGGAAAATACTCAATATCCATGCTTCTAGGGTTTCTACTCCCTAGCCTAAAATTATCAACAGCTGGTTCATCCCTAGTTGAAACACAACACTTCTTCTTCTTCCTGATGTGCCTACTGGCAGCACTATGTCCCAGCATGGTTTTGGGTTCACTGCCTTACTTTATTTGAGCCCTTCTGAGCCATACTGGAATGGTGAGACTCCATTCACCCGTTTGTTGTTCTGACATTCCTTTGCACCTTTTCCACTTTCAGTTCACCTTTCTTGAACAAAGGTGATCTGGAATTTGTGTGGCATTGCAGAGACACCCCCTGACGTGAATTGTGGAATAGTTTTAAAGCTTTCCTGATCCTATTGCAAATACCTCACCCCACCTGTAGTTGAAACATCTTTGCATCTTGCAGGTCTACACCCCCTTAGAAACTGGGGTGGGTTACACCAGTTATGTGTAGCTTTCTCCACCTGGGATAATTGCTTAAGTCTTCCTTTGTAGCCCGACAAAGAGACGCTCCTAAAGTGATCTCATGGAATACATGTCTAAAATTACATCTAGGTGGGTTCTTCTGCTCTTAAAGTGATTGTTTCTGTGCTGAAGAACAGCTCTAGCTGTGGTTAGATTGGAGAGCAGGCACACTTTCCATTCTGGGACATGTCCTCATC
>NW_008246062.1:1854508-1881070 GCF_000691975.1 Corvus brachyrhynchos
CATTTCTGGGCCTTCTGCCTTCGGGGTCTTTGAACTCTCCTGCTGTGGGCACAACAGCAGCAGTGCCTCCAAGTCAGGACTGGCTCTGCAGCTCTCAGAAGAATGACTGTCTACACAGAGCAGTTTATGAGAGAAGCCCTGAGAAGTTTATGAGAGAAACCCTGTTTCAGGAGGGCTGTTTGTAATAGCTTTCCCTTCAGATGTGTTATTAAAAAGCTTTCTTCTGGAGCAATTGATGCTTTTCCAGTGTGGAGTAGTTATTCTGGCATGCAACCACTGAGAGTGGAAAATGGCAGGAATGGCATGTGATGTACGTTGTTTATTCCTGTAAATTAGCACAAGCTTCAGGGTGAGGAGGGAACTAGTCATGACAAGGAATCTCCAGTGGCATGGGTTGTAGGTCCATGTCCAATATAGCTCTGGGGGATCCATACCTGTGAGATACTGCTGAAGGATATGAGGCATAGACTCATCTCAGGACACCCTTTCCTTCCCTTGGTCCCAATTAGTGGACTTCATGAAGAGCTATTTAATGGAATTTAAAATATTATTCTCATTACTATATAGTAATTCAAGTCCAAACCCAGTTTGCCGGGTCTCAGGAACCTAAATCAGGATTGCAGTTTCATCTTAAGTGTCTCCAAAACCAGGTGTCATAAACAACTCTGCTGTGTAGGTTATCATTCTTTCCTGGAGGAATTTCTTCATTTTTCTAACTCAACTTGGAGGGCTAAGCAGACCCAGATGTGAAAAAAACACCTGGCTCTGCAAATCTGGAGATTCAAGGCAGGATGTTGAAATCTCTGTGCTTAACCCTCCAGCTAGAATGGCTTAGAAAGCTTATAAACTTCCCACTCACTTCCTACCCGGCCTTGCTAGGCAAGCTATAATTTTTATTTTTAATGAAATCTAATGAACATGTCACCATACTGCTCTGTCAAGTAGATCACGGGAAGGAGATGGTCCCAGGTATCTTCCAAAGGGAGATTTCACAAGGATGAATCCTGCCATGCCTTGACACAGTGACCTCTCTTGGCATAACGGCTTTTGCACCAGGTGACCCTGCCATCAATGCAATGAGTGACTCATTACAGAGTTCAGTGATTCACACTTTTCTCCCTATTGGATTGCACCATCCCTCGTGGGATGAGTGAATAAATTTGGCTTGGACAAGCTGTGGAACCCACCAGTCCGGGTTTATCCATTCATTTACTTAAGAAAAAGTCTTGTTACCTTGTTAAACTTGGATTTTAATAGGAGAAATTGCATTGCTGGGGGGTGATTCAGGACTCTGCAGAAGCCAAGGAGTTTATGAGTCTGAATTTATTTTGTGCCACTATAGCCAGTAGGAAAACAGCTGAATGGGAGCAGACGGGAATTAGTTCTTCCTTTACAATTTCACCTGTATCTTTCCCCTGGTATGGAGCTATGAGGGACAGAGCCAAGCGGCAAGGTTGAAACACAAACAGCACACTTGGAACCTGGGTGTTAGTTTTGGATCATGTCTAGAAATAACAACCCAAGCACACAGTGAGTTTCTTGTGGCACATTGCACGGTTCTGCTGGAGAGAAAGGAAGGGAATGAGAAAGTGACAAACGTCACAGAGAAGTGATCCTGTTGGACCAGGATCAAAAGGCATAGGTTCCAATTCTGGATAATTCCAAGGTACGGCTGTATTTGTTGGTCCCAGAAGATACTGGAAGAAAAGGTTGAGGTTTATGGCAGGAGCACAACATAACAATGTTGTCTCTGACTTCCCTGCTGAGTTGAATTTCCTTTTCTCTTGGAGTTTCCTCTAGGCAACCAGTAGATTCCATAAACTGGAGTGTTTCATTGCCTTGATTTTTGTCACTGTACAGATTGATAGGAGTAATTCGTTCTAAGTACCTTAATACCTGATATTTGAATCATGCTTTGATTGACACAACCATCAGGAAGTCAAGCACGAGTTCTTTGTGACAGAGTTCTGGAAATTTCCTTTTGTTGAGGCTTTGTGCTGTGAAAGAACTTCTTTGGATGTTCATGCAAGGCAACCCTAAAGGCATGGACATCTTTCCATGTCCACCCAACTCTAGGAGAGCCCAGCAGCTCTGAGGTCCTGTCTCATTATTCTTAACTGCTACATCCTACCTTGTTTACTTCTACCATCCTGCAGATTTATTGTAACCACCACAATGGGTACAAGTACCCTGTGCACCAGTTATTGCAGGAGATGGGCTTGCTTGGAAATCTATTGCTGCTCAAGCACATCTTTAATTGATTTGTGCTTAGATCATGTGTTCCTAAGTCCAGTGGATTGATGTGGCATGGCAATTCCTGTATTGGAACAGAGAAGCTCCAGCACTGGGATCTTTCAGCCCTTGCCCACACTGTGATTAGTTATTGCTTCTGAAAGGATGTCCCGCTTCTTCTAGCGTTGCATCACTGTCCTTTCCCCAAGCTCCTTCCTAGATAATAACATGGCTGCCTGTTGGGAAAGCAATTTCATAAGTCCCTATTGCTCATTTTAAGTCACTGGATCTTGGGCTGCACTGATTCACCCTCACAATGCCCCAAGAAGGGAATCTGGTATCACTCTCCAATTTACTGACAGAGAAGCTGGGGTGTGGAAAGGTGAAGGATTTGCTTGGGGTCAGGCAGTGACTCAGGCAAAGAGCTGGTGTCAGGGCACCCACCCCACCCCAGCTCCTCAGGCTTGCCTCTGTCTAGACTTCCCCAAGCACCAGCTTTGATGCTGGTCTTATCACCATCTTTTACCATGTCGTGGTTCAACCCCAGCCAGCAACTAAGTACCACGCACTGCCCCCTGCTCACCTCCAACAGGGAAGACAATAGTAAAAAAATGTAAAACTTGTGAGTTGAGATAAGAATAGTTTAATAATTGAAACAAAATAAAATATACTACTACTAGTAATACTAATGACAATGAAAAAGAGAAAGATAGACAATAAAACCCAAGAAGGGCATGTGATAAACAACACAATTGCTCACCAGCCACTGACAGATGCCCAGACTGTTTCCCAGCAGTGATCACCTGCTGCTGGTGAATTCCCCCCAGTTTATGCACGGGGCATGATGTTCTATGGTATGGAATAACCCTTTGGGCAGTTTGGGTCAGTTCTTTTGGCCATGCTCCCTCCTGCTCACTGGCAGAGCATGGGAAACTGAGCAGTCCTTGATATTTAGGGTAAGCACTGCTGAGCAACAACTGAAACATCAGTGGGTTATCAACATTATTCTCATACTAAATCCAAATCACTAGTAAGAAAGAAATTAATTATTCCAGCCAAAGCCAAGACATATCATCAACCTTGGAACCTCGACATCTCCTTTCCCTTTACCAGTTTTGAGGAAATGCCTGTATCCTCAACTTGTAACAGAGGGCCTCAGATGCCACAGACAGGAGAAATGTTCCTACCTGCTTGGAGAAAATCACAACCCTCCATGCTTTTTGCATCTCACCTTTCTCTCTGGTCTGACATCTCTGTTCTCACCACCTGGGAAGGAATGGGAACTAGCCTAAATAAATCTCAATAAAACTAACCCACGGAACACAGTCTACACATTGGTGGCCACCTGTTTTAGCTTGGGAACTGCCAAAAGGGTAAAAAATCCAACACACAACCTAATTTCTGGCTGTGATAGCTTTGACAGAGCAACAGGGTGAAAGGACAGGGAAGAATATAAAGGAGAGGGGAGTGCAGGAGGAAGTGAGGAGCCTCCATGGCTCTGGTGATGCACTGCAAGATGTGAGGGGAGAGATATGGAGAGAAGGTTGAAAATGGGCATCCTGAGCACTGGTTTGCAAACCCCAGCCACAGCAAGCAGGCATGGGGCTGATGGAGCACTTGCTGTAGCTCAGAGGACCCCATTGATGCTGGCAGTCCTGCACTGGGCTTGAGCACAAAATAAAGTTTCCTGCCCCTGTAATTATGTTTGGACTTGAGTGTTTCCCTGTATTTGATTCCTCACACGTTACTGCTTTCTTAGCCACATTCCTGACTGCTTCTCATGTTGGCTGCAGTTTCTGTACAAAATAAAGGCCCATTCACCACCGTACTAAAAAGCTCTGGTTTTTCCACAGGAAAGTTGATGGTTAAATAAGGGGAAGAGGAAAAGCTGGGCATCTGTGGCTTTGCAGAGAAGGCGGGGGAACAAATCAAGGAAAGGGGTCCCTTTCAGTCCTGCAAATTCAGCCCTGCTGCTCTGCATCAAGCCCTGGTGAGTCAAGGAACCCAGGGAATTTTTACTACTCACTTAACAAAAACCAGATGCCATGAGTTGCACATGTCCTGTTAGCAGTCTTCACCTCAGATGGTACAGACTGGGACTGTTTTCATCCAGGACATCTTGTGGAATAGTCCCAGAGTGATACAGGATGATACTAATGATGAAAAGACAGCAAGGTTTGTTCCCTTTGTGGCTCAGTAAGTCTGTGGGCTCCTCACTGAGGTTCTGTGATGGGGATTGCCTCTGCACGGGGGGTCTCATGTGTTTTCTTTACAGCTTTCAGGGGGACTGGGCTGCAAGGGCTCTCCCAAAGCTCTGTGAGGGTGAGACAACTGTAATGACATAAAAGAGTTTGGACCTGAATGTAGATTTCCATGGAAAGAGGTTTGGTCTTGTTCGTGGTACCAGCTTCAGCTGGGCAGCTGCTGGAGCTCAGAGGAGCCTTGGACTCAGCTGTAGGGGTTCAAACCCTTCTGCCTCCCAGTTTTGCTGTCAAAGCACCTACAGCCTCTGAATTAGCACAGGAGCACACATCACTTTGCCACCCTGCAAGAGCTTGGGAGGGAAGGAAATCTGAATGCTCACACAAATGGGTAAGGCACTGCTCAATCTATGCACTTAGCTGAAGCTGGAGAAGGGCAGATATGGCCCTGTTTTTTAGGTGGTGATAAAAACAGCAGTGGCTTCAGCAGGGCACATTTAATTCCTTCTTCTTATGAAGCTCCTGAATCTTTTGCTCACCTATGCAAGCAATAAGGAAAATGAAAAAAAACACCTACGCTGTCTCATGCTGAAAAGCAGGAAAAAAAAAAGTTGGGTTTGAAGAGCGGGTGGAAGGGGTGTGGTTACCCAGGAGGTGTGTCAGGCATCGATGAACTTATTTATAAGCAAAGGCAGCTGTGCTGGAGAAGAAACTTTGCTGAGGCTTTGTCAGCTGCAGCTTTTTCCTGACACCTCTTGAGGAGCACCTCTACTGCGATGGGGCGGCAAAAGGACATTCTTTCTACCATTGAGGAGCACCTGAGGATCAGAAACAAATTAGTGCGGCAAGCACTGGCTGAGTGCCTGGGGACACTGATCCTGGTGGTGAGTTGGGGGCTGTGGTGTGGGGATGCTCTCTAACCCATGGGTTCGGGGGAAATTGTCCTGGTGAAAGGACTGTGTTGCTGCCAGGGTTTGCGTTGGGAATGAGCCCAGATCTGGTGCAGCCTTCTGCAATGGGTCTAGAGGACAGTCCCTGTGCACAGGAAAAAATATTCATGCAGATTTCTTAAGGGTGGATGTTGGGGTTTCTCGCAAAGAGTGGGTTCTGAAGAGCTTGTTGGGTGTATGGGAGATTCTGTGTATCTGTGAAGTGCAGGGACCAAATCATCTCTGTGTAAGCAGTAAGTGTTTTGCTAGAGATCATACAAAACTTCCTTTCTGTCTGCCCTGGAGTATTTTCCTGGCTCTGAAGTACTGCAAGTGTTATCACCCGAGGAAATGAGAGCTTTTTTTTTCCACCTCACTTTGCTTTTCCTGTGCATCCCATAACAAAGAAGTAGCTAGAATTTAAATTGTTGCAGTGTCCTTTTGCTGTCAGCCGTTGATTCTCCAGGGTTTGTCAGGGGGGCTGCACGATACCGTGGTAGCTCGTGCTGACAGCCAGCTGAGACCTGGTGCTCGCTATCAGTCAGTGTGTTTTTCAGTGGTCAAAGTAGATAAAACTCTCCTGCCTGTTTCAGTGCTCAGTTTCCAAAGGGGTGGAATATAGGGGATAAATGTGTGTCTGAGTGCCTTAGATTGCAAATGTTTTGAGCGGCTGGAACTTGCTTTGAAGTTAAAGCAGATGTGAACAGCTAGGACAGCTGTGTATGAGCTGTGGGGAGTAAATACTGGTGTAGAAAAACTGTGACAGGGATATCTAGCTTAGAGCATCTGCATCTGAAAACACAGGACTGCCCAGCTGGCCACGGGTTTGGTGCATAGATACTTGAGGCAGAAATGAGTTGGTGTTTGCACAGTGAATATCTGCAGGTTCAAGTTCCTTTGAGATGGTGTAAATCCAGAGCAATCCTGGAGGTTTCAGTGGGGTGACTGTGGGTTTTCACCTCTTTGTAACTCATAACTGAACTTTTTGGAGAGAAATCTAATGGTTGGTGGAGTTGGAGGCAGAGGAAGGCTTCATGAACTTGCATGTCTACCTGGGGAACACCACAAAAAGACTGACACAATTTTATGCTTTAATAAATGAGATTTTTTTTTTTTTGATGATGATGAAGAGAGGATTTCTGAATCTTGTACAGCAGCTTAGGGGACTCTGCTAAGACTGTGTAAAATGCTACCACTCTTAAAAGAAAGCAGCTTTGCACAGTGCAATGGCTTTATTGTCAGAGCGACCCAGCTTTGGTGATTTGCAAACAAGTCCTGTTGATTTTTCCAGGAAGGGTTGTTTGGAATTAAGGTGGGTAGAAGGCGATAGGAAAACGATTAACAGTTAGAAGATTGCTGTCCGTGAATCACTGAAGTTGCTGCTGTTAGTCTCAGGATTGAAACAAGGTAAATCTTGTAAGGTGGATTAATGCCTCCTGATAGTGAAGTTAATATTGCTGAGAAACAAGACAAGCCTTTAGCCACGTGGATCTGAGCTTTCAGAAAGGCTCACGATCCAAACCCCATTAGTCCATTCTCTGACTGTAACAGTTGGCACAACAGCAACTACTTTTTCTTACAGCCTTGCCTCTCCAGGCAGAGAGGAATTGGGATCTGCTCAGAGCTTGAGGAAGGGTATGGTCCAAAATCATAAGCAGCCTCCAAAATGACAGTCGTAATGGGCACCCATCAGCCATGCTGGATGCTGCATTGGCTGAAGTGGGCAGCACATACCTTGTCCTCAGGAGTGTCAAACCTGCTCTGTTTTAGTGTGTGTGTGTCTTAATTTTACAGGCAGAGCCCTCACCGTGTTCAGGAGTTCCTGAACTGGTTTTAGTGGCACACTCAACTCCATCTTGTAGTACTTGCAAACTTCCTTAGGATCTCCTGCAGCAACTCTGCAGTGGGTAGAGTGCTGTGGGCATTCTGTGTCCATGTGGGAGGACGTGGGGTGGGCTTGTGGGAGAAAAGAGGAAGTCCCAAACTCAGTGAATGCTCTTGCATGGTCAGAAGTCCAAAACCAGCTACACAAGAGGGAAATGGGTTCCGGGACTGCAAGCTTGAAATACCCAATCTATTCAATCCCTTTCCAGCTTCATGCTGTCTCAATGTATTCTTCTTAATGAAGGGAAACTTGCAGTTTTTTCTTTACTGCCACCCTGATTCCTTTTCGTCTTTTTATTATATCACCTATGTGAAATAGAAAGGGTCTTGAAGGCAAATTCCTTCCCCTTTCAGCTGGCCTGGACAATTGTTTGAATTGGATTCTCTCCCAGGAGAGAAATTGTCATTTTGTGCCTTGCAAAAGTCCCTGCTGCCCACCCTGCCAGCAGGTTGAGCTGTGCGTGTGTACATTTAGATGTATTGTACTCCAGTAAATATCTGTTATGGGCTTCACATAGTAAAATGCCTGAGGAAAGATCTGAATCCATGAAATTTTCTTCATGGGAGATGGTGTTGACTAAACACAAATATGTTTGAACGGAACACTTACCAGGGACGGATTTAAGGTATGATATTGTTCACACTGAAATCAACTTCCTGAGCCCCAAGGGAGGCAGACTGTTTAAAGTTTGCAGCTTACTTTAAATTTCACTGTGTAATGTAAAACTTGTCCCACTGTGGATATTGGCACCACTTCAGTTTCTTTCCTCCTCCTTTTCACTTGCATAATGACTGCAGCTCTCTCAAACTCTTCTAGACAAAAGCTGTTGTAGACCTCTGCATAGTCTTGCTGCCTGTAAGAATGAACCTAGTGCTTGATTTTATTTATCTCATTTTTTTAAACACATTGTAAAGGTAGAATCATAGAATGGTTTGGGCTGGAAAGGACTCTTAGAATAGTGCCTCTTTTTTTAAGATAAAAATAATCCAGCTAAGGTAGCCAAGCCCTGAAGAGTGCCAAGATGAGTCGCTGTCTACTTGCGAGCCACTTTTGCTGCGTAGAGCACCTTGCACAACTTTTATTTAGTCTGTGGGTAGTGTCTCTCTTGTTGCAAAAATAGTAATGCTGATTCTACATTCTTTTCCTTTGATACTTAAATTGGTGTTTTCCCTCTTCAAATTTCACTTTCTGAGTGGCACATTAGGCTTGAACTTCATACTTATGTTGAAAGCACTGCTTGCTGGCAATTGTTAAGCACTACAAATGCTGAAGGCATTTTCCCAGTTGCTTGCTGTTTGTGTTATTACTGTAGCAACCCACTAAAGACAGATTTCCATGGTGGGTCTCTGTGCCTCTCTTAAGGCTCGGTTTGTTTGCCTTGCTCTGCTAGCTCTAAGTACCAAAGCTGGCTCTGTTTGTCTTTCACATTTGCAGGAGAAGTAACGTGCTGCTTATGACTGATTTCTGAGTGGAACTCGCTGTGATTCACTGCTGTAGAGGCACAAAGAACAAAACAATTCCTAATTGCTTTTCAATTGGTGCTGCCTTGACTTTGTGGCTAGGTGGTAGCTTTCCACAACTATCTGGGGCAGCACAGTAGTTCCCGCAGTTGCTGTTTGATTTGGGGTTGTTTGCTTAAACTCAGCTTGTCACATTTGGAAAATGTGATTTTATTTTATGTATGTATATTTAATTTTGTTTAAAATTTATTTTCTTTGTTAATGCTTTGCTAGACTGTAAAAGGGAGTGGAAATCCTTGCTGTAAACATGTTGAATGCTGCTGATTCTTCCTTGCAAAGGGTCTGTGCTGCTGGGTGCAGGGACATGGGATGTGGCAGTGCTGCTGCTTTCCCTCAACCATTCCACCAGAAGAGGTTGAAGCTCTTCACTGATTGTCCAAAACTGTCCCTTCTTGCTGTCTCTCTCCAGGAGCAGTACATTTCTCTTTCCTTCAAACAGGACAGTTCAGGCCACAAGACTTTCTGTTGGTGGGAAGGAAACTTGCCCCAGGAATGCCCAATCTTGTGACCAAACTTCCACCAGTTGTACTGGTCTTTCTAACAAGTACAACCTCTTGATCTGAACAATAGTAGAGGCATCAGAATAGGTATTTTTCCTTCCTTGTATGTGTGAACAACCTGAACGAGTGAATTTCCTCCCAATGCTCAACTCCTCTGCTGAAGGTTGCTCAGGTTTCCTGAGCTGAAAGAGGCTCATGTCTCCAGCTTTGTGCAGCATTTTTTCTAGCACGTGATGTATGTGGGGCACAATTTTCTTTAGAATCTCTCATCTCTCCAGCCCCACAGCCCTGCCTTGGCTCTGGTTCAGTGGGTGGTGCATAAAGATCTGTAACATAACAGACCATCTGCTGCTGCCCTTCCCTGCTGCTTCTCTCCAGGCTGCCTCCAGCTGTGCTGGACAAAAAACTGGGCTGTGGGGTCTAAGCTTTCTCCTTGCTTTGCAAATTGAGAATGATGACCAGCCTGGTTGTTTGAGATATGCTTTGAGGAAAAGCATAAAGGATAGTGCTTCTCGCATTGTCTTTTTGGCTGATGAAGGCCATCCTACCACATGAGCCGCGGAGTTCAGGAAGATCTCTGCATGCTGCCCTTGCTCCCTGCCTTGCTCCCTGCCTTGCTCCCTGCCTTGCTCCCTGCCTTACTCCCTGCCTTACTCCCTGTGAAGAGTGGCACCTTTGTGTGTCCAAAACTTAAAATCATCCATCAGTATCTCCAGGTCTTGTCTTCAAAGCAGACTCATGGTTTGACTGCCTTTCCAGCATCTTCCCCACTAACCAGAGGACATCAAGGGCTGACCAGTCTTTCCCATCTACCCCAGGGTGATTAGGATAGATTTACAGCAGACTTCTTGCCTAATCCCTGGTTTATTTGATGGCAGAAGAGTTGTAATTCAGGTAATTGCACTCCTCCAGGTCTATGCCAACAAAACTTCCCCATCTACGTTTAGAGATCAGTCTGTTTGAAGTCCAAGAGCAAATGCATGCCGGCCTTTTGTGTTGCACTGGAAGGTGTAAAAAAGCACAGGCAAAGAAAAGAAGAGGCAAGAAAGGAAAGAAACCTATCCCTTGTGCAGAGGAGTTCTGAACACCACCTTCCTCCTGAGCCCACGTATGAAGCTGTTTTCCACAAGGTCTGCCTAAATAGGCTGCCTTCGGTAGCCTTTGGTTCTTCATGAGCTATTGCAACTTTTTTATCCTCCTAGGTTAATTCCTACCAGCCCTTACTGGCTCCTAGTCTTTCATATGTTCAGACATTGAGACAGGGTGTTTTTATGTCTTGATAGACAAAGCCACCTGCTCAGTCTCCAAACATGCCCTGGGCACAGGGAGCTCAAGGTTTCCTGAGTGTGAAGGATCCCCTGCAGCATGCTACCTTTTTCTGTTTTTTGCTGCTGCTTCTGGCTGGGGCCCCCTTTGTACAGGGGGTGGATCTTCTCCCGTCTGGAGTTTGTCAGCCCCGCCACTCTTGAACCGGTTCCTGCAGAACAAGGATTTAGTTCTTTTTCACAGTGCAAGGAGTTGAATCACCCCATAAGCAGTAAGAAGCCTCCCTTTCGGCAGGGAAAGCCATCAGATTTGCTGGAGTCAGTAAGATGAAATTAGGGAGCAGACTTCCATTAACCTGGTTAATAGGTGCATTGACCTCAATTCCTTGGAGAGTATGTTTAATACATCGGAGTGGTGCTTTATTGCAAGCATTTTATTAGCACTTTAAAACCACTTTTGAACTTGGCTACTGAATCATGGGTGTTTAACAGTTGACTGCTGCACCTACTGCCATGTGAGGTGCTAACCTGGGTTTCTGTTGGCTGGATATTCTCCCAGAAGTGGTTTATTACACAAAAACGAAACCAAAATACAGCACCCCTATCCCCCCGCCCCCAACCAAAGCCAAACAAAACAAAAAGCAAACCAAAAAGCCAACAAATGCAAATGAAAAACAAAACCACAAAACCAAACCTGGTTAAGGCAGGTTATTAAAATCAAAAGAATGTGGTGTCATCTTCCCCTTCAGTGTGCACCACTGTCCCTGACCATAGCAGTACAATATTGCCTAAGAACTCTGAAAGACATTGCATGGACTTAAAAAGACTGGGAAAAATGTTGAATTGCTTTTATTTGACCTTCCTTGCCTTTCAACCCAAACTAGATGTTCCTGAACAGTTCTCTGTGAGCAGTGGACAAACAAGACCTACAAAATGAAAGCTGGGGTTCTCCGGTCTCATCTGACCTGGGAAAAGGAATTGTAAGGAAAACTTGCAAAGAGTAGAAGTGAAAGTGGTGTGATTAAAAATTGTAATAGCTACTACTACAGCAAAACTGTGTAGCACCAAGGTACTTGCCACAAAAGCCTGGGTGAGCATAACTTGAAATGGTTCCTTAAAGTCGAATGCCATGGAAGGATGTCATGCATGACACTGTATTTTTGTGTGTAGTGGACTCCACTGGTGCAGGATGGAATTGAACACATGCATATTGAAGTTCAAACCTGTCCCTAAGTATCACTGCACTCTTTTTATCTGCTGAGGGTTAAGTTTCCTACTGTTACGCTGAATTAAGCCAAACAGTGCTCACGGCTCATCTGATAAGCAGTTGTAATGCTCCTGTGGAGTGGCTCTGGGGTGTTTTTGCACGGCCCATAGATTCCCTTCTGAGGAAAAGCTGGAGAGCTACTGCCAGGTGTAGGATGGAGGAGAGGAGGATGGGGAATGACCTCTTGAGATAACCTCTTGAGAAATGGCAGACCTGGCATTCCTCCAGCTTAAGGGAAGACCTTTGTGGGTGATCAGGGAGGTGGAGGTGGGAAAATTTTACTCTGTGGTTTCTGCAACCAAAAGGTATGTGGACAACGAGCCAACCACCATCCACCTGCAGAACTGCCAGTTCTTACAGAGTGAATAACACAAATACCTTCATCACTAGGGGTCACCTGGGCTAACCTCCACCAAACTCAGGTTTTGTGGGCTTGTCCCCTCCCTGGTCAGACTGACGTGCTGTGGCCTTCGAGAGGTGAACACCATGGCCATGTACTCTCCGAAATCTCTACAAAGCATGCTGGGGCTTGTCTGGGGAAAGGGGAAAACCAGATTCACCCTGGTCATTGCTTGTACTTATTTGCTCAGTTGGAGCTATGCTTCCCTTGGTGGTTTGGCATAGCTGGTTCTGTTTGCTGCCAATAAACAATTCATCTTTTCTGCCTTTGTCTTGGAGTCTCCTCTGCCATGGTTTCCCAGCTCAGTGAGGACATTGAAGGAGCTGTTCTGACTGCACCCAGTAGAGAGCGGTGCTGGCTGTTCCTCACTCACCAACGAGTTCAACAGGTTCCTTTGTTGTTTTTACACAAGGTCCTTGTGTTGGGCACCTGGTTCCTTGTCAAGAGGCACCTATGTACAGAGTGTCCACCTCATGAATCAGCCTGCAGCCTACTTGGCTGCTCCTTTCCAAGCAGGCTGAGTGCACCTTTTGCTTTGTTAGCCATTCTTCAGTTGTCAAGGGAATAGGAGGGGATGAGTTACATGTGTTTTGTCTTTGCCTCTGATTTGGATTGTGTGTTGCTCAATGGGCATGTCCAGTGCTGGCTGAAGAAGTGAAGACAGCAAACCCTGCTACCTTGGTGCCTATTTGGTGGCTTATCCTGTAGGAGTGGATACCGCCTCTGTGGCAATTGAGTAATTCTGGGATGATGGAGTTCATGGAAGCAGAAAGTCTTTGTGGGGGTATAGTTATGGGTATGTGGTCAGAAGAAATAAGTCAAGCCTTGATCCCTAGATTTGAGCATCTCATGAGTGACCTGTAATCTCTGTCCTAGTTTAAGGATCCTCTCAGTACCTGCCAATGTGGTAACTCCAAGTGATAATACACCAAGGGTCCGTTCAGGTGGAGCCAGTGGGGGATACAAACATACAGATGGTCAGGTTTAGGGCTCTTTAAGTTACATGGTGGATAGTGGAAAGACCTGCCAAGATAGAAAGCCTGCTGTGTTATAGTTGTACTGTGAATACCTCAGACCAGGATGCTATCTGGCTGATCCTTCTCACCTGCCATCTTAAAATTAGATGTTTGGACAAAGAATTCCAGACTTCTGTAGATCCATCTTGCTTTTAATTTTGCCTCTGTTTTCAGTCCATCCTGCCAGGAGATAGATTTGTCTGTGCCCTGTCTTCTTCCCTCCCATCCCTACAGATAATGCCTGGATACTTTGACCAAAGATTGAAACAGTAAAGGCTTTGAGTTGTGAGTGGAATATGAGGGTACATGAAGGTGTAAGTGGAGGCATTTGTCAGCAACTGGCCCTGATGTGAAGCAGAGAGGGTAATTTCAATCTCTTTTTTTTTCCTCCTAGCTCTTCGGCTGTGGCTCTGTTGCACAGATTGTGCTCAGCAGAGGGACTCATGGAGGTTTCCTGACTGTCAACCTGGCCTTTGGCTTCGCTGTAACACTTGGCATTTTGATTGCAGGACAGGTATCAGGTACGTGTGGCTCCATGTAGGCTGAGTTTCACTTGTGTCAATTGCTGTGTAGGCCTACTTTTTCTGTGTGGCACTGGTATGGAAGCTAGTGTCCCTTGGCACAACTCTGGGACCTAAATTCTACCTGTAAAAGTACACTAACCACCCACCTCTCCGCAGGTGGACACCTGAACCCAGCTGTCACTTTTGCCATGTGCTTATTGGCCCGGGAGCCCTGGATCAAGCTACCAATTTATGCTCTTGCACAAACCCTGGGGGCTTTCCTTGGATCTGGCATAGTCTTTGGTCTGTACTATGGTAAGTGTGGAAACTTTGTGTGTTTTTTGAAGTGAGACTACTGTGTTTGTGACTCACTGAAGGGAGGGAGGTTTCCAGATCAGAGAGGAGCACTTTTTTGCAGAGCAGAGATCCAAGAAACCTCCTTACTGTGTTTCTGGGATGACTTTCCCATTCTCAGGATGATGGGTTCAAGCCTCCTCAAAGCAATCTGAAGGCTAACCAACATTGTCAAAGTGCAAGTCTTTGCCCTTGAGTAATGACCACTGGACCTCTGGATGGCCCCTTTTGTATCTATTGGTCTTCCAGAAAAGTCAATGAAACACTAGCAGTGATGGAGATTTTATATCTGTTCACTGTTCGAGAACCATTTCTCATTCTTGGCTTAAAAAAAATGAAGTCTTCACTGTGATGTCTTATGCATTGTCTTGTTAGCTTTCTGATAACATGACTTTTAGCAGATTTTACTTTTATCAGAGTGATTCCATACCTTGGAAAGCATCCGAGAAAGCCAGTTCCTCCTGCCTCTGTTCCTCCTGTGTGTTTTCCATCATCGTAGGGAGATGCTCAGTAGGCAAGAACTGAATCTTTGTGCTGGCCCTTGCTCTTCCTTTAATATCAGGTGTGACATTTGGACTCAGACTTTGCCTCCCAATGTCTGTTTCTGGCAATAGGAGTGATGGTCCCTGTAGCTGAGTGGAACATCTGGGTCACAGTTATTTCCAGCTGGAGGGAGGAAGCTGCCACCCCAGCACTAGCAGGGGTGCTTTTCACTTTAGGAAGAAGCAAGGAGACCTACCTTCCTCTCAGTAAATATCGTGGTTACAGTTCAACACCAATTACCTTTCCAGTTAGTGGACTGAAGCCTCCTCTTCAGAAAGGATTTAACCCCATATTAACTACCTAACCCATGGAAAAGCTGCATTCAGAGGTGTCTGGTTTTGTCTCCACTCATCATGAAGGGAATACAGACCCTCCTAAGTTAGTTATCCAGCTTCTACACAGTGGTTGGCAAGGTGATGGTTGCTCTAAAGACAAGCTTGCAAGGTGAAACTAAGAAAAGTGAAAGAACAGCCCAAATCCTGTTTGCTGATCCATATCACTGTGTCATGTCTTCACACCAAGACTGATACCAGAGGCATTTTGTTACCTTTGGGAGAGAGTTGGAGTCACCTTAGTGTTTGCTTTGTGGCTCTCCTTCCTGATGCCTGGCAAATAATAATTGTTAGGAGCAGGGACTAATGCCACCTGCCTCTGAGCCTGACTGGTAAAAAACTGTGGTGGTTGATGGCCTAAGTTTTCCAAATGAGTGTTTTCTCTACAGAAAATGTTTTTTTTCTTCTCCTTCCCTACCTCTAGATGCCATCTGGGCTTTTGACAATAACCGTCTCAGTGTACTAGGACCGAATGGCACTGCTGGTATCTTTGCCACCTACCCATCTGAGCATCTGAATGTTGTGAACGGCTTCTTTGACCAGGTAAGAGGGTGCTGGGAGGATGAAAGTCCATTTGAAGAGGAATCTTTTGGGTGGTTCTGGGCCTCGCCTTTAGTTAGAAAATGAATTGCAATTTAAAGATAAGATATCCAGAAAGGTATTTTGGAGTTGACACAGGTATCTCACTGGCCCATAGAAAGGACCTTAAAGCCAGAAGGCTTGTGCTAAGGCATTAACAAGTGATACAACACTGGTCAGGACACCAAAGAAAAGAATTCCATTTGCTCGTAGTCCTGAGTGTGAGGAATGATGGCTCTTCCTCACTCTCACACTGCTACTGTGGTTGTGGCACAATCCAGAGGTCAGCTGGGTGTGGGGTGGTGGTTGCTGTTGAATGTGACTGTCTCTTAAAGTTGCCATCAACAACAAAAGGGACAGCTTCTACCCAGCCGTGGCACATGGGAAGATGATGTTCCCAGATTTTCTGTCTGCCTAAACAGCTATTCATAGCTCTTCTGGGAGAAGGGAAAAAGGTGCAAGCTTGATTGAGATTATGGGCTGCCATAATCTCAAGAGAGGAGCATGGTCCACTCTCATTCCCATGGCTGCTGTGGTCTGATAATGTCATGGGATGACTTGGTGCACCTCTTCCTGTTAAGAGAATTACATCCCAGAGAAGTTAAATAACTTGGTTAGAAGACTAATCTGGATGAAATTCATGTTTTTCTTCCCCATCCCTCTCCAGTTCATTGGTACTGCCTCCCTGATTGTTTGTGTCTTGGCTATTGTTGATCCCTACAACAACCCCGTCCCCACTGGGCTGGAGGCTTTCACAGTTGGCTTTGTTGTCCTCGTTATTGGAACCTCCATGGGCTTCAACTCTGGCTATGCTGTCAACCCCGCCAGGGACTTCGGGCCTCGTCTCTTCACAGCCATTGCTGGCTGGGGCACTGAAGTGTTCCGGTAAGTGCTTGATGATAAAAACCTTGTGCATCAAGGGAAAAAAAAAAATTAGAGTCCAAATAGATGGTAGCTTTGGCACTATAAAGAGTCTTGGCAGCCATGAGGTATTTTTGGATTGTCTAAATGTTGCTAAAAGACACTCTCTGCTCTTTGACTTCTTAAGAAATCGTAGAAGCTGGGCAGCTTCCAGTGGTGAGAGCAAATGACATAGCTTTGCTATCAAAAAGGAAATCTGGGAGCATCCATGAGAATTTCAGTTGCACCTTGAACACAAGCATTTCATGATTTTTTAATGGTAGAAAATGAAAAGTTTGTTCTTTTTTGAGACAATTAAGAGAGCCCTGTTATCAAGGGTTGCTTTCCTGCAAGCAGTGGGAGGGAATTGAAGGTGCCTAGTGTAGACACTGCAGATGCTTCTCACCTTTCTTGGTGGAGAGACAGTCTTGAAAGTCCTGAAAGTAGCTGTTCTGAATTGCTTGTCACTGGGACTTAAAAGTGTGTGTGTGTGTGTGTGTGTGTGTGTGCATGGCAACGTCTGCCTTGGAAGCTCTGCAGATGTGCACGTGGCATTGTCTTGTCCAAGTGAGTGGAGATGGCTGGAGAGGGTCAGATCTTGCATTGCTTCAGATCCAAGTGCAAATATCCTAATGCTTAGGCAGCAGTTCTTACCTTGTGCACTTTCTTTTCATTTTCCAGGATTGGTAAGCCATCCCACTGGTGGTGGGTTCCAGTTGTTGCTCCTTTCCTTGGCGCAGTTGCGGGAGTGATTGTTTATCAGCTGATGATTGGATGTCACGATGAGCCTTCTCCACCTGCCTCTGAGCAGGAAACAGTCAAGCTGGCTAATGTGAAGCACAAGGAGAGGGTCTGAGGAAGCTGCCACCCAGCTCTGGCAGGTATTCATTACTCAGGACTGCCGCTGGCAAAAAGGAGAAGTTAAGAGCTTCAAGAACAACAGGAAGTTTTTTACCTGTCTTGAGATATTCTAGTAATTTTTTTTCCTTTTTTTTATATCCCTGACACATTTGCTTTTGACATTTCCCTGTGAGCCTTCCTCCAAATGCAGTATCATGTAATCTTTTCTTAATAGAAGGGGATTGAGGACTGTAGGAGTCAGGAGAGAAGTGGGCATTGTTGTCCAACACTAATCAGGTGTTCAGGAGTCTGAGCTTTTTTGAGCTATGTTGCTGACATTGCCTGTGACCTTGGCAAACTGCTTCCCTTCAAACCTGTGTTCCAATCTGTAGAATGGGGATCATGCAAAACTAGAATTGTTTTGCTGTCATGGATTGGAAACTCCTATGTCCTGGAGGAAATTTGCCTGTGATTCTGCTGTGGATCAAATTGTGCTTGATGTTGCTCTAAAGTCAGTACCTCGACACCAGGAATTAACTTGTCTAAAGGATTTTTATTGGCCAAAATTTTATATCTCCTATGAATTCCTAGAATTCCATAATGTCAGTCCATAGAGTAAGAATGCATTGGATTTTCATTCAATATTAAGACAAAATGTTTACAAACAAGTGCACCCTGGTGTTATAATCAAAAATTTTAATATTGCCAACTCCTAGAAGATCACACATAGGAAATCCTTATTCTAACCAGGGGCTAACCTAGACAGAAAGCTTGGCTTCCTGAAGCAGCCTTTCTAATTAACCAGCTTTGTATATAAACTGCAAGCAACTAATAGTCAAGATCCGCTGGAAACGCAGTGTTGCTTAAGTTGTGTGTGTTTGTGTAAATTTTACAATGGTGTTGTTGGGGTTTGTTTTTTTTTAGTAGATTTATATATAAATATACTCCTTAAAGCTGTTACTAAATACCAAGGTTGGGATGAGTTAATTTAGAGATGTGTGGGAACTGCCGATTCTCTGTCAGCTTTGAGATATTATTGGATTTTCCTGGGGTGGTCTTGGAATACGGCATTGTGCTTTTTGGAGCACCTCCTTTTCTACCTTGCAGAGTAACTGAGATATCCCTGGTACTCATGGCTGAGGGACTGAGGTCAGGCACCTCCTGTACTAGCAGTACTGGTATCTCAGGGGATCTCTGGCTCTCCCAATGCCATATTATTACCAAGTATTTTGAAAAAAAATATTATTGGTTGTGAAAGAATTTGTAAATCCCGTGCATTAGAGAAACTTGTTCAAAGCCTGTTTCTTTAATGCACGAATTCATTGAAAAATGTAACTTTATACACACCTCCAGCCAATAAAAGGATGTATTCTTCTTTTTTTCCTTTTTAAAAAAATAAAATGTCAATACCTACACTGTAAAATGCTAGTGTTGGTTGTATTTTTAAGCAGCTGTCAGCAAACTTCACCATGAAAAGGAAGTCATCTATAGCAATAGCTTCCTCAAGCCCTTTTCCTCTCTAGCCTGAGCACAGGGGAATTAACCCTTTCAGGCAGTCCACCTACATGCTCCGTTGGTGTTTTATTCCTTTCCCTTTTGGGGCATGATTTTGGGGTATGTGGGAGGAGATGGAGTAGCTGTACACAGTATAGTGACCTAGGTATGGGCTGGGAGTGAGAGTGTCCTGCTGTCAGGTATCTTATTCTTAAGGCAAAAGAACTACTGGGTAAGTATTTGTCCTTCATCCTTTGTACAGTTTAATTTCCCTTACTAATCTCTCACTTAACATAGTTCTGAATGTGCAATCCTACCCTGCCTTCATGTACTGTTCAGCCCCATCTAGCATATTACCTGAGTCACCTTTTTTTTTTTTTAGCTATGCCAGGCAATGAAAAGTGCTACAGACCTGAACACAGTGCTCACAGAATTAGATGAGCAGTTTCCCTATAAATAAAATTCTTGTTGCTCTTTGGCTGGTGTGTGTACTGCTGTATTCTTCCTGTATTGATTGTGCGGCCTTAAAATAACTCCTCACTTCCCACATGGTGCTGTACTGAACAATTCAGTGAGGTCTGGATGAATGTGGTTTCCTGCAATTCACCAGCTAGGAATCAAATAGCTTTTGGGAAGAAATTTCCCAGGTTTGTTGTTGCTCTGTGTGCAGACAGCACATTGTTTTTTCCGTTTCTAACACGAAAGTTTATCTCTCAAACTCTATGTAGCAGCCTTGTATATTGCTGGGATCAACTAACATAGCTGCAGAATTCAATTATCATTTCTCTTCAGGACTGTTAGTCTTTTTTTCTACTCTTCCACCACTTTGTATCTTCAACTGGCTCGATCAATACATGAAGATTCTTGCTGCAGATCTTAAGACTTTTGATTCAAGGTGTAGTGTGTGTTCTGGTTTGTTTGGTTTTTTCCCCTTTGTTTGTTTGTTTTGTGGTTTTTGTTGTTGTTGTTACTTATCATATACTTTTTTTATATCCCTGCCTTACTCCTGCCTCACTGGTGTGTTATTACCCTTATGAAAATGGCAGTAAAATGTCATATGAGTTTCAGGTTAAATTTTCTGTCCTAACCACTGTGTTAAGTTTTGGCTTTGCTGCTGGAGAAGCACCAAGCACTGCTGAATAGATCCATCAACATGAGAAAAGGGGCAGGCATTGCCTGCTGTCAGTGGATGGGGAGCTATGGAGAACACAGCCTCCAGAAGGGTCTGGTCCGTAGGAGACATGATTGTGTCTTTGCTCTTTGCTAGCCGTGTAAGGAGGACAGTGCACAGCACAGTTTGAGACACCAGATTTCAAGAGCTCTAGAAGTGTATTAAAGTGTGGAGAGGGAAAGTTGTCTTCCCTGGCAGCAGACACCCTTAAATTGCTATGAGTTGTGGTTCTGCTTGTTTTCAATTTAGCTGCCTTGAGAGACCTTCTGGGTGTTGTTCACCTGGCAGACCCATGCAAATCCAAACGTTTTTTTTTTTTTTTTTCATCCATACCTAAATTTCAAAGGCAATGAATCACCCTGTAGTGCCTCACCAGAGAGGTAAGACTCATCTGGCCAAATATAGTCATCCGGGTTTTAGGTCAGATGAACTCCAGCTGTCAAGCTATTGAAATATGCTTTGTAGGAAGAAATAAATCTAAAATTTAAACTATTCATGCTTGTAATTTGTTGTTGGAACAAAGTGTTAAAAGTTGTTGTGGATTCTCTATTGTGTGAGGTTTTCAAATTAAGACTGGCTGTCTTGCAAAAAGGTCTTTCAGTTAAACTGCAAACTGCAAGTCCTGCTGGAGGAAATTCCCAGACCTCTCCATTACAGGAGGTCAAATTGACAGGATTTGTCCCTTCTGACCTTAAAACCTATGACATTTAAGAGGCAGGATGAAAGTGGCCATGTGTTCAATTCCTCTAGGTTCTTGTCTGGTCTAAGCTTTTTGCTGCAGGTGCTTTGATATTTTTGGTATATCTTGGGAAGCTCTTCCAGGTCTGTTTGCTGTATTCCATCTGTAAAACGGCAGCAGCAGTGCTGATTTCTTCCAAACCCTGCTCTGTTTCACCTTGTGGGAGCATGAATCAAAGGGGGCTTGGCACTGTAGTGTGGATGGGAGAATTGCAGAGTCTCCCTTTGTGCATCCCTTCTATCCCAAACAGACTTTCAGCTCTCCATTTGGCAGTGGCGGGTGCTGGGGATGCAGGAGCTGGTTGCATTTGCTGAACACCTTCGGGTAGGCCTGGTGGAGCTGTACCAGGGCAGGTTTCCACATGTGCCCAAAGCAGATGAACATGGACAGATCATCTGCTTGCTGTCTTCCCTTCTCCCCATCACCCACACTTTGGTGAAGAAGAGAAAATAAATAAATGGGAGGAAGACAACAAGGAGAGCAAGCTGTCAGGCTGAAGATTTCTAACTAGGATAGACCTCTGAAAATATAACATATATGCTGCCTGAGATGGTGGTTTTGTTGGCTGTGGGATCACCAATTGACTTAGCCCTTTTCAGGGAATTTGTCTTGTTTCCATCTACCAAATCTGCTCTCCCTCCTTCCCAGGATATCTGCTTGCATTCTACTAATTTCTGCTGCTGGTCTGGAAGCAGCTGAATGAAACCTTTTGGGATCTGAGAAACTTCCTCTAAAATGTCCATTACTCCTCTATACTTTGTCTCAAGTGAAAGTGTCTTTGACTACTTTTTCTTGCTTGCATAAAATCTTGCCATTAAAGCACCCACACAGCTCATCTGCATCTCAGTCCATGAGTCTGGCCCAGACCAGCTGTCTCACAGGATCTGCTTGGCTGTGTGGCACCCGGCTTTGCAGCTGGTGGCATAAGAGGGAGCAGGCTCCCTTTGAATGCAGGTAACCACCCTGCACCGAGGGCTTGGAGTATGGGGTGAGACCTTTCTCCTGCCTTCAGGACAGCTAAAAAGATCTTACCTACTGCCCCTGCTTGCTCACCAGCCAGTGCCATGCATTCCCACAACAGTTACTTGGGTATTGGGATATGGCTTGGTCCCCTTCATGTGTTACTCTGGTGAGAGCCAAAAATCTGCAATCTGGATATAAGATGTGAGACCCAAGTATAACTCATTAGACATTAGAACTGCCAGTGGGCTCCCATCTAACCACCTTCAGGAGGGAAAACATGTCCCTGAGTCCTGTAACATTCATCATATGTGGTGTGGATGTAATGTCCAAGAATAGGATGGGATAGGATAGCTGGGGCTCTGGTCAGGTCTTGTCATCCTAAAAACCCTTTTGCTTCTTGAAAAGTACCGTGTATAGAGTAGCTATATATCTGTGAACAGGACCTACTCTCACCTAATTTGGGACATTCTGCATTTACCCACTTTTCAGTGTCTGTAATGCCACTAGCTCTTTAAATTAATCACTCTGTCCCTGGTGGAAACAAGAGATAAGAGAGTCTCCTCTATCTCTGAGCAACAGGGCCACAAAGTGACACATTGCCAGAGCTCTCTGTGTCTGCTGCCTTCATAGTTCATGCAGTCCAAGTGCTGAACAGACACTGCAACCCAGCCCTGTGCCTACCCTGATGAACAGCTGAACTTGAGAAACATACCACTGGGATGAATGTTCCTGGTACTGGGATGATATTTGTCCTTCCAGACAGAAGGGAGAGATGATGGTGTCTCCAGACTCCAGACTCGAATAGTGAAACACTGAGAAGATTTTTGTGTTGTTTCTGGGGACCTGAGGGTGTAAAGATGACTGTGTAAGGCTGTTGGAAAACCCATCAGAGGGGGCAGGTGCAGAAACTATCTGAACTCTGCAGCGTAAGACAAGCACAGTGCAAGAGGGACAAAGAGCAGCAGTCTCTTCCCAGAGAGAAGTCTGGGAGCCCTTGACTCTGCTCTGACTGGCAAGTGACGACAAGAACTTTCCCTGAGTCCACCTGGAAAGGAGAACTGAATTGCTTCATTGACTGTGCTGACTATGGGCTCAACTCAGATGACTGGGTGCAGGGGTCACAAAACATTTGAGATGCCCTGGGTCATCCTACCTGGTTCTAGTTGACACTCCAGAGGGGCTGAGATCTCCTGCAGGCCCCATGTCACACGTCCAAACCCCATGCAGATATCTTTGAGAGTCCTATGTGTGTGCAACTGGGTCAAGTCCTGGAGATCACTGAAGTGCAGTGGAATTCCCCCATGGAAACGATGGCCTGGGCAGAGGCAGAAACTCAACAAATCTCCATCGTTCCACTGCCTTTGTGGTAGTGCACCCATTTCCATAGAGGCATAGGAGTGGCACAGGGAACAGATGAAATGTCTGTCTGCCCCTGCACCCAGTCTCCAACAACAGCTGCTTACACCTCTGTACCCTCTTTAGGAATGCTTCAACAGGGAGCAGCAAAAACCACATGGGTGATGTGTCTTTTGAGCTTCCAAACACTCTTGGTTTGGTTTGTCACAGACTTCATTGAAACCAGCTCTGTGGAGGAGCTGGAGTAACACTGCATTTACCCAGTAACTGAAAGGAGTTTGTTGGTTTATATGGGGAGAGGCAATCTCATTCACTATCCCAAGGAGAAGTACTAATGCTGTCTCGTAATTAATACTTCTTTTTTTCTAATTTTCTCACCAGAAGACAACTTTCCTGCCGGGCAGGTTTAGCTTGTCCCGGGAGATCCTCAACTGTTTTAAGGTGTACTTGGGAGTACAGTAACACCTTCCTGAAGAACCTGTCAGGGAACACCCCAGATGTGAGGTTTCTGGCTGCTACCAGTGGTAAATGGTCTCAGGTGGATGTTCCCTGCCAGACACAGCAGCTAAGGCTCAGCCTGAGATACTGGAGTTAAAAGAAATGTAGTTTGAGTCAAAGAGATATACTAGTTTCCTTGTCCTATCTGAACTGAGCACTCTCAAGTGTCAGTCACACAAACATGTCATTTCACATGACAGGCTCTTATTAAGACTCTACCCTGTCCCTGGACTGGAGCCTCAAACCCAGAGCACTAATGCTGAAGGCTAATATCTGGATAACATTAGCTCTCAGGTATGAGTCATGGGGACAACTTGTAATAGCTGTATTTTGTGATTTGACTGGTGCCAGCTTAGAGCCTGGAACAATTACATTTTCACTTAAACCTTCTGGGCTCTCTCTCTTGGAACCTCTGAACTCCACCCAGCACAGAAAGAGTTTCTGTTGCCCTTTAACTTTGCTTTCCCTTTCTTGCTGCATTGCTTTAGGTAATCTTCAGGCAAATAGTTGCCTCTCTGAGTCTTTTCCTTTACTTTGTGCTCACTCAGGAAATATTTACAGCTCTATTGGCCTTCCAGGAGGAAAGACAATGATGGGAGAGGAGAAGCCAGGCTGATAAACTTCCTCTGAGCCGGTGGGACAGACATATAGGTCCACAGGAGAGCCACAATCCAATAAATCCCATCTCAGCTACTCCCTGAACTCTAGGAGCAGCGATGCTGCTGCTCCAGCACATTTGGAGGATCACGGAGTCCAAGATGAATAAAGCTGGAAGGGACCACTGGCTTGGTTATCTGGTCCAATGTCTCTGCTCCAGCAGGGTTATCCTACCGTGCATTGCACAGGATTGTGCAATACCTGCAGTGAGGAAAACTCCACAACCAGGATCCCTGCCCAGAAGAAGCTGGCCTTTGTATCAGTCTTTCTGAGTTTCATCACCTAAGTGGGGCTGTGAAGGGCTGTGTGATCCCTGACTACCAGCAGTGCAAGGCATGGGTAATGTGGTTTTCCACCCTCCCTGCTTTTGGGACTGGGATTACTAGCAGGAAAAACCTTGTGACAAAAAGCAGAAAAGCAAGAAAGACCATGATCCTGAAGGGATGATAGCAGCAATAGTTCTACTTGATTTCAGTTCAGTGATTTTTAAATCTTGAATTCCGCACTCAATGAGAGTGGCCAGAATGAAACCATTAACTTAAAACCAGGGCTCTTGGGTCTATCCTGAACTGTAGAACCAGGGAAAAAAATTATATTTTGTGTGTATAACCAAGGGAATAATAACACAGGATGGAAAATCTCAAGGACTGCCCTTGGTCTCAGGAGACGGGAACTGGTTTTGGGAAGGGTGGATCTCCCTGTTTGTGCCATAGGGCACTTGTGTGTCTCCTGCAGTGTGAATGCCAGGTGTCTGGAAGCAAGGAACGGCGATGCAGAGCTTTCCCACGCCTGAGACCCTTTGCTGGTCTGGGCATGGGCCTTTGGGTGTCTTTAAAATAGAGAGAGAGAGAGAGAGAGCAGCACCACCTTGCCCCTGGGCAGGCAGGGAGAAGGTGCACGCTGAAGATAATGTCGTGCACTGAAGGAGACAGCCTGTGCACAGCATTTGCTATTCAATCATTTTGGTTAACTGGCTTGGTATTTTCCCTTCCCATGACCTTTTCTCCACTCAGCCCTTTTATGTGCCTCTTCTGCATTTTGGTGTCTCTTAGATTAATTTGTCTTCCAGGTTTTGTCCTGTTCCTCTCATTAAGGCACTCTTCCTCCTCTTCAGTGCTATTCCCTCTGCTCTCCTCCCCCCTGAGTCCTAGCAGAACCCACCCCCAGCACCATTTATACTTATGAGTGATGGAGGCAGGGGGCAAGGACCAGCCTTGATAAAGCAAACTGTGAATTTGGGGGGAAAAGGAATCTGGAAGCTCTTGCTCCAGGCTAGCAGCCAGCCACATTTCTCTGAAGAGCTTTCATAAAATCTTCCCAGCATTTTATCAAAGAGGTGATGCTGTCATGGGTTTGTTTATTATTTCCCTTCAAGGCCTGGCCTCTTCATGGCTTCTTCCTTTCATTTTTGAGGAGGAAACATTTGCAGCTCTGTCAGCCCCTGGGAGGAAAGTAACATACAAAGGGAGCAGGGGTAATGAGAGCCTTTTCCTGAGCCAAGGTAACACAGCTTTATGGTCACCTATGCCCTAAACATGTGGGAATGGAGCTCTTCCCTTAAGAAATTTAAGCCAGGAGATGGTCAATGGAAGAAAGAGCCATGGCAGTAGTTCAGGGACACAGCCTGTGTGCTGTCCCACATACCCTCCCAGCTCAGTTCCTCCACCTTGGACCTTGACCAGGCTTCCCTTCCTACTGTGCCTGAACCTTCCTCTCTGTGAGGGTCCTCAGTGTTTCCTCACCTCCCAGCCAGTGCAGTCACTCAGACATTTCAGCCAAACCTTGGTAAAATCTGTTTAAATCCTTCTGTCCTCCATCCTCTTCCCCTCCTGTTGAAGTCCACCTCCATATGGATTTCACTGGGCAGAGGTGATCAGGGACTTTTCCATGGTGGAGGTAGAAGGAGGGACAGAATCAGGTGAGTACCCATCTCCTGGTGCCTGCCTGTTCCAGCCTTTGCTCCACATGTACCATGCCATCGCCTTGCCTGGGACACCACATGAGCGTGGGACCAGATCTCTTTCAGGCGACACCCTGGTTTGTGCTTCTAATGTACCTGCCTGCTAGCAGAACATTGGAAGCTAAAAACGTCCTGGGTTTAGGATAAACATTACTTAGCAACAACCAAAACATCAGTGTGTCATCGGTGTTCTCCTTATACTAAAGGCAAAACACAGCATTGTACCAGCTACTGGGAAAATTACTATGAAACTGTACTCTTAGCCACAGACTTATCTAGGTGAAAGTCCACAGCTTGCAGACTAAGGCTTCAGCAAATCCAGCTACTCATGCCAAGCAAGTAAAGCTAAGAAAACAGCACGCTAAATCACACAACACTATAACTCTGTGACTCATTCTTTTTGAAAACCCAAGTGAAACCTTGCCTTGGACTATTGATAGAGCACTGCAACAGCAAAA
>NW_008246062.1:1881088-1897403 GCF_000691975.1 Corvus brachyrhynchos
TCTTTCCCTGATTTTTCCCACTGAAGTTATGTATTAGACACAAGCCATTGGTTAGTCCCTAATGCTAACAGAGAGGACCACCAAATTCCTTGAGTCACTTGTGGTTACGTTCAATTTGTGCATAAGTACATCAGCACATATATTATTTGAGAGTCTCAATCCTGTCCCTACAGAACCAGCTGCATCTCTTTTTGTTCATCTCGAGGGGGCAAAGGTTTGCTCCTACAGCCATGCTCACCATTCCACAGAGGATGTGTGTAGGAATGGTGAACAGGTCAGTTTGACTGTAGAAATACCAACTTGTCTCATCAGTTCTACCTGTTTCAGTGAGCGTGAGGGATTAAGTAATACCTATTGTCCCTATGTGTTTAAGAGCATAGTTCAGATATCCGGGGGGTCGGCTCCTCTCTTATTAGCATAGTGGAAGTCGGATTCATCGCGGTGGGGAGAGGGACTGTAGATGGTATTGAGTCCATTTTTTCACAAGGTGAAGTAGTTTGTAGTCTGCCAAATTCACTATTAACTTCCACATAACACCTGAAATTAACAACTAGTATGACTGGAACAATAAGGTCTAATGTTTTTTACTACCTCTGTCACAGTAGGATCATATGCCTTATCTGATTCACAACAAAAAATGAGAGTCCCTTCTTCAAATTCCTCAAGAATTTGGAACTTGAACCCTGTATACTTTTTGTAGATTTCTTCTTTTCAAATTTATCACTTTTCCAGCACTTTGTCTCATTCTTTCTTTTTAGTTTTCTACTAAGCCATGCTGTAGTTGTCACCAGAATCGACAGTATCAGGAATAGAGTAAGATCCCCTTTCATTCTTTGTTGGTTTTCCAGATTCTGTCATCAGCCAATTGGCTTGGCTATGTGCTACTCGTTTGATGTCAGAATGGTGTATCCAGTTTTTTTTCCTAGCACTTGGACAGCAAAATAAGAATGCAGTAAGACAGCATATGGCCCCTCCCTTTTGGGTTCAGTTTTGATTTTCAGAAAAATACTTTAATTAAGACTTTGTCCCCAGGTTGTTTATCATGTATCTGCATTTCAGGTGGTGTCATTTGGCACCACTGGGCATATTTCCTTTTATCTTTAACCCTTTTTGCTTATATATGTCTCACTGTAGTGGGACTTGAGTTCCAGCAGTTAAAAGTCTCAGGTGGTATGTGTGCAACTCCTTGAACAGTGTGACAATGCTCAGGCAGAGGCTTCTCCTTTAATACGTTTAATCTCTTTTTACTTCCTTACTCTCTAAAATGTGCATATTTGGGACCATCATGAAGTACATCCCTTAGAAAATCCACTTCAAAGACAGGAGGAAGCATGAACAAGGAGATGATTGAAAAGTGTGTCTGGGTCTTCTTTCATGGTGTATGTCCTTGCTGGTAGCTTTGGTTTCCTATTTTTCTCCCTTATGGCATCACAAATATCCCATGAAGGTGGCAGAGTGGTGTCTCTGGGGGAAAGTTTGTATTGCAGACTAGCTCTTGGCTGTACCCTGTCTCATCAGCTGTACTCCAGATAGACAAGCAGAAAATTCTTGCTATTTTTTCCTATGAGGTTTTGTTTAGCTTCTTCAAAGGAAACCCAGGAAAAATCTTCCAGAGTGATCTGTGTGCAAACAAGCTCTCATCTTCAAAACAAGCTTCACCTCTGCCTTGGATCCAGAGCTCACATGATACTCTTCTTCGTTTTTAGCATATGTGTGCTCTGCAGGCAGGGAAATCTTCCCACACAAGATGTCTTCTCTCCTGCAGGGGATAATTTTATCCTTGGAGACATACAATGAGATGATTACCCACTTCTGTCTGGTTTCCCCAGGAGACCAGGTCTATGTGATCCTGCAGCAGGGGTGTGCAAGAGGGTGAGTGCATGCATTTCCTGCATCTCTCGCTTTCCCTGATACCTTTGAACTACTCGAGAGAAGGGCCAATAAAGCAGGAGTAAAGAATTGCTACTGATTCTATAAACGCCTCTGTCTGGATAGAGAAATGAAATAGTATTATTGACCCTGTTGAGGGGACATTAGTAAGCATGACAGTTAAACTATGACAGTCTCCAAGGACTGGAGGAAGGGAAGCAGTCACCTGTGATAACAGGATCCTAGAGCTGAGATAATATGTAAATTATTTTCAATTTCTTTTTAACTTGGAAAACAATCTTTGTTTTGAAAATTTCTCTAGTTTAAAATGGAATCAGCAAAGGTGACTGTGCTTTTCAGAGAGGAAGGCCTGTTTTGGCTAAGCAGGTTGTTCTGCATGAAAGTCCCTTTTGGTTAGACACAGTCCCCTCCATATTCAGCTGCTGACTGCTGAAGCTCAGTTCTTGTTATTTTCCCATGTGTGGAAATATAGCTATTAAAAAAAAAAAAAAAAAAAAAAAGAGGAAAAGGAAAAAAAAAGACTAAAGACTTCTGGCTGTTATGGGTGTCATTGGGCAAACCAGGCCCAAACACCAAACCTTGACTCATTGCTGTAAGTCAGCTGATAAAATGGCTGTCATTCTGTGCTCTTACTCATTTCTAGGAAGGCAATTACATTGGTTTCTCTGGTTTTCAGGGCAAATGTGTGCTGTTCCAGGGAGCAGAGTTGGCGCCTGGAAGTTGGGTGGTGTAAGATCCCAGCACAGTATTGTACCCACTGCCCACCAGCCAGTCCTGTTAAATGCCTGGACCTGTACCCTTGGCACTTGGTGACCATGGACCAGATTCCTCATCTTGTGTGTTGTCAGTCATCTTTGTTATTTTCTCCCTTGTGAGAAAACAAAAATGAGCAATGAGGACAAGGATCAAAGCTGCAAGGCCCCGGAGGAACTGTGGGTGAATCACATGGATTCTCTCCAGATATGAGGCTAACACAATCAAGTCATCAGGGCGCTGCAGAGATCCTGCCGGGAAGGGGCCAGCTCTTTGTGGAGGTTAAAGTGAACTCAAAGCCCCAGAGTGGGGAAGGAAGGTGATTTTCTTCCAGGGCTGGTTCTTTAGCCAAGCCCTGCTGTGATGCTCAACTGAGGAGCTTGGAGTTGCAGAGTGGATCAGCTGCTCTCCTGGGTTTGTTCTCCCAGTGGTGTGAGTGCAGCTGGGGCAATGTAAACCTTTAATTTAGATCCTATTTACACTAATGTATGGAAAGCATTATGGCACTGCAGTTGCCAGGATATAAAAGCCAGGAGCATAAACCACTTCTGTTTCTCAGCTGCATTTATAACAGAAAAATACTTTTATGAGGGAAGTGTTTTTTTTATTCCTCACTTCTTTTCCCATTCCTGGATGCAACTCCAGGGTGTTCAGTCTTTCTGCCCAAGGCATGAAACCTGTGATTTCCTGCTCTAGGGGTTTTTGTGTCCCACAAACCCACAGCTCAAAGGGTAATTTGGCCACAAGGCTTTTAAACTCTGTAACAAGAAGCATTCATGGTCTGGAAGGGGTAACACGACAATGCCTATAGTTAGTTACTGCGGCCATGGTTCAGTGAGGATTTTAAAGAAAAATGAAATCATCAGGCACAGACCACAGGGCTTCACCAAGGGAATGTCCTGTTTAACTAATTTGTTATCCTTCTATGATAAGGTGACCCACAAAGTGGATGTTCTTCTGGATTTTAGGAAGACTGGAAGACTTTTGATCCTGTCCCTCAGAAGTGTCCAGCTGTGGGATGAGCAGGTTCATGGTGTGCAAGGTGAAGAACTGTCTAAAGGAAGGGCTCAAAGGGTGTAAACGAATGGGGCCACATCTGGCTGGCAATCAGTCACCAGTGGTTTTCCTCAGGGATCAATTCAAGGACCAGTTCAATATATGTCAACAATCTGGATGCAGCAGTTGAGTGCACCGTGAACAAGTTGATGATTGCTGTAGGTCCCTTCCAACAAAAATAGTCTGTTCTATTTTTCTGATGTAAGGTGACAACTACTGTTAACAAGACTTCCCTGCCTGGCCATCCAGGAGCCACTCTGGCCATCACACTTGCACTCCCTGAGCTGAGGCCCCTTCTCAGCTACATGCCCCAGATTCACACAGTCAGACTGGGTTTCCTTATTGGCTTGACTGCAGGTTTCCCACAGAAGCAGAGTTTCAGACATCTTGATCCTTAAAATAATTTGATCATGGTGCAATAACAGAATAACAAGTCGAGCTGGTGCCTCTGATGAGGAACCCCAACAGAGAAATCCCTGTGCTTTTTTACCCTCACAGATTAAGTGTGGAGAAAGCCTGGAATCATTGGCTCCTAGTGTGTCTCTGAATGCCCAGTTCCCTGCCCAGGCTGCAGGTCCCTGTGCCCTTTGCTATGCAAAGGAGTAGCAGTTCACATCCTCTTGCCTGGGGCTCAGCCTCTGGCTCCTGCTCTGCAGAGCTCAACCTGCAGCTTGCACACCTAGCTGCCTGTGTTAAATATATTCCTCAGCACTATCCTCTCCTTCCCCTTCAATTTTTTTCTGTTTTTTCTTACCTGATCTCTCTTCTTATTCTTTGCCTTTCCTATAAGAGCAGGTCTAGCTCTGGCTCTCACCATCTTTTATCTGTCAGTTGCTATGGTTCCAGGGTCTCATAGAAAATAAATGTGACATACAGACTCGGGATTAGAGACAGCTATGAGATGACTCATGTTGTGTCTCCCAGCCTTGTCAGTGTTTGAGGCAGGGCTTGTCCTCCCAGCATGGTTTTGTAGGGGTCTATAAGGGCCTGAACTGCAAGCCAGCAGGAGATTATGGTTTCCCTAGAGTGACTGTCCCTGGAGAGCATCTGGTTTCCCTAGAGTGACTGTCCCTGGAAAGCATCACCCAACTCCCTCTGCACTGAGATCCCACATCCCAGAGACTGTCCCTGGAGAGCATCACCTGACTCCCTCTGCACTGAGATCCCACATCCCAGAGATGTGGGAGTAGTTAAGCATTTTGCAAAGGCTTGCCATTTCCTAAGAAAGCCATATTTGGCTGAAAAGCAAGTTAAGTAAGAACAGTGACTGACTGTACTGTTAGATGTTGGCCCTATGACCAAGGAGGCTTTGGGATTCCTCCAGAGCCAGTTTTCCTAGAATAGTTTTATACTGCTTATGTATTGCTTCCCCGCCTCCTCCTCTTTGTTGCCATAATAGAGAAAAGTGACCTAATTGTGGGTATGGACTCACTCCCCTGTGCCTCACTTGAGGACACATGCCTAGCTCATAGTGGTTATAGTTGATACCAGACAAGAGCAACAGCTGGATGAAGAGCCAGGGGGGTAGAAGAAGGAAGCGAGACTCTAAGGATCCGCCTGAAAAATGATGGTTTGAACACAGAGAGGGTGTCAGAAGGTGAGGGACAAGGAAAATTCCCTCAAGAATGATGAGCATGGGATAAAAGATTAAAGCACACATTTGAAAACCAGCAGGCAATACAGGATACCTGGACTACCTGGACTGGGACCCAAACCCTTTGTGGTTACCACTGATGGAATCCCATACAGGACTTGACCAATTGAAGGAAGTGCTCACACATCCTGGTGATATAGCACCCCATCAACCCAGTGTCTGACAAATCCTTCCAACTTTGTGCTGCATCCTCGGCTCGATCGTTGTCAAGTTCCTTGAAAGTAAACTCAGAACAGGTGCTGTCACGCAAAGGCTTTGCTGAACTTGTGAGGCACCATTTGCTCTCCATTGACTTTTGTTCCTCCTGCCCTACTCAGACACTTGTTCTTTGGGAATTTTCCAGCTTGGAAAAATATTTCTAGAGCCATTATTAACACTGCATAGTGCAGCTTTGCTGCTGTTGGCTTATGGTTTTGGTCAGGTAGCAGATGTGGGACATGATGAGAATTTGGATTTGCTGATTTTCCCGTCCCTCTTCGTACATTCTCTACTATGTGCACGAACAGAAGCAACCAAGATATTACAACTTAGGAAATTGTGGTGAGCTGCAATGATTGGGTGTTCTCAGTCTGTCCCATCTGTATAGATATTTGTAACCAACTCTTTGGCCATGAACCCACAACTGTTAAAAATTATCCACTGTTCCTGGGTTAGGCAATGCTATTATTCAAAAGGAGGGAAAAAGAAGAGGAACTGGCTTAAACTGAGGAAGAGTGTGAGACCAGAAACACACATTTTGTACCTTGACGATATCCCAGAGGGAGCCAAAGTCACTGCAGGTCACTGTAGGACTCACAGTACAGCCTTCATAGGGGAACTCAGAAACTCTCCCCATTGTCCTGCTGCACTGCAAAGGACTTTACTGGAAAAGCCTTCTTTTCCTGGAAATTTCTCTCTCCATTTCCTGCCCCCAGTGTGATCCATGCAGGTGAGTGATGTACAGGTCATAACCCTTCTGTTTCCTGGAGTACTGCGATATCATGAGCATGAGAGAGCATTATCACACGCACTGGCAGTTGATTCTCAAGAACTGCAATGTCACTCAAGCTAAACAAAACTAAACAAAGAATTTGTATGTGATAGCAAACCAACCAGAAGAGCTTAGTGTGCTGGAAGAAGAGACAAATAAGAGAAAAGCACATTTTGTGTTAGTCATCCTAGCATTGGCCTGCATCACCTGTCTTACTGCGCAGCACTCAGCCAGCCCAGGACCGTTTCTCTACCTGTCCTGTCATGCTTTTCTTAGAGAAGCTACATAGCCATAAATTTTTCTTCATGGAAGCAAATGCACATTTCAATATGTATCTTCCTTTTGTACTGAAACTCAGTGTAAAATTCCGTTCAGATTCAAATCTTGGCTCCTCTCCCCACAAACAAGCTCTTTCATAATTGATGTGATTAGGAGGCAGTCTGTTGCCTGTGAATTTACTTACACGGAATTGTTATCATAAGATGAGGTGGGACTTCTGTTCTCCTACATGCACTTGCACATGGGGCTCATTACAAGCTTGGAACTGGGACTGACAACCAGTAAATCAAGGATGATTTGGCCACGACTGGTCCCCGACATGCAGCATGGGCATGAGTCTGCCTCAGTTAGGAAGCCAGCAAGCTGTGTTAGTCCCAAAATATAAATTACTATGAAGCAGAGGTTATCTTAGATTGTCAGTGGTCCTGTACACATTTTGTTGGTAGTGGTGGCAGCTCAGATAGTTTGTCACTGACCACTCATCACAGCTCCCAGGCTGGCATAGGAACTTCTAGAATGTGTCTGCCTGAAACAGATCGTACTTTTCTGGTTTATTTTTCAACTAAAATAATTCACTGAATGCCTCTGTGCCCACACAGAAAGTCAGCAAAGCTGATGGGAAGGCTGTACCCAAGAAGCTTTGTCTTAACACATCTTCAGAGACCCCCACTTCAGTCTGCTGCTCTGACTAGCTGGGCTATCCCCAGCACTTTACAAGGCTGGCCACTTTACAATGGCTTTGATTTACCTGTGTCCCGGAAAGCTCTGAGTATGGAGATAACTCTGGTGATCAGACCCAGAGGTGTTCATCCATCCCAGCTGTTTTAAGTGTAAAATAGTGTAGAAAATGCAAAGCTCAATATGCCATGAAGCCTGCAGGTGGAAGCATGGAAAACAGATGGAGGTCTTGTGGTTTGTGTCACCATGGCATTGATGCAGGGGATCATGGAGTGAGGCATAGGCTGCCTGGTCTTGTTCTCCCACCCCATATCCAAATGCCAAGTACACCTCCTATCAAGAAATATTCTGTACAACGTGCCCACAAAGAATGGAAGATTTGACCACAGTCCCAACCACAGCCCTTTGCACAATAATGGTTAACAATGTATAAAAAGTACCCCAATGTTGCATTTAACCAGGAGATGAGAACTGGACATGAAATTGCAGGGATGGGTTGACAGATTTATTCCCTTCACCCTCCCTGGAAGGGACACCTTTTGGTAAGCCTTGTGTCCTCAGCTATGTGAGTGTAGACACGAGATATCAAGCTTGTGACTGCAGTCGTATTGTTGGTGCTGTATGTAACTACTCTGCAGGTACTGCATTGTCTCTGGCAAACCACAAAACCCTGATGTGCTGCATTTAATAAATCGTGTGATTTGTGAATCCCACTGGCTCTTTTGATGTGACTCGACCTATAAGTCATTGACTTTCTGCATCCAGTGCTGGACCTTTAGTTACGCTTTTGCAACACTAGCTAAAAAGTTTTTCCTCAAGTCCACTGTGGACCTCCCAGAGTTCATTTTGTTACTCCTTCTTATATGACGTGCCCCTGCTGAGAACAGCTCCACTGCTGTAGTTCAACGATTGTTTGTCTCCCATTAGATCTCCCCTTCAGACTCCTCTTCACCAGACTAACCTATTCCAGCTACCTAGACTTTTAGGACATGTGCTCTGTCTCCTAGTCTTGGTAGTCCTTCTCTGCTCCTTCTCCAGTTTCTTGATAGCCCTGTTAAACTGGGGACCCAGCACTGGAAATTGTAACTCCCTTGCTCTGCTTGCCACAAAAGTCCTAACATAGCCTGATCTGTGGTTTGCTCAGTTTGCAATGGGAGCACATCTTTGGCCTGTAATCAGTCTGACGTTAACGATAGGAGTTGGGCTTGATGATCCTTACGGGTGCCTTCCAACTCAGAATATTCTGTGATTCTATGAATATGGTAAGATATCACAGTCAGGCCAGGGTAGGGCAGGAATATCCACCATCAGTACCTGCACTGATGATGGACCTTTCCCATGGACTCAACAGTGTCAGTGTTCAATTTGCACACAAAACTTGGCTCATGTCAAAGGACTGTTTTCCAGCCACCTGAGAATAAAAAGGCTGTAGCAGCAGACCTGCACTCAAAGAGATCTCAAAGGAAAACTCTATTGCTTTGTGATAGAGAGGTGTGATTTAACTTCTTTCTCTGACTTACTCTGAAGCCCAGTGTCCCAAAAACGTATTAAGGAGCAGTGTGGGAAACACCATAATTTTAAATAATGACTGCATTGCTTGTGGTCTGTAAATATCTCATCAGATATTGCTGAGGATCTCAGCTCTGATACCCTGGGAAAGTTCCAGCACAGATAATTGCCTCCTGCCTAATTCAATTCACATTTAATAGAGTGGCAGCACTCAAATGATTGCTCTGGGGTGGATGACTGGTGGGAATCAAGAGTGCACAAAAGCACATTAAGAAACAGAGATGGAAATCCATTGAGAATCAATGTTTGGGGAAAGCCCTCCTCCCTTGCCTCGGGAAGTCCTGAGCCAATTTCCCACTTTCAGCTCCACCAGCCTGAACATATGGAAAGACACCTTGGGTTGTGCTTCTTCTAGAAGGGTGATGTCATGAAGGGTTATACTGGGGATTGTGGCATGAGGGGTGCGACAATTCTTTCTGCAAAACTCTTAACAAACCTCATGTTTTCTTCAAACCTTGTCAGTAGGTATTATAGGGTCCACGGACCTTTGTTTCCATGTGCTTTCTGCCCCTCCTGTGGAAAAGGAAGGCATCCTACTTGCCACCAGTGGCAGGTGGGCAGCAGTACTGTGAGCATACAACTCTTGTAATGTGGCTGTTGGTGTACACTGTACATTCAGAGCTGACACCATTTATATCTTGTGTCCATCTGTGTCCAGTATTCAAACATGTCATCTGCAGAGGAAAAACAGACATATTGCTAGGATAGCTGGAGATAGGCATGTCACAGGGACAAGAAGACCTGTCTGGTTTAGACATGGCTAAGCTGACACTTGCTCCTCTGTTGCATGACCTTGTACAGTCCTTCCTCCCCACACATGAAGCAAACTGAAATTGGTTGGCTTTGCTGAAGAAAAAGAAAAGTTTCCTGTCCTGGCAGAAGCTTCCTTCTCTGCTCTGTGTTCTTTGGGATTATATCTGCTAAATTTATTAGTCTCCTTAGCAGATTGACAAGTTTGCTGGGCTCCAGGTTCCTCCAGGGCAGGTGTTGCATGTGCACCTAGTGAAAAATTTGTCAGAGATCCTACAGCCCCAGGCAGGTCAAGGCAGGACAAGAAACAGGTTCTCCATATCAGGTGACCATCCTTGTTTTTTGTTACTCAGTGCTGCACAGAGGCACAGAGGGATGCAGCTTACTTCCATTTATCTTTGTTGTGAAAAATTGCACTACTACAATTCCTCTCCTGAATGAAAACCTGGAGATCTCAACTTCCTTGCTGTGCTGAGATCCTTCTGTTTCCAGGTGTCCTGGGAGGCACCTGGCTCCCAGTGGTTTTCCTCTAGATGTCAGGAATTTCCCTTCCTTTCCAAAAATTTTGTTGTGTCTTGGGGCTAATCTCAACTGTACATTTTACAGTCAATTTTTGAGTGTCTGAGCATCACCCCACTGCAAAACAGCCCTTCAGATAAGGCCCCAAGAAGAAGAAGCACAGAATCATAGAATTGTTTGGGTTGGAATGGAACTTAAAGGTCATCTTGGTCGAATCTGCCTGCTGTGGCCAGGGACATCTTCCACTAGACCAGATTGCTCAGAGCCCCATCCAACCTGGCCTTAAACTCCTGAGGAATGGGACATCCACAACTTCTCTGAGCAACCTGTTCCAGTGTCTCACCACCCTCACAACAAAGAATTTTCTCTTAATATCTGATCTAAACCTTTCCTCTTTCAGTTTGAAGTCAGTCCCTGTTTTCCTGTCACTACCTTATCTTGTCAACAGTCTCTCTCCCATCATAGAATCATGGATTTTTTTGGATTGAAAGAGACTTTAAAGATCATCTATTTCCAACCCCCAATGTCCTTTCCATCCGTGCAGTCCTGGGATTCCCTCTCCCAACTCTCTGTTAACAGTAAGAGAACAGCTGCTAGTGAATCCCAGGTGGTGTCCCTCAGCCAGCCGACCTCAGCAGGGAAGTTATCCCAGAGCCTTCAATTAATCTCTGAGCCCTGAAAACAGACCTGCTGCAGTCTGTGCAAGTACAGAAGGAGCAAACTGAGAGTAGGACCCAACTAGATTTTTCTGTTTCAATCAGAATGGAATCAATTACTCATCCAGCTGTGGTTTCCTTGTTATGTACTTAAGGGATCTTCTCACTTAGGTGAATTCTGAGCCAGAGACTTTTTTAGAGGGTGTGTTATAATTCAAACAGCAAGCTGGGGCAGCTCTCTCTGGCAAGCTGGAGGTATTGAAAGGATCTTGGCTTCAGTAGATGAAGATAATTGGGGAGATTGGACAAAGCAGAAAGAAGACAGGAGAGAGACCTCATTTCATCCAGTTATGTATAAAAAATGTTAATCACACAACGTGGTAGTAATTATTCATCTTGGTGACGTCTTGTTAAAGTTCTGGGCTAGTTGTGTCTTGCATCCATGCTCCAGGCTGCAATGGGGATGAAAACCATTCCTGGCTTAGAGTGCTGGTTAAATATTGCATAAGGGACTCAGCTCTTGAGGCTGACTCTGAAGGGGTTAATGTGCCCCCTGGGTGGGGGCTTTTGAACTGGCAGGAGCAGACCACAGGTGGAGGAAAGTATCTGAAATGAAGAAAAATATGCTTGTAGGCAGTGGAAAATATGGGGCTTTGCCAGCAGGCTGCTTTTGGCAAAGTCTGTTCCTGCCAACTGTAACTTTGGCAGAGACCACATACAAACCATGCACACGCTAATTCTGCTGACATTAATTAGACAGCCAATTCCTTTTGGGCCAAAGGCATTTTGGATAAGCATGCACTGGCCTATTGTCCAGGATTACTCTTTTTTAATCCTGAATTTGGTTTATACAGACTTTTTTCATCCCTCTCGTGGAACCTCTGTCTGCAGTCCAAAAGAGGAGCAAGCAGTTTTCTTTGGCCATGACATGATGGGCCCAAAGTGCAGAGCAAAAGAAGAAAGAACCTTTGCCCTGTTGATGTGAATGTCAGCCCAGGCTGACATTCACAACAATACCGTGGTGTTATTGGTGACAAGATCAAGTGTCATGACCTTAGCTTGAAATGTATAGAAAGCCAAACTCTGGACAGCCTGGGGCAAAGGAAGGTTGAAGAAATGGGAGTCACCAGATCATTCCTGGAATGGGGATGTCATAAGTATTGAGTGATGTCAGTTGAGCCCCATGTGGTGAGGAATTAATTTCTTAGCTTCCTTTGTAGGAGGTTTACTGAGCTGTTCAATCCATGATGGAGGTGTGCCCACATCCCTGAAGATGAACCTGAGATTCTACAAGAGGTCCCAGCAAAAAAAGACAGGAAGTGCATGACTGAAGGAGGGGGTTTTTCTTCCCTAACCCTCCATACCAGGTCTGTGTACTTCTGGGTCATGTTACAACACAGATTGAATCAAAACAGGGTTTGAGTCCTGAATAAATTTAAATTCAATTAGCCAAGATTCATAACACAGACTTCAGGCAACAGACATGTTTTTCTGCGTGCCGGACCGAGCACATGCACAAAGTTGGTGTGTGGCTCCCTGCCAGTGTAAGCCAAGCTAAATGTGGACAGCTGCAACCTTGTCCTTTCTGTCCATGCCAGCTTGGCTGCATGGCCTGACCACATTTACCATTTCATTGCTGGGTGACTGTCTGACCTGCTCTATGAACTGCCTTTCCAGGGGAGCACAAGAGCACTAGCAGTGGCACAAGGGAGAAGAAGGAGGAGGAAACAGAAGGAGAAGGAGAAGAACACCCAGAGCAGACAATACAGGAGAGGCAAGATGTGATCTTGGCTTAACTGCCACAATGAGATACTATAAGGGCTTAGTGCAGTCAGATGACACCTAATTTGACCTAGAGACAGCACAATACAGTCTGTGCTGGATCTGATCCAGAACAAAGCCTGCCATATCAGAATTAATCCTTGGAATACATTTCTGTCAGCAGCGTCAACTTATGCTGCACCACAGCTTTGCTTCACATGGCTACAGCTTCTTTTTCTGGCACTAGGAGCCCCTTGGACTCCTAGTGGAGGGCAATAGCTTTCTGCTTCCCCAGCACCATACCAAAGAACAATTCCTCTCTGACAGGCCAGTATGGCAGAAAAAAATCTGTTCCTTGGCACAGACAAAAGGCAGGTCAAGATGTGTATCCCCACAGTGATTTTCTGCCTCATAAATTGCAGGTCTTGATGGTTGCAAACCCATGTGAAGCACAAAAGCTATTCCCTTAGCAACAGGTAGTACAACAAGAGATCAGAGTAGCTGGAGCTACCTCCATATGATACTGTGTCTTGCCTCACCTGCACATTGCTTTCAGAGTCGGTGAGACTTCTGACTGTCTCCAACCTTACCACATGGGGTTGTCACCACGATGGGATTGTCATGGGGAATGAGTGATGCATGTACAAGCAGCAGGTCTTTGGCAGGGTCACTTATGGAAGGGTACTTATGCTGTCCAAGAGACCATGAGGAAGTCACTTAGCTTACTTGTTGTTACAAATGAGTGTTTGAAATTGATGCCTTAGGATTTCAGCTTTTATATTTTCATATCCTGTAATGCTTTAGTGTGTAACTCTAAAACTCCATATAGCCTGTTAGCTGCTGTTCTCCCATTCTGGTCAGACGAAACAAATCCTCTCTAGGCCTGAAACTCACGGACACCTTACTGTCTCAGGTCCTGAAATACATAAACAAAGTGGCTTAAGGGGGGAACAAATTTGGGGTAATGACTTCATTACCTGCAATTGTAATTGGAGGATTAACCCCGATATGCAAATGGACCAAACTTATAAAAGTATGGAAAACTAATGAGCCGTTGTGCATTTTGGGTGTAGCCCCTGCGTCTCTGACTGCCCAAAGTGTACCTTGAAGGCCCTTCAATAAATATACCCACTTTTATTCTCTTAATTTTGTCTAGCCTCTGTATTTAGGTAGCCCCATCAAGGCATCAAAATCACTTAAAAAATTACCAGCCAGGGTATCAGTAAAAACCAGATTTAATATTAAGCGACAGCACGACAAAGTTCATTGGCAAGATTCACTCTACTACTTACTGGACAGTTAAAGCACACCAAGGAAAAACAAGCAAGGACAAAACCAAACAAAATCCAGCCAATCAAAACAGAAATGAGCTGAGAACTATCTATATGTGTGTGTGTGTGTGTGTGTGTGTGAAAAAAGGATAGTGAGGGCAAAGATAAAAAGGAATATGGCCTAAAAGCTTAACAGCACTCAACCTTAATAGTATTTAAGCTTAACTTACAAGTTAACCTTAACTTATACCTTAACTTAGAATTTAACCTTAACAATTTAACAGAGGAATAACTCTTAACAACATTAAACCTAACTTATAACTTCGAAGTTAAACTTAGCAATTTAGCAAAAGAACAACACTTGGCAGCTTTTAACTTAGCTTATAACTTATTACTTAATCTTATGTACAGGCCTAACTTAGATATTAAGGTACTTAAATATCTAAGAGAGCAGCATTTCTCCCAGATTTGCTATAGCACATGTGCACATGCATGCACACAGACAGAAAGAGCCAGTGCAAGCAATGTACATGTGAAAAATTCCCCTTGAAGGTAGGGAAATACTCACTTTGGATGTCTTTGCCTCTCCTCCACAGGCCATGGGTTGGGCCCTGAGGAGTAGGGGTGTTGGCCTAGGATTTGTTGTTGTCCAGCGATTCTCCGAGTATGGCAAACATGAGATTTTGCTGGCTCTGAGAGGCCCCACTCAGAGGGAGGTTGCTGGTTGCAGTCTGCTGTGGCCCAGGAGAGCTCCAAGGGTCTCATTTTGGACTGCTGTTTACAGGGCCACAAGAAAGTGGACTTTAGTCATGTTTCATCCTGGCCACGGTTTGGGTCGGCACTTCTTCTGAAAGTGTGAGAACAGGTATGTTCTGCTATTCAGGGAAGAAAATAATTTCCAAGGCTGTTCATAAAGAAAACAGTTGCTCCTTAGACAGCAGCAGTTCCTGGGAGCAGTCTGTTTCTAAGAAGCTCAAGGATAGCTGAGCCCAGGTGCTATTTGTCATGGCTGAGATCTAACGAGCGTTCCTCAGATGGCAGCATGGCCTCGAAAAGCTAGTGGGATGCACCACCACACCTGAGTTTAGGTCTCTTCACTAAGGAATTTAGGACCTGGTGTTGCCTCTTTCTAGGCATACACACAGTGCTGGCATAACTGGATCTGTTGCAGTTATATTTCCCGAGAGATTGTGTCATGCAAAGCACAATCAGAACAGCTCACGAATCTGTGGGTTTTATAGCTTTGGATCGCCTGATATGGGGAAAATTGTAGGGATAATGCAAAGCCTGAGCTCCTCAGGTGAGATTGAACTTGCAGGCTAAGACTGCAGTTTGGGCAATCAGATGCATTTAGGCACCATTTGAAATGCTCCACAGTATCTGAAAAATCCTTGTGTGGCTGTGAGGCTTGACACAGGAACTGCAGGAAACCCCTAGGAGCAGCTTCACATGGCCTTTCGAAGGCAGCATTCAACAGATTTGAACCTGCTCCTGTTTGGCCAAATTTGGAAATATATCCTCTGAGGGAAATATGACCTCTGAGGCAGGTCACAACCATCCCTCCCCCACCAGGTTCGGGAAAAAAAAAATTTCCTCAAAGGAAAGTGAAAGAGATAAAAACTATTTATTTAACAAACACACAGGAAAAGGATAATGATGCTAAATAATAAAACCTCTCGCTCTGCAGAGAGAAACCCAGGAAAATTTCAGAGTCCTTCTGTAGATCTCTCTCTCCCCCTTCTTGGAGCTGGGACGGGGCGGTGGGCCCACCTCCAGGGCCAAGGCCTTGGTGAAAATTCCTGCCAAGGTATTCTGATGTTGAAACAGTCCAGTAGAGGGAAAAAAAAGAAAAAACAGAGTCCCAGGAAAAACAAAAGTTCAACTCTCCGTCTCTTTCCAGAGAAAGAAAAAGGAGCTGAAAAACTGGCGGAAAGCAAGCCAGGTGCCTTCCCCACTCTCGCCCCACTGCCGCAGCTGAAAAAAAAGTCTCTGTGTGACCTTGAACAAGCTGCAAACTGCTTTGAAGAAGTTTTGTTCAGGTTTTCCTTCCCTCTCTCAGGCTCAGTTTAAAGGCACAGAAAGGCACAAAATTAATTCCTGGGCATGGGGCAGCGATAGGGGATTGTTGGGGTTTTAGGAGCTCTCCTGGATTTTTTTCTGTTAAAGGAATTTCCCCATATGTGTTGCTAGGGGGACAAATTGCCGGGTACTTCAGAAAAACAAAAGACCTAGCCATTGGAGTGGGGTGAGTGGGGTGCATCCAGCTACTCTCTTGTTTCACCTGGGTGTGTGGACAGTTGGTCCCTGGCGTTTGGACAGAGAGGGAGGCTGCTTCGTTGGCTGCTTTTTCCTTCTGCCAGAGAACCCCCGGGATCCCAAGCCCTCCTTCCCTGCCCCGCTGGGAGCCGGGCCGCGGCCACCCTGCCCCCACCGAGCCTTCGCTGCGTTGTAGCCCAGCTCGCCCTGCCTGCCCAGACCTGTGGGCGTTCCCACTGCAGCTCCCCAGTTT
>NW_008246062.1:1897514-1917120 GCF_000691975.1 Corvus brachyrhynchos
GGGAACCATCGCACCTGCCCTGCTCACCGGGAGCCGCCAGCGCCCCTGCCGGCTGCGAGCGGAACTGCACCCGAGGGGAAAGGGCCCGACAGCCGAGAGGGCTGGCACTGGGTTTGTGGTTGTTTGCTGGTACTGCCATGGTTATTGTTGTTTGTTTGACTGGTTATACACATAGAGATATATAATAGTAAAGAACTGTTATTCCTATTTCCCACATCTTTGCCTAAAAGCCCCTTGATTTCAAAATTATAGTAACTTGGAGGGAAGGGGGGTCGCATCTGCCTTTCCAAGGGAGGCTCCTGCCTTCCTTAGCAGACACCTGTCTTTCAAACCAAGACAGGGATACACGTCACAAAGTCACCCCAAGACAGAGCCCTACATCAACAACTCTGCTTGGGGTCCCATACTGTCTTCAACACTATGTGCCTCAAAACTGATCTTCACCCACAAAACTGACAGGGTTTGGAAGTCCAGATCCCAATGGTGGGCTGTGCAGTCTATGCTTGATTTATTTCTCTGTTTGGTCTTGGGATATGTGATAAGAACAGTGTGTTTTTCTCAAAGCCCCAGCTCACCTTCATTTTCATCTTTATTTGCAACCTTTTTTGCCCTGCAATCTAGAGTGAGGTGACCCTCATAATGGGGTTTTCCACATAACCAGTGAATGTAATTTAGGCATTCTTCATACTGAAATACAGACAATCTGAAGTTCTCCTTAAGAAAATGCGGAGATCTGGAACCTGGCTGTACTCCTTAACCTTTCCCTCTATGTTCATGCAAAAATTAAAAAATAAAGATGACAAAAAATTTATTGAAAAATATTACATTAGGGATTTTGCTCTTATATGTAACTGCCCTAGTATTTAATAATCTTATAATCCCTGTTTTAAATATCTGCCTTTCTTCCTTACATTTGTTTTGATTTTCATTCTGTATCCTCCTGATTATCATTTCCATACACTTCATATCACTGGGGCTGGAATTTCCCATGTCTTATCTGTATGGCATTATTTTTTATTTTCTCATTATACTGCATTATTAAGTTGTTATGTAAAATTCTTTTAATCTGTTTCCATAAAACCTAATGTCTCTGGGGCAGGCTCATTAAAATCTTGTGGTTTCCCAGGCGGTTGCTTCGGGACTAAAAGACACACAAGCACCAGCCATTTGTCAGTATATCACCCCTATCAGGTATATTTGTAACATGCCAGGTTTGAAGAAACAAGGCAGACTGATTAAAGACCACATTTGGGGGGATTTTATTTGCATATATGCCACTGTTAAGAAACTTTTTATTGGGGATATTCCTGTTGTAAAATTTTGATTGCATATAGTCCAGGGTATCTGTAGCCTAATCTCCTGACTTGCTGAAACTAGTGATCTTTAGGTTGGTGTAGCCGAGTGAGGGCCTATCTGTGAAAATGTATTCATTATCATACCTTATGCTCGAGAGAGCTCCTTGCCAGAATGTTTTTTATCCCCACAATCAAGATGTTTGTTAGTGAGTGAGAAATTCTGGTCCACATTCTTTTGGGATGAGTAGGTAAGCACATGACATAGAACCATAGAAAGACTTGTAAAGGTTGGAAAAGACTTCCAAGATCACCAATTCCAACTGTCAACCCACCAACACCACCACATAACCATGCCCTCACATGCTACATCCACATGTTTTTTGAACACCTCCAGGTACGCTGGCTTCACCACTTCCCTGGGCAGCCTGTTCCAGGGCTTTACAACCCTTTTCATTGAAAAAAAATTTCCCTGTGTCTAATCTAAACCTCTCCTGGCATGACTTGAGGCAATTTCTCCTTGTCCTGTCACTTGTTTCTTGGGAGAGGAGACTGACCCAACCTGGCAACACCCTCCTGTCAGGGAGTTGTAGAGAGGGATAAGGAAGCCCTGAGCCCCCTTTTCTCCAGACTAAACAACCCCAGCTCTCTCAGCTGCTCCTCATCAAACTTGTGCTCCAGACCCCTCTGCTCCCTTCTTTGGACACGCTCTAGCATCTCAATGTCTTTCTTGTAATGAAAGGCCCAAAACTGATCACAGGATTTGAAGTGCAAGTAATGGAAAAGTTTGATTATCCCTTTCAGGGTGACTCAGGCGACTTGGCACTTTCTACCTTCTTTCCAATCTGTCCATCTGAGGACAAGCATTACAAAGGTCATTTGTCTTGTGGCATACACATCTCTGGACACTGGCCAACAGTTGGCTGCCACTGGTTTCAGAGCTCCCCAGCCACTGGTGCAACCAGATGGGATGTAGCAGTGTGAGCACCTCCATGCCACAGAGGACATCTCCTTTTGCTCCAGATCCTGGAGGCCAGCACGGCTCCCCATACCCAGCCTGCTCATGGGACCTGATCCCATGTCTCCACATGGCACTGTGTCATGAGCTCTTCCAGCTGGTGCTGAGCTACTCCAGGCCCCTCCGCGCTAAGTGCTCTGGAGTTTTGTTTGGATCTCAACCCCTGCCATTTACTGTTCGGTGTTTCTGGATATTTATCTGATGTTTGCTGTTTGGATTGGAAGGGACCTTAGAGATCATCTCATTCCAACTCCCCTGCCATGGGCAGGGACATCTTCCACTACACCAGGTTGCTCAGAGCTCCATACAGTCTGGCCTTGAACACTTGCAGGCATGGTGCATCCAACTTCTCTGCACAACCTGTTCCAGTGCCTCACCACCCTAACAGTAAACATTTTTTTTGTAGTATCTTATCTAAACCTACTCTTTTTCACTTTGAAACATCCACAGTACTACAGCTTGTCAAACAGCTGTTTTGCCCGGAGGCCTGCCTTGCCTTGGGTGATGGACGCTTTTTCTCATGAATGTGTAAGAGAATGAAAGAACAGCCAGACAAACCCAACAACAGATTTTGCTTTCTGAAAGTCACTGATGATTAAAAAATGCCCAGACCAATGCAGGCTTTAAGCAAACATGATCTTCTTAGTGCTATATGTCACAGCCATTTGGGAATACCTCTATTTTGTGATGCTTATCACCCAATGAATAATGTTGGACTGGAAAGGGATGGGAAAGATGAGCATCATTTGGAAAGCTGGGATTATATCTCCTGGTGCTGCAGGGCATGGCTTTCCGGGTTCTTCCTTATGCGATGTGTTATGCTTCACAAGAAAGGCCTGGAAAGAGGAGACAGGAACTGGTACTGCAAAGCACATAACACCTGGGTTCACTGGAAATGATGTGTGCACACACAGGAAAAATCATGCAACAGAAAAGGATGGCATTGATGGAGTAACATCATATTACTCAGAGATGGGATGCCAAAATGTGTAAGGAGGGTTCAGTCAGTTCCAGATCACTTCAGCTTAATAAAAAGTGTAAATGAGGTTGTCTGGATCTTCACACTACAAAGATCTCCAGTATAAACAGACAGGCTGCACCTCTGTAAAGGTTCAAAGAAATGCCTGCTTTCAAATACAGAGAGTTTGTAGCCACAGCACAGCCTTTTGTCTCAAGCCTAGTGGTAACAATTTATTTTTCTTTTTCTTGATTTGGCTGCATCTGTCCATTTCCAAGGCAGGTCTTACTCACCTGTAACTGCTGCTTTTCATGACAAAATCTTGTTTCCTCTCAGTGGGACTGGGTTACTAATTGACTGAAGACGAAGAGAGGGTGGAAAACTGATAAGTGATATTTTTCAGAATAAATGCAATCAAGGGCAAAAATTAATCCCTTTGCCAATTCAATTTTCCTGTTTCCAAGTACACAGTCTGTTTTAAGGAGGCTTTCCATGCCAGAGGTGTGCAGATGGGTGCCGTGGATAGCCAGAGGGAAGGAGTAGATGAGTGACTGAATGGATCTTTGTCGTCCAAAATCCCCCAGCTCAGCTTAGCACCTGCAGTCTATCAATGCCTCATCACCAGGTTGTCTTTGGCTGACTCCTTTTTTCCCCCCACAAAATTAGGCTTTTAAAAGAAGTTTATAGTGTTTTCACTAATTCCTGCACGAATTCCAGTGTGACGCAGAAGGCTGCCACTTGTACTTCTCAGGACTCGGGACCTTCATCATCAGCTCCAGCTAAATGGGAGGGAAGAGTTTTCTTGAAGAAAGCAGGAAAAAGTAAAGCCATCTAAACACATTAAGTTTCTAGGGGCTTGGGTTCAGGCCACTTTTTCAAGGGACAAAAGCAGAGCCAAGTTGCTTGAGAGCCCACATAGACATGATTCCTGAAACACTGAATTTCCATTCCATTTTGAGAGTCCTAACCACTGCTGCGAACAATAAATATAATGTGTGGTTATTAATATTGTATTAAAAGGCTTCATCTAATGTATTCATTGGGTGTTTTCAATACCAGACCATGGCAGCATTATCTGTGTCTTAATGTACCAGCTACAACTGGTAAAGTGGTCTACCTCAGCTGCCAGCCTGGAGCACTCCTAGCAAATGAGCTCTGTTGCTGGTAAAGCTGCACGGTGGAGCACTTCACTGAAGAGGAGGTTGAAATATGAATGTCTAATAAGGGCTGTGAATGTCTAATAAGGACGTACTTTCTACATCATCCACCAATGGATTAAACAGGTGCTGTTTTCTTGAATGCTCAAAGATGGCATTGCTGATGACTCATGCCAGAACAGGAAGCTCGTTGAACACATTAATGAGTGCGCAGATCTATCTTCCTTCAGGATGCTTGAAAAGCAGTTGGACTCCCTGGCAATTATTCCAGCCGAAAAAGTAATTACTGGCCAGGGTACCAACAATTCTTTAATGTTAAAGGCATAAATGGTGTAGTGTCAAAGGTAAAAGAAAATGTCCCTTGCACTCCTTTAAATGTCCTGATATCTTGAAGGATGAAGTTTCATGATTTGACAGTATTCAGTAATTTGATTCTGTGTATTTTCTTAAGAGTGCTGCTGCACAGGTGCAATAACATGTTAGCGACCATCTTTTTAGCCACAGAATAAAGCATTTTAAACAGCAGTTATATGTTATTACATTCATGTTATCTTTAGCCTTCAGCTTCTCTTCCCTGGTTCACAAATTCTTTGCCAACAGGAGCTCTCACCTTAAGGGACTGACCAGGCTGGAAACTGAACCCTGAAGGGTATTACTGGGTAAGGCAGACCCAGCACTGGCTGGAAGAGAGAGGGAATCCCTGTCTGGGTTTGACTGATGGGTGGGTTTGATTCTTCTTCTATAGCTTTTTTTATGGGCTGTGGATGACTTCACCATTGAAATGGTGGCTCTGTCTTCTTGCATCATGCTTAAAGAGAGGTAAGGAGACACCTTTGCTCTAGTGCTCGAACAGAAGCTGTGCCTGTAAAGTCTACATGGAAAATTAATGTGTGACAATTGGCACCCTATTACAGGAATGCTGCTCTTCCAGACACGTGGTTACTTCCTTGCTGACAAACCCTTGGTTCTGTGATTCCCATGAAGCCATAGGTGTGACTTTGCTCCCTTTACCACCTGGGTGCCTCCAGCTTTCCCTTGCCAGGTTCAGTTTCAAGCATTGACCCTACATCAGCAGTTGGTGGGGATAGGCAATAAAATCCCCTCCTTTCTGGCCTGGACTTATTTGGTGAAGCACTGGAGGGAACACAGCGAGACGGTGCCTTGGGAAGCTCCTCATGAGGAGCGGCATTTAGATTTATACTGACCTACCACCACCTGACTGGTTTATTAATTTGTGCAATCACAACTAATACAAATGACCATAAAATTGACCTGGTCTAGTGGAAGGTGTCCCTGTCCGTGAGAGTGGGTTGGAACTAGATGGACCTTAAGGCCCCCTTTAACCCAAACCATTCTGTGACTCTGTGAAAACTTCCTCAGCCTATAGTCAGCCAGCACATGGTGAGACTCTTCTTGCTCTCACCCTTTGGGACAGGTACACTAATCCTTTCATGGAGTGGTTAGAATTGCTGTCTTATGTTTCCTTGCCTGGTTAACCAGACTGGCAGGTTTTGCCAATCTCTACTGTGGAGAACAGGGAATCAGCTCAGAAAATGGGTGGGTTTGATTCTTCTTCTATAGCTTTTTTTATGGGCTGTGGATGACTTCACCGTTGAAATGTCACAACAGGTTGTGGCTCTGTCTTCTTGCATCATGCTTAAAGGGAGGTAAGGAGACATCTTTGCTCTAGTGCTCACACAGAAGCTGTGCCTGGGCTTTTGGGACACTGTTAGGCTTTTGGGACACTGTTCTTTTACTGGAGGTGTTAGAGCTACAAGGTCCTGAAGCCACAGACAGCCCCATCTTAGCATAGCCCAAATGTTAGCCCATGAGGCTGGCAAGTTAGGACTGTCTTCTAAAGATAAGAAGAAAAAGAGACACATTGTGGTTAAAATGGCTATTTTGGATGTAATGGTCCCTCCAGTCTTTTTCAAGAGCTGTGTCCTGATAACGTGGGCAAGGGGTGACAGCCCTGCTGTGGCTGCCAGTATGATGGGCAACTCTTTTGGACGGCAGCTGAGCACCCAAGCCTTACAATGACCCTGTGTACAGGGCTCCATCCTGACCACCAATTTGTCTGCCATTGCAGAAAGTTTTGCTTTGCTGGCTTCTGGCTGCTGGGAGGGGAGCCCTTGTCACAGTGCTGCAGTGACTGTGAGGGACGAGGGCTGGCAGCGACAGTGCGCTTGCCTGGTTCCAGGGATCGGTTGGATTTGCCCCTCACCCAGACACATCCTGTCCTTCTGGTTCTTCCTCAAGGGTTTCATCACAGAAAGAGGGTGCTCCTCTTGGCCGCAGCTGATCTCACCACCAGAGGATTTATCCTTAGGTCTGATCTCACTTCTGCTTTTTAAAGCTGTCATTGTGATTCTGTGTTAGGAATCCTCCCTTTCAATGCCAGTTAGGATTGCACAAGGCTTTCTTCCAGTATCTCCTAGCAGAACTGTGCCCCTCAGTCCTTTCTAACCTTTACTTTCTTTGTCACATTTTTGCCATTTTTCTTTCTTTTTCAGAGCTTTCTGACCTGGGTTCTTCAGCTGTGATGTAAATCGGATATATTATCTTCATGCTTTGAAGACATACCTTTATGTTTGGGCTCTTGGAATGGGAGAAATTAGGTTGTGCCATGAGAGATTTATATTGGATATTAAGAAAATTTTTTCACAGCAAGCACTGGAAGAGGCTGCCCAGGGAAGTTTTGGTGTCACCATGCCTGGAGGTATTTGAAAGATATGTAAATATTTCACTTAGGAACATGGTTTATTGGTGGGCTTCGCAGTATTGGGTTGATGGTTGGACTCAATGATCTTAAAGATCTTTTCCAACCTAAACAATTATTGGATTTTATGAAACCCACTGGAATTTTCTGCTACAATTCTGCAGGACAAATTCACATATATTTTTGTAGATGTTCTAGCCTAGATGGGTGTCTTTCTTCTGCTGATCACCACATAGCATGATAGCATCATCTTCCTTTTGGTCTTACCCCTTTTCATCTCCCCTTCCTACCAATACTATTTTCAGGGTTGGATTTTTAACTTTTCTCCTCTCCCAGATTTCTCTGACCTCCCCAGCCTCTGTCTCACCTCCCTGAAGAGTGTGACTGCTGTATTATCATCCTTCTGTTCTTCTGGAAATGTGAATACGCTGCAGAAGACAGGCACTTCATGCACACCATGAAATTAAAATATAAGAATCAATTTAGAGAGAATCTTGAGAGAGAGCATCTAATCCATCTCTCAGCCCTGGAGCACGATCCTATCAAGTTAAATAATTCCCTAATAAGTACTGGTCTAGTTTGTTTTCCCAAGCCACCCAGGATGGAGGATCCACACCTTCCCAGGCAATCAGCTTCACTGTTGTCACTGTTTGAAAATTCCCCCAATGCCTAATCTAAGCCTCCTATATCAGTTTTTCCTATCCAGCCCTTTTTTCTGTAGACATATATGATGGGTGTCCCCTGAGCACGTTTACTGTTTTCACCTTCTCTAATAAATCTTCTTTTCCAGGTCTCTTATTGCTGCAGATTGTGCCTTCTCCTTGCTATGCTTGGTTTCATCTCTAAAAAAGCACATGAAAGGAGCTTCACACCCTCCCTCCATGAGAGGTGGGAAACAGGTGAGTTCTATATAATTCAGTGAGACTAGTGTAGTCATGTTGTTCAGGGAAAGTCCCCCAGGCACTTCAGTAATCATCTTAAATGAAAGGGCATGAAATTAAAATCACCAGAGAGAGTCACATTGTCTGATCTCCCTATCTGTGTCTGCAGTCCCATATGTAGCCAAATGGCAGAATCACCCCAGCCTAGGTACCCCAAACTGCCTGGGGACATGGTTTTATTCTGTCTGAGGTTTAAGACCATAAGAAATTAATTTTAATCCTGAACAGGCTGCAGTCAGGACTTTGATTTCATTTTAACATATCTACTGTGGCATGAGACTATTTCTAACCTGAAAAAGAATTTCAGGGTGAAGATATAACTCTCCCTTGTTTCCTTGTGATATCAGCTTTATGGACAATGGGGGACTAAAGCCCTCACCCAGTGTGATTCCCATTCTCTTAGCACTTAGCTAAGAAGTGGTCCCACTGGACTACTCAATATACTGGTAAATATCAAAAGACCACTGTCCTTTGAAGAGGTTAGTCTCAAATGGGAAGGGGGCTTGTGGGCACTTCAGTTCTTCCTGGCTCTCAATGCAAAAAAAGTCCTGGAAGGTCTGCGTCCAGTATGGTGCAGGACAAGAGGATATCTTCAGGGTAGAGTATGGTTTCAATCAGGCAGCACATCCTGATAAAACCTGCACATGAGACTGGGAACCTGTGAGCCAATGGCAAATTGGTCACTGCTGCTTGTCATTAGCCCATCATGAGATGCCAGGGCACGGAAAACCTGCTATAACCTTACTTAATCTGTGACCAGGCTGTCTCAGAGCCACATCAACGCTTTCTCTTTGCTGACTTGGTTTAATTTAAAGCCCAGAAGGACAATAGGAGGCTTTCTTATCAACTTCCAAGTGTTTATTATCAAATCCCAAATGCTGGAGTACTGGCATTGCTGCTCTGACATATTCAACCCCAAGAATCCTTGACCGAGCCTGCTCCAAGTTGTGCCTTGGCAGTCATTTTGCAAACTGAAGCTGCACTGTGGCTTGGAGAGGAAGCTCACTGCTCTGACACTGTCTGCTTTCCTGCTGTACTCTGGGCATGAGAGCTCCTGACGCTATGATGGGAATGATGAGATGGGAAACCAGCCATGAAAAACTCAGCCACAAGGGAATTTCCCGGCTGGTCTTTGCTATACTTTGCTTCTTTGGGCCTAACAGTGAGAACACAACACGGCTTTTCAAATGGTTTATTCTCCATCATTCATATGGATGGCAGAGGCTGAACAATGCTCAAAGTCTGCACCAGAGACATGCCTGATACCACCAGGAAAGCCAGTCTTACCCCATGGGCTGCTCATTCTGAACAGGGGAAAGACAAACAGCATCACTGGTGTGAAGAAAAAAGGAAAAACCTGCATTTTAAAAGAAAAAGCAAACACTGGTGTTAGTGCTCAGCAGTATATATATTCTTCAGAGAACTTCCCCAACCTCCACTTCCCCAAAACATCCCCTTTCCTTCCAGTTTATAAAGCCCTCGTGGCACACAGTGCTGTGTTGGGCAAGACTTGGCATCTCCCTGTGCTTACATCCCACAGCATGAGAGTATCCCTTGGACTCAGCTTCCTCCTGGCTTTCCTGGACCCAGGTGAGTTTTCCACTGGGACCTGCGGGGTTATGAGACATGGAAGAGGCTGGGAACGGGATGCTTTGTGTGTGAGGCTATCGCTGCTGTCTGAGCCATAATCCATCTTGGCGGATTGGCACTGCAGAGGGGAGAGGGTGACCAGTCTTGGGGGTCTTTGGTCTTGTGGGCCAACGTGCCCATGTGCTGATGAGGGTGTTGGCATTTACAACGTGAGCGTGCAGTCTGGTTTTCTGTGGTGCTCACAGGAGGTGCAGCCAGGACAGTCATCAGAGTGATTCAGGTTACTCTGAGGCAGCCAGACTTTTGGTCAGCTGATTCAATCTCCAGGCTCATTTATTTTACTCATGTCCAGGGTTGTGTGACATTTTAGACATAATGTCAACTCAACTGTCCTTCAGCTCTGCTCCAGAAAAGCGCAGCTGTCTTGGAGGTCTTGGGTCACACCGGCCACTCCAAGTAGATGCCACAGCCACTGCAAGGTGTCTTGTTTGGCACCTGGGTTTAGGGAAGTGACATATGTCCTGGACCTGTTAATCTACATGCTGGACCCTTGTGGGTGTGTGTCATGGAACAGATACTGTTTGTCTTCTGTTGAAATACATGCTATTCCTTTCTAAGTGTTTCCTTCTGACCATCTGATATTCTGGTCTGCTTAAAGTATTCCAGCAGGTATCTGGTGAAGTGGTTTCCCCTAATGCCCACAAAGAGATATACGAAGAGATAGTGCTTACAAAGGGAGTCTCCAGTTTGTACAGAGTACAGTCAGTACCTGCTGGCAGCTCTTATTGCCCAGGCACTCGGGTGCCCTTGTTCACTGCAAAGAGAGAATTTGGGGTCTGTGAATTCAGGGACACTTGAGTGCCTGCCAGGATGAAGGGATTTGTAGGGCTGCTGCCATCAGCAAGTCCAGGAAAACCCTAACACATATTGCACAATGAAATAGGAAAAATAAGAGAAGAGAAATATGGAAAGTGCTGATCAGTGCTGAAATCAAACATCAGCAAAAGGAGAAGTGAGATCCCTTATGACTGCTGCTCAGGAATGTGTCCTCTTCTCCCCAGGGACCTGCCTCCAGTGTGAGATTTGTCACAGCATGGGAAAAAGCTGCTCTGGCCCCATGAAAACCTGCACTGGTGCTGAAGACACCTGTGGCATTATTCTGCATGAGGTCCTAATAGGTAAGACATCCTCTATGTGTGCCAGTGTGGCTTTCAGAGTGAGGCTGGCTGGGGCACTTTTCTCTCTCCCCACTTTTGTCACTGGTAGTATGGTCCATCCTTGGATAATCTGTTCATTTTCCTTTTACTGACAGAGGTCTCAGAGATCAGTATAGTCTGGGACAAGAAAAGCTCTTTATTCCTCTATTTTGAGAAGCAGTTTCCTGCTGGGAGGGTTTGATTCTTAGTTGTGGAGGGAGGGACCAAAGCCTCATAGTGGGAGGAGACACTGGCTTTTAATTCTGGCTAAGGTGAATAGCTGAGTCAAGAGGCTGAGAGGCTGAACCATAACCTACACTAAACTACTGACTCTAGTACTGGGGGTGCACTGATGATTTGTGGAGAAAGAAGTATGCCCATCCTCGAGCAGGGATGGGGACACCATGCAACCATGCCATGCCACCAGGGCTGAGCTATCACTATATCATCGTAATCATCATCATCAATCAGTTTAGGTTGGAAGAAACCTTGAAGATCATCTATTTTCAACCCCCCTGCCCTGGGCAGGGAGAACGTTCCACTAGAACAAGTTGCTCAGAGCCCCATCCAGCCTGGCCTTGAACACTGCCAGAGATGGGAGACATCCACAGCTTCCCTTGGCAACTTGTTCCAGTTTCTCACCACCCTCATTGTCAAGAATTTCTTCTTAATGTAATCTTAATCTACCCTCTTTCAGTCTGAAGCCATTCCCTCTAGTCCTATTAGTCCATGTCCTTGTCAAAAGCCCCTCTCCAGCTCTCTTGGAGCCCTTTAGGCACTGGAAGTTGCTATAAGGTCACCTTGGAGCCTGCTCTTCTCCAAGCTGAACAACCCCAACTCTTTCAGCTTGTCCTCACAGGAGATGTTGTCAATCAGTAACCATGGAAACCGTGGTTGATAAGTTAAAGCTGGTGCTGAGCCCTGACACAGCAGGACACTCAGTTGTGTTAGAGGCATGGCCTCGGTGGTTGCTCAACCTTAGTGATGTGCTTGTTGCCTTTTAGGCTGGAGGCTGGCTCATATCCTACCAGCTTTGTTGTTGGCAGCTCCAGTGCCTGTCTTCTTCTGCTAGTGCACCCTCCCTTCATCCTTCAAGCACCTCAGCAGACTCAATTTAGCTCTTCTGCTCCCCTTTACACCTCTTGGTCTTGGCTGATGGGGTAGACCAGGCTTGCCTGTGCCAAGATACTTGTGGCTGTGATGGACTATGTGCTCTGCAGACCATACACAGGCTGAGCAAGCCTGTGCTGTGGGTCAGAGGCATGTGTCACACCATAATCTCTGCAGATGGGGTGCCCTGGCTCACTGGTGATGCTTCTCAGGGGGTTTAGGGGTCCCTCTCAGGCCCCGGGACAGCTGCCTAGAAGTTGGTACAGGAACTCGCAGGAGGGGAAGGGAGTTACTTTGTGTTGAACAACTTGGCACTGCCTTCTACTTCATGACAGGGGGGATGGCCATCTCTTCATCCATCAAGTCCTGCCTGCCAGCCCACATCTGCCACCTTGGCCCTGTCACCGTGAACTATGGGAAGGTGAAAGCAAAGAGCCACTTGGTTTGCTGCACGGGCGATGACTGTCGGACCACCTCTGTGTCATGTAAGCTCTTTTTTTTCCTCATAGCCCATCCCCTCTCTGTCTGATCCATCCCAAGGTTATGCCTTCCAGGCTAAGCCATCGCCTGGGTTATTCCCCTCATTCCCTCATTGAAACCAGCTACAGCTCATGTCTTTCATTCCAGTGCCACCAGATAACGATGTGCCCAATGGATACCAGTGTCCTGCCTGCTACAGCGTGGACTCCTTTCAGTGCGGTAATGAAGTCGTAAACTGCACTGGATCTGAAGACCAATGTGTTGACCTTGCTGGGTTAATGAATGCTGGTAACTGCCTTTTATTTGGGGCCGTTTTTCTTCTGCTTGGTAAAATGGGTGAAACTAGCCTAAGATAAAGCACTGCTGACATAAAAATGGGCAAAAGATGTGAAATAAAGAGAGGAAGAGACAAGGAACTTGAAGTTGAAAACTGAGAATTTCAAGATGATCAAAGGGCAGGCTTTGTTTTTCCTTCCTTCTGCCCTATCATGCATGAATAATTGCTGGAATTCCTCATAGCATGGCATAACTGAGACCAAGAGTGGAACTGGTTTCCTGGGGCAATCTGGTACACGGGTGTGTAACAAACCTGACCAAGGCCCTGAACCTGCTGGCCTTAGCTAGGATGTATGAGGGTGAATCTGGATTTAAGCCAGTTGCCAGCTCAGTGGAGGTTCAGATGGAGCTTTGTGGAAACACTGGATTTCCCATGGGGTAATACCAGCCACTGGGGACAAGACACTGTTGCAGCGGCGCTTCTGCATGAGGAAAGCCAGGGACAAGTCCTTCCCCATGAAGTCCAGCCTTCGAACAGCTCCTTCAGAAATCTTTTTCCCACCTCAGATCCTGTAATTAGAGACAGGAAAGTAGACAGCAATTTTCCTGGTCACTCTCATTTCTGCCCCTGCTACAGGTAAAAGACTTCCACCTTTCATGACAGTCACATCTGTGTTCCACCAGGCAGGAAAAAACCCATGGAAATAAAGGGCAGCAACACCAGCTGTAGAAGCAGATTGAAAAACAATTATCTTGTATATGGTTATATGGATGAAGTTCCTTTGAGTTGATAACATTGCTAGTTGATGATGTGATGCCTGAAGGTCCTTGCTGCAGACTTTATTAATGTGCTGTCCAAACCCTAAATTAGATAATGTTTCAGAGAGACAACATGAAGGAAAACAGGAATTTTCTTAGTCACAGAAAAAGAGTGGCAAAATTAATTCAGTGTACCACTGAAATAAAAAATGCTCCTAACTTGTCTTGACTTGATTGATCAGCCTCTGTGAGTGGAAAAGGCCTGTGCAGTGTGATAAACTGTGCAGAGGAAGCAGCAGTGTAGGGCAGCACAGGAAGGTGAGGAGCTAATGAAGTACCTTTACACATTATTTGTATTTGAGATAAAATTGTCTGACAAAGTATTCCAGACCTCCATAACCTACACAGCAGAGAAACATGAGCAGCATTAGCAAAAGCAAGCAACAGGAGCAAGAATATCTGAACGGGGAGTTAGGCACTCAGCACCTGCTCAGGTCTCCTCCTCTGGGAAATGCTCCAGTGGTGGCAAAGGACAAGTTCAGGTTTCAGTGGGCTTGTCAGTAGGTTTCTCTCTTGGTTTGGCTAAAATCCTATAAAGCCTTTGAGAATGAATTCCTCTTAATAGATGGCTCAGGCTGTATTGTCTTTGAGACTTCTCAGCTCCATGTCAAATCTGACTGAGAGAAAGTCATCCAGTTCGAATGTCATGAGAGGGTCAGAGAGAGGAGGAGACAATGAATACCTGGAGTACTGTTACACAGCCCTGGTTTCTTTAGGAAGCCAAAGTTTGGGCAGAAGAATCTTTTAACATGAGAAAGATAACTACTTAAGAAATTTTCACTTTTTAAATTGAAATACTTAGAAGTTTTGAAAGTCATCTTTATTCAGCAGAAAGAAAGAAGACAAACCTTGAACTGTTTGTATTTGAAGTCAACAAAGATGGCCTTGCTGTTTCCTCACCTTTTTTCAGGGGATGGGAACAGACAGGGCTGGCAGGTTTGGAACCAACTGGATGTAACAAATGGGCAGTTCTTGGATTGGAAATGGGGACTGCACAGGCCAGGGTGGGAATAATGTTGGGGATTGGATCCCCTGATGCATGTATTTCTTGTATTTCCCCTGCATAGGTGGACTGTCTCTGAAAGCTGCCATGAAGGGCTGCACCACCATTTCTGAATGCAGTATGGTAGGAGATGGAAAAAACAGCCTGGGGATGATGGACATAAAGTTGAAACGGTTCCAATGCAGACCAGCTTCTGCTTTGCGCAGTGTGGTGTTTGCTGGGGTTGCCTCTCCACACACAACCATCCTTCCTGTCCTGTCCGGATTCATCTTGGAGAAGGTACTTTTCTGACTCTCAGTAGTGCTGGGTTGAGCAAAACCCACAGCAAACTCCAGCAGTGGTGTGCAACTTAGTCCTGTTCGCTGTAGCTTCTTCTGTATGGGGATTTTGTTTTCTGATTAGCTCTTCTTTTATATTTTCACAGAATAAAGACAGCACTTACACTTATTTTGTTTCCTCCTTTATATAATCTCATTTAAAGCTTCATCAGTTCAATTGTGGTTGGTTTTGTGTTGCATTCTCTCACTGCTTTGTCCACACTGGGACCACATGAGACTGTATGAGGTCTTCAGACCCTGCACAGGAAGTGGGAGCTCTCAAGACAGCCCTAGAGTCTACATCCACTATCTCAGTATAAGTGGCAACTTACAAAGCCACTTTTCCAGGCTCTGAAAAGGACTGGAGATGAGTTCTTGGGAGGTTCACTCTGAGTAGAAAGGTCACTTGCCCCTTTTTCCATCCCTTGTATCTTATTTGTCTAAGTAGGAGGAGTGCCTCAGCTCAGAGGGCTGCTTGTGCCCCTAGGCAGCTGTGAAATAGTATTTGCTTCGGAGATAAGTTACTGCAATAAGCAACCTGCTTCTGGCAGGAGATTTTCTCCTCATGGTTGTTCTTTTTGCCTTACCAGACACTCTCCCATTTAGTCTTAAGTTTCATGATTATCTGGAATAAATGCTTATGTTGGGAACATTTAATTTCATAAAATACATAGCTTTCCATGGTGACAGACTGCTGGGAGTCCAACTAATGGGAAGCTTCAGCTCAATGCCTTTTTCTCTTCTGTTGGCTGAACTACACCCACACCTTGTGTAGCCTCCCCACTTCTACATTCACCACCCCCTGGCTGTTCTGCCCCAGCTACCCCTTGCCTCATGGGTATCCTTGAGCTTGTATCACAAAAAAAAACACTGAAGAAAAACACCTCATCAGGCAGCACTGCCATACCTGGGAGGTAGTACCTGCTGTAGACTTAAAGATGAAGTGGTGGGAGCTCTGGGAAATGCTGGGGTGTACAGTGAAGGAGGGGTGTTAGCAAACTTCAGCATCTTCTTGTGTGTCTGTTCCCAGATGAATGGCCCACTTCTGGAGCAGACTACAGGACTGTTAAGCAAAGTTCATGGTTGTGTCTGCCCCTAATAGCCCCAGCTCACAGTGCAGTGTTTTGGGCATGGAGTTCCCAGGATCAAGCAATGCAATTTCATCTCCTGATTCAATGCTAGGAAAGCCTTGGCTGCTGAAACCAGACCATAAGATGTGGCAGTAGTGAGATGACTATGCCTACATGTGCATGCATGAATGTATATCTGATCAGCTTATAACTTGCGGCAAGGGGACTGAATGTTCTTGTAGTTTTTTTCTCCCCAGAATTTCACTTCTTCCCAAGCAGACTGAAACTCCTTTCTTCCTAGTATTCCCTCCAAATTATTTGGGATAAAATTTCATGTTATCTATTATAATAAAGGGGTGTGGGTTTGAGAGTGAAAATTAATTTTTTGGGGTGGGGAGTGAAATGATAATACAGATTTAATGCAGGGAAAGGGTTAGACTCAGTTAATTATTTGCAGAGGCTGTACAATTACAGCACCGACGTTAGAGAAGGAACACAGCTCCCTCTTTGTGGTGTAGCAATACACTGATACTGCAGCGACCCACTCCTTCAGCATTTTTCCAGATCTGATAACATCCTGGAATTAAAAAAATTCTTTATCTATGTAAGTACATTATCCCTGAACACATCTCCTGCATGCTCATGCGGAACATTACATTACATTACTGTCCATGGCACCCCCATGGCAGATCTCGATCCACTTCAATGGCTCAACCTTTCTCTTTCTGTTCATTCCACTCCGACCTGTGATGTTATCAGGATGGAAAAGCTGAATGGATCTGTTCAGCCTGGTCAAGACTTGGGTGATACACATCCAGAGAGCCATGGTGCTGGGGAAGTATTTCAGGGAGGACAAGGTGGAGAGCAGACAGCAATATTTCTGACAAGGGTTTGTGGTGCAGAAAGGAGAAGCAGCTTAATTTGGACCTCTAACTCAGTGTTGTGGCAAACAAAGCTGTTGCAATCTGTGGCTGCATAAATGATGGAGTGACGAGTGGAAACAATCCTGAGTCTTTATGACTTTACCCTTGTGCTTGGTCCTATTCCAGCATCCACATTTTAAAATGCTGTTACAAATGGAAAACATGAAATAAAATGTCTTATAATGAAAGTCTTCAGGAGCATAAACCTCTGATTTCACTAAAAAGAAAGGCAGAGATGTTCCTTGTTTACAGGCTATTACCACACTTATGTGGAAATGATAAGATCTTAAAGGGCTCTTCTATACATGGGATTCAGCAATAACCTGACAAAACCAAGGGAGACAAAGCAACACAATCACTGTGCACAGAATACAGCCATTAGACCAAAGGGTTCATCAGCTTTTGATGTCTGAAATTTAGAATGAATACCTTTCAGAAATGGATGCAGACAGGTTAAAGACAGTTCAGGCAGAGCTGGGAGAAATGTGATAGACTGGAGGAAGGTGATAAGATGGTGAGCCTTCCTGATCTCAAATCTGACTTCTGAGGAGGGAGATGATGCTGAAGTGTGTTCATTATGTCCCTGGTGATGCCAATTTACCAAACCAAATCAAGCAATGGCATCTTGGTATCTTGAGCAAGGAGTGATGAATGATCAACACTTGCCTCTCAGTATCTGCAGGGTGTGACAGCAGAGCTGGGGGCATGTCCAGAGATCCCCTGTGAAGCAGCCACTCTGGGGAACACGGGAAGCCCCCCTGCTCACAGGGTTTAATTGAGGCTATGCAGCAAGCAGCAGCCCTTGAGGTCATGGGCATGTTGGGGAGGGGCAAGGAGAGACGTAGCCAAAACCCATCACTGTGAGGAATTACTCCTGCTGATTTTAATGGGCTCTGAAACAGGCCTTAGACACCAAACTGGGTTGTTTCCATCTGCAGCTTCTCCTTATAATATATACAAACCCTACTCCCACACAGACGTTGCACATGCAGACATGTAAATACCAGAGCCTCCCTTAGATCTTGCAGATACTTTAGCCACCAGAGACACAGACACTCACGGCTCTGCATGGTTAAAGCTGCCTTCCTCACCCTCAATACCCACCATGTCAACAACAGCCTTGATCTCCTCCTTTGTATAGCCAAGAGGGCTCAGACCACTGTCTTTGTTTCCCAGTCAGTGGAAAATTGACCATGTCCTGCCATTCCCTCTCTCTCCTCTGAAGTTTTGGTTCTTTCCCAAAATGCTGAGCCAGCCAGAAAGCCTGGTGGCAGACAGAAAACCTGTAGGAGATCTGAAACAGGGAGATGGACATGCAGGAATTTTGCTCAACAGGCTGGTGATTTTGTAGGGTGGAGGGAAGGTGGGGATTTGAGCTGTCATTTGGTGGACACAGTCCTGTGCTCTGTGGGTTGACTGGAAAGGAGCAGAGCAGGAGAAGTTAGGGAGAAGGGGCTGCATCTCTGTGCAGCCATGCACCATGCAAGGCAGTTCTTATCAGATACTAAAACCCCTTGGCTCCTTCTTCCCAGCATACCTGGCTAGGAATGTTTTTTCTCTTTTTTTCTCACATTTTGGGAAGTATTCTAGGTTTTTTTTTTTAGGTTTTTTTTAAAAAATAATGACTATGTTTCCCATAAGGAAGTTTTTCCAGTACCCTGGGCTAGCAGGTTCAGTGGGTATTTTGAGGCTCACACTTCTTCAAAGGCAGAGTGAAGACAAATGGGGAGTGAACAAGCAGGCTTTATTCCAGACAGGAACATGTGTCCTGCTGCATACCAGAGACATAATTTTTTCCACCTCTTTTGGGAAAGTATAGCTGGGTCTTGAGCCATCTGACCAAATCTGGACTTCTGCAAAGGGTAATTGTCTGCATCTGAACATGTATTGAATTGCCGGGATGGCTGCATCAGTACTGCTCTTGGAGATGAGCTTCTAATTAAACTGCACATTCCCATTTGCACTGTGAGATGCACCACTGGCAGAGGCATCTCCTCCCCCAGACACAAAGTGTTGGGTGGGAAGGATCCCAGCCCGAGGGTGATGTGTTTTCCCTGGAGAATGTATTTTATCTCAAAGTTGTGTAGCACAGAGAGCAAATGCTCCCCAGGTCAGGAATAGGATAACCTTGTGTCAAAGCCCTCATGGTCTCACCTCCTAACTCCTTGGACACCTCTACTGCATGAAAATGTGCTGTTCCCAAATTTTCACAGTATTTTCCCTTCTCTGGTTTGCAATTGTGAAGAACAGCGTTTAGTACCCACCTCTATTGCTGACACATGGAAGAAGCACCTCTCCCTTCCTATACATACCTGAACTGTGGCAGACTGTCTTAGGATCAGAGAATTGTTTAGGTTGGAAAAGACCTCTAGGATCACTGAGTCCTCTTGTGTATGAGGGAATGAAACCAAAACTTACCCCTGAACCTAACTTGAAATCACCTCATAAATCACTCCAAGCAACTGTACTTTTAAGGCTGACCAGATACTAGGGCAAGAGCTGATGTACAGGTGGCTTGATATTAGGATGCTGCCACTGCAGGCACAGTTGTTTGGTTTTCAGATGTCACAGATAGAAGGAAGGGAAGGTTTCTTTCCACAGTTCACTGCCTCCCATGGTCACACCTCACGTCAGGTTTCATGTCCAGGGAATAAAATCTTGAGCATCCTGCCCAGAAACTTGTGTTGCGCAGTGATGGATTCAGATTTTATCCTCAGAAGAATCTGGTAGGGAATAT
>NW_008246062.1:1917143-1931475 GCF_000691975.1 Corvus brachyrhynchos
AGGATTCTGCTGGAGAACTCCTGGGATGGTGTGGCCTGCTAGAGAAAACCTGAAAACTATTGGCAGATGATTTCCAAAGGAGGAGCTGGTTGCAGGTATTGGGCTCTGTGCAGGCAGAAGGGACCTCTGAGGTTACAACTCCAGGAAACTACAAAGCCTCTTGTAGTGCCCAGATGAGGAGGATCCATTTCATAGTTGGATTCAAAGAGGGTGGTGCAATATGGGAAGTAGCTTGTCACAGCCTGTGCAGAAAGTCTGATGGGAAAGTTGGATTCAGTGCAGGAGCTCTGGAGACATGGGTGTTGTAGCAGGTAGTGTTGCAGGATGCTGAGCTACAGGATCAGTGAGAGGCTCAAGGTATGCTTAAGAAGTCAGGTTTTTCATAAGTGATTAAGTTCCCACACAATATGTCTGTAAAAGGATGGGTTTAAGATGTTTTAATTAGTTCAATTCCCTCCTTCTTTTTCTTTACTGTGTTGCAGAGTCCATGACTGAGTACTTACATACAGTGACAGTGGTCTGACACACAGTTTTGCTGGATGGAAATTTTTGAGATGTGTGATTCAGTCTCCTTGGTCTAAGACTGTAGCTTGTGTCTTGTGCTCTCAGACCTCTATGGTTCACTCAAGAAATTTGCAGACATGAGCATGGGAAACTTTTTTCCCTAAAAGGGGAGATGAAGTTGTTATTCTTTGCATAAATGCATATTGTTTGCAAAAGGGGCACTGTAAGAAATTAATTATAGTGTTACAAGATCCTTCAGCTTACAGGAAGTGATGATCATAATGCCACTTATGTGCTAGAGTTGCTATAAGCTGCCAAAACTGCTAACAAGCACCGTGAGCCAAGAATGGCCCCAGACTGAATGCACATGGTGCTTAGGACACTAAGGACCTGTGGGAAATATAAAAGCCATAGAATTACAAATCACAGATTCATTAAGGCTGGAAAAGCCCTTCAAGACCATCAAGTCCAACCTTTGAACTGAACACCACCACACCCACTAAACCATGTCATGGAGTGCTGTGTCTACTTCTACTGTACCTGGCAAGTAGACCTGGTCACTGACCAACACCATTCAAGTGTTATCAAGTAATTAACCAGTATCATTCCCCATTTCCAGCTTCTCTTCCTTCCACTTTTGTGCAGAAACTCCTGCCTGTGGACTCTGTTCCCCTTGCCTGGTGGGAAAGGTGGAGGGGTAAGCTGTGACAGGCAGATGTGGAAACTCCCTGTTCGCATTTTCATGGCTGATATTCAGCCCCTGCAGAAAATCCAGACAGTCTGGACCAAATCCAGACTGTGCATGTGGCATATGTCTTTCTCCATCTTTTTTCATGAAGAAATTTTGGTGTTTCATGACTAGTTAAGCAGCAAGTGTGGTGCCTCAGACTGTGCAGAGGGAGACTTTCAAGCTGTTTAGGACAGTCCTGAGCAGGAGAAGGGGAAGGACTGGTGGGGGATCAGAAGTTACTAGACTCTATGACGCACATTCCCTGTACACATCCACACTCTCCCATGCCTCCATCTGTGCTGGTTGTGGCAGTTCCTCTCTCTGCAGCCCATCTGCAGCATATGAGGAACTGCTCACACACCCTTTTTGGATATTTAGAGGAAGACAGTGTCTGCCTGGTGGTCTGTGCAACGTACTGGAGCCCTGCAGCTACATCTGGCACAGGCTCTTCCTTCCCCTGCATCTAGAAATTCTGCTGCCCAAGTCCCAGCTCAGGAGCAAACCCTCCCTGGCTCAGCTGCACTGCCACAAAACCTCTAAACCCACACCAGCTCAGCTTTTCTCTGATGCCTCAACACAACCCACAGAAAAGAGTCAGATCAAGGAAGGCTGGTTTTAAATCCAAGCGTTTATGCTGGCTTAGGTTTTCTGGTTAAAATGAGAGCTGGCTGGAAGGTCATCATGGGGAAATAACGGGCAGGAAACCTCTGAGAGAGACAACAAAGACAAAAAGAGATTTTCTTTTTCTTCCTGAAAAGATGCTTTTCTTTTGTTATTGTTGGCAACTCCGTGGGAAGGTTAATGTCTCAGTTTCCCATCCTGTAACAAGGAGTACACCTTTCTCAAGAAGGATTCTTTAGGAAGACAGAAGCTGGCACCAGAGTCACCTTTTTCCTCTGCATTTTTGGCTTTTGGGTTTCAATAACAGCTCAATTTCTTCATCAAAACATGAGAAAATTCAAAAATATAAATTGAACTTTGATGCTTTAAACTGGGCTATTCATTTCTTAGATGTTACGTAGACAGGCTACAGTGACAGAAATGAAAATGAGTGAAATAACTGGAAAAAATTCACTAGCAGGTGCAAATACATGATAAAATCTGAAAAAAAATTGAAATTTGAAAATTTGAAACAAAAAAATCAGCCTGTCAGGGAGAATATTTTCTGATGTGGACTTGGCAGTCTGCAGGTCTTGATGCTACGTGCTAAGAGTGCTAAAGGTTTCTTCCCTATTCTTATTCTGCTTTTCCTGATTGTGCCATGGATCAGAACAGCAAAAGACATGGCAAAAACTGGTAACTGCAGCAGATGCAGAGGGTGGGGCTTTCTAACATGATTTTGGCTATGTCCTCTTCCAGCAATTCAGAGTTGCTTTTCAAAGATAAAGGTCCAACAGTTTCAGGAAAAACCATAGTATCCCAGAAAAAAAGAGATGGAGGAGCCTCAGAAATCGGCAGATATTGCACTCTTTTGCAGTGCTGCAAGTTGCAACTGTTTTTCTCTGGAGCTTCTCCAGAAGATTGTTGGCCAGGAATAGCAGAATTCCCAGGAAACAGGGTGGCCTTTTGATGGGATCACACAACACCTCTGGTGGGGATGCAATCTCTTGGTCCCTCCTGCAGATAAATTACCCAGCCCAGTGCCCACTGAGTCACTCATGAGTGAGGGGACTTTAATTTCTCCTGGCAGTGTCCCTTTCCTTTTTAGGAGCAGGCACAATTTAACAGTTAGAGGTTGTCTTTCAGCCTAGGTTTTATTACTGCATTTCTTTTTTCTTTTTCCCTTTCCCTCTCTGGCCTTTCTGACAATTACACTTGCTCAAAATTAGCTTGAAAGTGACTTTAACGAGATCAGAAGATCTTTTACAGGTTGCAGCAAGCATGACCTCACACTTCCACTGTATCCCTAATTGATACTGCAGGTTATCCTGTACTAAATTGGTGTGTAAAGTTCACAGTAGTGTCATTTGTCAGTATTTTCAAACCTAATTACCTAGGGAAACAAGGTGTTGCATTTACTTTTTTTTACTCTATTTGTTTCCTTTTTTCCCACTATGTCCCCAAAAGTATAATTTCTACCATATTTTTCATCTAGTAAGAGATGCCCAAGATTTTAATTTGCTTACAGTTTTGTGAAAACTGGCAACTAGATAGAGCAGAAAGATCTGTGTTACTGCTGCTCCCTGCTCGTTCCACACGAGCCAGAGGCAGAGTTCTGCACAATATACATGCTGCTGACGAAGGAGCACTTATGTCCTGGGTAATGAAGCAATTCAGATACTGCTCCAAGCCAGCCATAGCACAGGACCCAAATCTCCAGCCAGACTGGTAGCAGATTCTGGAAGCAGCTGCAGTATCAGGGTGGAGGAGATTGGAAAGAGAACTGTAGGAAAGGTCACCTAATTAACTCCATTGGTCACAGAACAACTTATTTTTAACAGTGTCTTTTCCTCACAGGAATAATTTTCTCTTCTTCATCATTTCCAAACATAATTCTCATGTCTTTAGCAGCTACATCAACACTGGATTCTTGGACGCTGCATTTGGCACAGGCAGTGCCATGCCAAGAGCCATTTTAGGCCAGAGGGAAAAGACATGAAAGAGGAGAAGCTGCTGCTTGGCAGGACCTGTAATGGATTTACAAGAAGAGTAGGGGCAGGGGAGGAAGCTGGCTTCCACAGAAGGGCGGTAAATGTCCCCTCCATAGTGATGCCCCACTTCCTTTTGCTGTTGTCTCTGACTCCCATTGGAATCACTGCTTACCCACATGTGCTGCAAACTGAGAGATGAGCATTAAAGAGGACAGTGGACACCTTTTGAAAGGCCAGCCTTGTGACCCTTCTTGGCATTGGATGCAGAGCTACTTTGAATATCTGTCTGCTTCTTTTGTGCCTGAATGGCAAATGATGTGTTTGAGAAATCTGCTCCAGCTCTGGATACTGGGCAGCAGCAAAATTATTTTCCTTTATTTGCTTCATTTCTGTTTGCCCAGATGCTGCTGCACACCCTTGGGAGGTTCCACTTACTTCCCTCTGAGGTGCAGTGTGCCAGCAGAAGGCATGTGGCTGTATTCCCTGCACAAGTGAATCTTCCTTGAAATCCTCAGGTCTCTTGGTCGCTGTGGATTAGACTGGTGGGAGTCATGAGCAGGATGTAAAGGCGAGAGGACAGTACATCCAGTGGGAAGGGGACATACAGTTCTCTCTGTTGTAGCCAGTAAAGCATGTGAGTCATCTCTTCCTGCAAAGAGTTGTCTTGTGTTGCTGGCTGCTTTGCACAGCCTTCAGCTTAATCAAATAACACAGGTTTGGACACAGCTGCTGACTGAAAGAGTCTCTTCGTCTGGGACTTCTTGCTAGGATATGTGGTAAGGATGAGGAGATATTTCCAGAAAACCTGCAAATGATTTTCTCATGTTGCAATGTACTTTTGTGACTGGGAAAGACCTTGGAATCTGTCAAAGCCTGATTCATCTGTTGGGGGCAGAGTATTTTTTGGCCAAGTTTCAGTTTTATTACAAGTTTTGTTTTTTAAAAGTTTAGGTTTTACATTTGATGTGTAAAAATAGGTAGAGACCTGTGAGTCTTTGCATCTTTGCAAAGACCTGTGAGTCTTTGCATATGGTTGCTACATGGAAAATTAGTCAATTTCCTTGCAGTCTGACTGTGGCTAGCCTCTAACAAAGCTAGCTCTCCAACTTTTCCTTCCCCATATTCCCATTCCCCTCAGCCCCTTCCAGAAAAGAGAGGCTGGAATTTTTCTGTCTTTGTCCTTGGGAAATCAGGACAGACTTCGGAGAGTGTTATGTATGGTAGAGGTGACTGTAAGTCATGAGAAGAACCCCCCCCAAAATCTGAAATAATAAACTCCATCCCAGGTGACACTTTTCATTCTAGAATAATGTCTTATGAGAAAACACTCGATTGGCTGTTGTGAGCTTATATCAGTGAAGAACACTGTACTGTCCAAACAGTGAGGAGCCAGCTCACGAAAAGTGGAGGAGAAGGCTGACATTATTCTTTATTTAAAGCCTGAGTAGTTCAAAAGCTTCGTATTCCCACACTACACTTTCCTATCTCTAAGTGAAATGCTCTCAGAATGAACACTTTCCTTGGGTAAAAATTTATTTCAGCTGAAGTTTGGCATAGGAAAATTTAAACTAAGTAGCTTTGCTGGGTCAGCTTGACAATAAAATCCATATCCATTCAAGCCTCTGCAGCTTCTAACAAGCATCAGTTCAGGCTTCTCTTGTCTCTATTACTCCTTATTAGCTGGGATTCTTGCATAGGTGCTATGTCACTGTGGTCTCTGCCTCTGACTGTGTGGTGCAGTGAGTTTTGGGAGATGAGAATTTCTGTAACAGTTTTGGGACTTTTCAGCTGCTTTCAGTGATTCTCAATCTGCCCCTTGCACAGACAGGGAGGTTGCAAACTTGGAGCAAGAGATTGGTCAGAAAACATTAGAGGATAACATAATGAAGATGGCAGTGAGAAGCATGTTTCTCTCTTCATTTCCAAGCTGTGGCTCTTGTTGGGAACGTGTTTCTAGCCTCAGATGGAGTTCTTCGGTCAGAATTACTTTCTCACAGGAGGACTCTAAACCCAAACCAATTGTAGGTGGGTCAAAGACAGTCAGCCTCTGAACTGCCTTGGGTGTAAGTGATCCGACTCTCATTTGTAATTTCAGCTCACAGATCTTTGAGAGATGCAACTTTGTGGGAAAAATCAGTTTGGATAAATGAAGGGCTGAACTGACAGTTCAGAAGAAGAAGAGATGGGGGTAGCCTACCATGTCGGCACAAGCTGGGAGTGGGTGATACTTGATACTTGTTTAAAGAATTTGTTTGAAAATTCCCAGCAGAAGCATCTCAAATAGCTGCAACTCTTGTTGTGAGAGCAAGAGTTGTCCTGGCCATCCTCAAACAGTTAAACCAGGCAGGGTAGGTTTTGAGGGAAAAGGTTTGTGCAGGGTTCACTCATGTCTTTGAAGTCACTGTCTGGAGAGGCTTTCTCAGCTCTGCTCTGCTAGTGCCTGGCAGTGAGTCTTGGGTTTCTGACTGCTTCTGTCATGCTATGCTTAAAATATTGTTATGTCCCAAGATGAATACATCATATTCATACAGAGCCAAAAGTTTTATTAAAATCTTAACTTAATCAGGACATAATAAGTTTATTAATAGTCCAGTTGCAATGATACTAACACTTAAAATCCAGATTAGTACAGAAAAATCCTTATTAGTAATAATGCTCTTAGAACTGTACAAAGAAAAATTGCAATATCTAATCCTCCTCTCCAGTGCTGTCCTCACCTTCTGATGTCCCTGAACCTTGCCTCCTCAAGCAGAGAGGTGGTGGCTTGTCTCTGTGAGTCATCAGTGTCCTGAGTTGTCACCAGGAGAAGCACAAAATTTGTGGTGGTGGTCTCTTCCTCCTCAGTCCTGCAGTCTGCTTGGGGCTATTTTAATGTTTTTTTCTCATTACAGTCTCTCTCCTTCTTAATAGTTTCCAGGTAAAGTTTAAAAGTTGCACAGCAGCTTTGCCCAGCCTCAATTAACATAAAGGGCTATTTCTTGTTATGCAGTGACTACCTATGCTTGCCATTTTACCCTATATGGTAATACAGAGATAAAGCCAGAACAGGTTGTACTGAAGTTATTTGACCACTGGCAATTGTAAATGTAAACTAACACCAGCACAGGTCAAGATAAGCCTGGAGACATCCTAAGATGCCAAAGCTTGTGTCTTTCACCAACAATTTCAAGAATTATATTTACTGGGCTATATCAGTGCTTTGATAGATACAGACTCCAGATATTTTTGCATCCTGTGGGTGCAGAAGGAGACCCCCAAACACAAGAAGCCATCATGTGCAGGGGTGACAGGACCCTGCTTAGTGACACACCATTGTTGATGCGCTCAGTTGAAGGTCTTACCTCTGCAGTGGGATGAGAACTGGTGCAATGTTTTTTTTGTCCCAGGATGCAAGGAGCTTTTGTCTGCTCCTGGCTCTCTTCGTTCTTTTTCCCATTGTATGTTAGTTCTGTTGAGGTTGTACTATATCTGAGAGAAGGACCATATTTGTGTCTCTTTTCTTTGTTCTTTTACTGACATCTGTGACTTTGGTTTCAACCTTTAGTCTCTGGGGTGGCTGGAGACAGTCAATGCAGCTGATATTTCTGCAAAGGTTTTGCAACGGGCAATGTAGTCGAGCTTCCCTTGGGAATGACGAGGAGAAACTCAGGGCTCTTGTCAATCCCAGAAGGAGTTTTCCCCCTCTTCTTTAACATGAAAAAATTTGTGAGATGCAAAAACTTTGTTCTGTTTTTTTGATACACTGTCCTGTGCCTCATGTTATAGTTGTCTACAGAGCTAGGCCTACTGCAGCTGGTGGTCAGCTTAGAGATGCTGAGGTTGTCTGAGTGGGTGGGTGAGCACTTGCTTTTCCCCGGGGTGTCAGTCCTTCTCCCATTCCAAGGGCGGGGGACGATGTCAGTCCCTCACGGGAGTGGCTTCCCGAAGGCAGGGCTGCTGCTGCCACCTCTTGGAGCTGGGAATAAGGGACGAGCCCAGCATGGGAGGCACTGTCATGGTGCACTGGAAGAGACCGACCTGTGGGAAGCCTGGGGTGGGTACCTCTTAGTTTTGGTCATGCCTTTCACGTATAAGCTGTGCTGTGGTGAAGGCCAGAGATCTGAAACAGGTGTGAATTTTGATCTTGTCTAGATCCTCAAACAGCACAAGATCATCCATACAGGCATTTCATTTTCAAAGGATATTTTTTCAATTCAGGATTTAAATGGTGTGTGATGTGGCCCTCTGCAGGGACAGCTGTACAGCCATGTAATGAAAGTAATCTTTCTGAAGCTATTATTGCCTCTCAAATGCTATTAAAATTCTTCACTGCTATATGCATTACTCTCATTATGATAAATGGAGGGGTGGAAACCAGGTTGCTTTAAAGTCGCACTAAGATCTGACCTGTTCTTTATGTAACTACAATCATTACTTTCTGTTCTTTGCTATCTTGGTTCTTAAGTGATGCTTATCAGCATAATATCTGTGTGCTATCTAGGAATGCATTAAGCAACAGATGTTACATGTTTAGTTCCCATCCTGCTCATGGGAGAAAAGTATGTGTAATTATATTGTTTTGTTTGAAATGCTCATTGCAGCAAGTCAGTCTCTCCCTTGCTTTTTCACAGAGGCACACGTGCAGACACACACGTAGAGCTCTTTTTTTAAGCTCGTGGAGGTCCATCAAGAGGCAGGGAGACTTCTGATGGCTTTTAGTTGTGGGGAAATTTTGCTCCACAGAGTGTGGCTGTCCCCACACAGACTCCTCCTCCTACAGAGGAGGATAGAGTTCATGAGTGCTCAGGAAGGAAACACCAAGGGCAGCCTTGATCCTGAAGCCACAGGCTCTTTTAGACAGTTTGGTCTCCTGCTACCACGATCTTTGCAAACCGGGAGTGGAGGTGATTTGCTGCTCTCTGGGAGTGTGGTGGCAGCTTGTAGCAGCTCAGGATTCAGAGGGAGCCTACCACAGTCCAGGCTTATCCAAGAACTGATTTTTTTTTTTAAGAATGATGGCTCAGAGAGGGGAAAGGAAGACTCCTTTCCTTGCTGCCCATTGCTCGCTCCAGGTGGGAGCAGCAGTGAATGGTAGTGGTGTTTTCTGACTTGGGAAGAACAAGTCAGGTTTGGAGGTGCTGGGCTCAAACTTTATGAGGAGTGTAGGTGACCTCATTTGAACTAATCCTTGACTCTCTGTGGTTTGCTCAGCAACAGGAGGGGAGAGTTCATTACAATGAGTAGTGGTTGATGACAGAGTTTGACAACACCAGGATTGACAACACCAGCAAACCTCCCTGAAGACCTCCTGAAGACAGCTTGAGGAGGCACAAGAGCATGCCCAACAGGCAAGAGGAACTCTCCAGAATGCTCTACTCTCCTGGTCATCAAGAGGTTTGTCTGAAGGACACAGGCTGGGTTCAGGAGCAGGTGTCCAAATCTCTCTCCAGTACCCTCTGTACTGTGGTTCTCCCTTGGCCAGCCAGGGGAAAGTGCTGACCTCTCCTGTTCAGGTCATCACCACCTGAGAAGGTCATGGGCCTGTCTGGGAGTCTTCTGGTCAACCCTCCAATGAACTATTTCATCCCAACCAGATTAATTTCATGAACATCTCATGACACTCAGAAGTGGCCTGAAAATATGCACAGCTGTGATACTTATTTTGGTGAATTGCTGGTGAATAGGAAGTAGAGGATGTGACTTTCACTGTGACAAAATGGGACTGAAGTTGGAAAGCACAGGGTTTGCTCAGCTTGTGAGTACTGTCTATACGTCATTCAACTGGTGGTCAGATAGAGAAGGTCCTGGCACATCCAAGTCTCCAAGTGTTCCAAGGATTAAAGCGTGGGGACTTGGTGGCAAGACTAAGAGAGAGTTCTGCGGGACCCCAGCATGGATTAATTTCCTGGACAGTCCCACACGACATGTGGGGTTGATTTTCCTTTCCTAATCATAGACGGAAGCTAGTGCAAACTCAAAGCAAGGTGAGTGGCACTGCTCATCAGCTGTGCAAGGCTTGAGGCTGCGATTTATCAAAATATGAATATCGATCTAATATTGATATCCAACTGACACGGACAAAAACTCTCTAACGGTTTAGAGTTAGAAAGTGTATGTTTCATTTGGCACCAGACACTGCTTGGGATAGCTCCCTAAGACACAGGGCCCTGATACAAGCAAACACAAAGCTTTTTATTTACAAAAGTTATGAATATCCAAAATACAAATGCATATTCATAACCTTAACACCTCCCATTCTTTGCTTCATATGGAAATGAGCTTAAATGTCATTAAGCATGCCTAGTGTGTGTCCTGAATTGAGTCGGTGGTCTTGAATTGGGTCAGTGGTCCCAAAAAAGGTGAAGTAACTCATCTTCCTCCTTTTGACCTTTTTGCTTTTCTGAACTTTAACAATCCTAATTACTTTAGTGACCTCTAAGTTTCCTCTTGACAGATCATCAGTTATTTGGTAATCAGTTACTAACATCTTAAAACCCATTTCAGGTCCAGCTCTCCTAACTATTTTAATTAACTCTCACTGGGCCCAAATTCTTTCCTATTCCCACTAATCTCAACACAGCTAGCCTATAACTATAATCTTTATGTTTCTCCTAAAGCCGTGTTTCAGCTGGAGATAGACATGGTACTTTTTGCACTTACAAATTCCCCAAACTGACCTGAGCAGGGTTCATTGAAAGCTGAACTGGCATTTACCTGGATGCTGGAGACCACCCTTAGTGGGAATCATGGAATCATGCAGCAGCACTTCAAGGGGAAGGGGTGAAATCACCATCTCTGGAACTGTTCAAAAAAATATATAGATGTGGCACTTGCAGACATGGTTTAGTGCTGAGCATGGCAATGCTGGGTTAACAGTTGGACACGATGATCTTAGAGGTCTTTTCCAACCTAAATATTTCTATGATTCTAGAGCTGTAGAGAGAAGGATGTATTTATTATTCAGGCAGGTAAAAGTACCTGAGCCATAGACATAGTGCTCCTTCACTGCACTCCTTTGGGTGTGTAAGCACATTTTGTGTGCTTCTTTCTATGGATCAGACTCAAATGCAAAATATCCAGGAAATCTGTGCAAATAACACCAACGCACTTTCAGACAAACTTGTTAACATATTTCCTACTGCCAGCAGACTGCTTCTGCCTCATAAACAGTGAGGTGGTCTTTGCAGCCATGAAATCTTGTAAACATGAAATCTTGACCCCATTTTTGCCTCTGGACACAGTCTGGTTTCCCAGCTGGTGCCAGACGTACATGAAACAGGTCTTGGGCTGGGACCAGACATGACAGGACACAAGGCTAAGGCGGTGTGGCCCAGTTGACAGTAAGGCATGGAGGGTCAGGATGACTGAGACAGCGGTCAAGTCCCCATGGCACAAGGGTTAAGGCCAGACAGGTTGGCACTTACATTCCCCATGTCCACATCTGTGTAGAAAAGCGGCTGTCACACAGTCCTTTAAAGTCATCAAAGCAGCTTCCTGGTAAATAAACAGAATGTGAAGGCATGCTTATGCCAAACATTCCTCTCTGGAATCATGAAGTAGATCCTGGAGCAAGGAGCTTGGCCAGGAGCTGTTCCTCCCTGCTACCCCAGGCAGAAGCCCTATGTGCTGATGGAGGAGGGTACCTGCAGTGTGGTGAGATGTTGCTGTGTGAAGTGTGTGAGAACAGACCTGCCCTTCCTGCCTCTCCCACGGCAGAGCTCAGGTGTGGGGAGGACTATCTGTGCCTAGCACCTGTGCAAGGGTGGGTTCTCTCCTGGACTGCCCCAAATACAAGCTGTAATGGTGGAAAGAGCAAGTTTGGGCCCTGAGGGACAGCAAAAGAGACATTACCTGACCTCTATCACCCAAAGTGGAAGTACCTTTCCCTGTTGATCCTTCCCACCCCTCCTGCTGAGGGAAGACTCAAAGCAAAAACAGTCTGGCATGGCTTGCAGCTCCCAGCAAAGAGCAGGGGGTCGGGGAGCCACCACATGTGGTCCTGGGCTTCTGTCTCTCCTAGTTCTTCTGCATAAACAGTACCAGAGTGACTCTGGGCACAGGGCCCCCTGTTTCCCGGTTTTTCCTCAGACAGCCCCTCGTTTCCCCACTTCTTTCCCCCGCTGATTCCTCTGCTTTTACCCCTGCCTATTTGGGGTGGTTGGAATGAGAGCTAAGCCAAAAGCTTAGCTGTGAAGGTCGTTGCCTGTCTGAGGCCAGCCCAGAGCAGGGCTCAGAGCAGGGACCCATCCTGCAGAAGAAATCCAGCCAAGATTGCTGTGTGGAGGATGACACCAGAGCTGTGGGATCTCTGCAGTCTGGCTGTTGGCTTCAGGCTGGGGCCGAAGGCACCATTTCTGATTTACAAGCCTTCTGTGACAGAGCTTTGATCTGCAGATTTCCAGCTTTTGAATTTTTCAGGTGCTAAATGCTGAGGAACTGAGGTAGTGAACAGCAGCTCCTGAAGAAATGGGGCATACATGAACTTGCTGGATCAGTCACATCTGGTGTCCCTCCTTGGCATAAGGCTACAACACAACCATGCTGGCAGGTTGGTTGGAGAGCAGCTCCAAAAAAAAAAAGCAGGAATATGCAAAACATTTTTCCAAAGGGCCTTTGTTTGCTCTCCAATCATCGCCTGAAAAAGATACTTCATTAAAATACGTTTTACTGAAACTGAGGAGGGATTGGACTGGAGCAAGGTAGTGGGGCAGATAGCTATAATGCAAGAGAGTGGCCCATAGCATGTTTAAGTCAATCATTTATAGAAACCACGAAAAGGAAATACGAGTGCAGGAGAGGGACTACAACAGACAATTTTGTGGCATTTTCTGTAAGCAGCCATTGACTGATGCTCCAGTGACTCATTCACATGGCATTTTCCCAGATCTGATAATATCCTGGACTATGAGCAACTCTCCTATCTATGCAGATTTTTTTTCTCTTAAACATATTTCACGCACCTTTGTGCATAACATAGCATCGTTATGTGTGTAATTGCATATTCGAGATCTCTATCCCCTGTTTCTATCCTTTGCTTACGTTTGCCTTGGCTTACGATCCTATCATGTGCTGAAAGTTGAGCAGGTCTGATCTGGCAGGACAGGTCAGTGCTTGAAAGAGAAACCTCTGATTAAACCTCTGAGTGCTGCAGCAACTGGTGACAGCATCTGTGAGGGATGAACTCCTTTCAGACAGGTTGGGTGGGGCACTGGGCGTGGGAGCACCATTTTCCTTACATACCTGTGGTCATCCAAATCAACCACCAGCTGAAACTGGTGGGATTTGCAGTTTTCTTCCCAGTTCTGGGTTGTCAATGGCAGGAAGAAATTTAAGGCATCAGGACTGCTTTTTCAGGACCTATCTTCATTTTAATAAGTAGATGGGTGTTGAGTTAGCTGATACAAAACTCAGAATAATGTAGATTTCGACCCTGGGTTATGGATTAGGGTCAGTCTGTTGAGAACTTAAAGATGATCATGATTCATTAATCTCAGTTTCTCTGTTGATCAGTCTTCCTATCCTGTTAGCAAGTGTGAATCACCAAATGCAAATTATGAACATGTTTTTTCCCTCAGTGCTGACAACCTAGAACATAACATGTTTATGTCACTCGTGGTTCATATCTTGCTCTATGCAGATGTTGATCAGGGCATGATGTCTCCCATCAGACTATTGCCTATGGGTACAAGGCATTGTGATGGATTATTTTGGCAGTGCTTCCAAACAAGTCAGAGTCCAAAAAATATGGGGCAATTGTATGACAGAAATAACTACTAACAAGAACTTATCCAAAACTCCTGAACAAACACATGCTTTGAGAGTCCAGCTGCAGCCCAAGGAGATCATGGTGGAGCCAGACATCTGTGTTTCCCCATACCACCCTGTGTCTCCAGTGCTGTGCCCCACACAATTGCTGGTTGTAAAATTTCCCCTTTGCTGCTTCTAAGGGAATTGCCCATGTGGGCTTTAAAAGAGGTCCTGTGAGTCCAGAGGATCTTGTTCATGTCCTAAATTTCCAGGATGGCTCATGGCAAGCCCCATGGCACTTGCAAGGGAGTGAGACCCTGCTATGATGCTCCTATTCCCTGCTACGCTGCAGCTCCCACATGGATCAGGGACTGGACTGACCAGGAGGAAGGAGGGAGCAAGTTCTTACCCTGGGCACAGAAGAGAGAGTGTGGCCAGGGGTTCTGCAATGCTCCCAGGGCTCTGGCAGTGTTTTTCTCCCCCAGGCCCTTGATGACAGCATTGTGTGACTGCGGTGTGGTGGTGTGGCATCCAAAGCTGCCATGCCATGGAACTGAGCAGAAGAGAAAGTGCAGGAGGGGAGATGGTACTTGCACAAGGGAGGTGCTCTGCTCTGCTAGCACACCTTCTCCCGTGAAGCACTGTACAAACAGCAAAGGCCATAAAATATGAGATGAACAAGACAAAGTCAGATATTTACTGCCCTAAGCATGATTGTTCCCCATGGTGAGTTTTCAAGTGCCTTTGGCTTCATGTCTGCTTTTAAATGACGCATGTGACG